>NC_044580.1:7038950-7341980 GCF_901933205.1 Camarhynchus parvulus
TGAACTAAGGAACCAAGGACAACTAGAACTAGTGCTGAATACAGAGAGAAGCTGATTAAAAACAGCTAAGAGTTTATGATCAACAGTGAGTGAATGTATTAGCTGAGACTCTGCAGGCCTCTGTTTTGGGCATCATTCCACCTCTTAATTAGTGACTTGGATGAAAAATGAAGACTACATTTACTGAACTCACAAAGCAAATAACCCATAAGGATCTACAAATGCCATGCAAGCCTGGAATACAAAATTGCACTGACAAATTTAGAGATGGTAGAAGCAATGTGTTTAAAAAGTAAATACATTTTTGTACATGGAACCTGTAAACTGAAAAACACAGGGTGAGGGATAGCAAGCTAATTTCCCATTACCATAAAAAGGTATTGGGAAATTTTTGATCACCACAATTCAAATATGTATCAGAAACTGGATATTTGTTAGGAAAATAGGCGAGTACTACCCAGCAAAACATTCACAGTACTGTCTGAGAGATCCAGGAAATGTCTTTTTGCCATGGTGGTAAGGCCCTAGGTGAGATACTTAACCTCATTTAAAGCACTGGAATTCCCTAGAGTTGTGAACCTACTGGAGAACATTGAGAGCAGAGCATGAGCTTTTCTACCAATATTTCAGTCTGAGATAGATCCTGTTACATAGCCACTGTTAAAATATACCTGCACTATACACACCCAGGTCAAAATTAACTCCAGCTATATCTTATCTTTTCTAAGGACTCCTTATCATCTTCATCATCTAATGGTTTTTCCAGCCCCTACAGGCTTAAAAGAGAGTAGATCCATGTCCACTGGCTGTGTTAGCTACTTCAATTACAATGATGTTTAGATAAGGGACCAGGGAAACTTTCTTAAAGTAATTACACTTCAGTACTTGAAAACAAAACCCGGGGTGGTCATGCAGCCTCTTCCATCTCTGGAGTTTTTTGAGAACTGACCCCACGAAGCCTCTGTCAGGGACAATGCAGCTGATTCTTCATTTAGATTGTAATGACCTCACATGATAACTGTGGACCTTCTGTATGACAGATTTCAAACACTGTAGCGGCAATGAGAGCGATATTTCAAGCACTACCATGCATTCAAACAAACAAGCAAACAAATCAAAAATATTCAGAAATCCCAGCACAGTCCAAATGCAGGGTTTCAAATGCTGTCAGATTTACCTGACAAAAACCAAACTAAAGTACAAACTGTAACTTATCACATGAATTTAAATGGAATTAAAATTTAATTGAAAGTTAACTCTATGTTCATTTTTTATTTTCCTGAATATAGAACTAATACAGATTTACCTACAGTAATATTTTCCCCACATACCAAAATTTTTAAGGAAAAAGAAACGGAGGGAGATTACATAGTCAGAAGCTTATCAAAGGGATACACTGAAGTAAAAGTGATGTTAATAGAAACAAACATGTGTAAGACTGTAGGTATATGTAAGGTAGGACTGTAGGTATATTAAACAGTATTAGATAGAAACAATCCTAAATATGCAGAGATATAAAAGGATTTTCCTCACTGAGAAACTAAACAACAGAAATAACACTCATTACTGCAAAGCAGAGTGGAATTTTATGCAAATTCACATAAAAACATTTTCCAATACAAAGCATTAATTTAATGAAAGAGTAATGTGGAAATTATTTGATTCCAAACTAATGCCAAATTTAAGTTATTATATTTAAATAGAGTACATACAGAGTTATTTCAACAATAGTAACTACACTAATACAATGTTTTACTGTTTAGACTGGCAATAATGTGAAGCCCATAACTCTCAGGTAAAGAGCTATACTGCTTTTTGGGAGAATGCTGCTGAAAGCTCACCCATACAGCTACAAATGGGTCTTTGTTTGCCACATCTGCGTTGCAGAGAAGTAGTAAAGGCTGTGAGAATGATCCTTTCTTAATAGGGGAAGCACTGCCACATGGTGCTGCCCATTCACACTTCCCAAGCTACTAGTTAAAGACTGAAAACCAAGATGTCAAACTCATATGCTAGATGTTAGAAAGATACTTCTGAAAATATGAGCTCAAAGGAAATAGTCAACCTACAGTAAAATTAAAAAATTATTCCTCTTTGAGAAAATAAACATAAATTAATTTCTTAGAATTATAAACATATTAGTTATTTAAACCTTTATCAACAGACACTGAATGTAATCACATGCTAATTATACTTTTTAAGCAGTCAAACTTCCTGTGCATTCAAAACAAACTTTTAAACAATGATCAAAGTATTCTTAGTCTGGCTCATTAGAAATACCATGAAGAAAATCATCACTCTGAAATGAAAAACTCTGTACTTACTTGACAGCCAGGCAAGCCTGTATCCCTACCATACAGTGGAAATGGACCTCTGTCAGAGGTTTTTCCTGAAAAAGAAAGAAATTTAAAATTTGATTATTTTTAAAATCCCGTAGACATCCACATCAGTTGTTCTTTTATGCAATTCAGAAAATCTATTAGCATCGTAATTAAATTTACAAACATTAAGTCGCATGAATCAAATCAGGTTTTTATATCTGTGTTTAACATGCTCAAACAACACTGCAGTGAAAGATGACATATTTACCTAATTCCTTTTGTAATCAGTCAGATACAATAAAATATTCCTATTCAGTATGTTTAAATACAAAACGCAAAAGTCCGTTTTTATTTCCATTATTAACAAGCAAAGGTAGAGACATTTTTAGACATTTCTCCTTCCTACATGAAAGTAGCACTTAGCTGGTATCCATCTTAGACAATTAATATACTCAGCAATAAAACCAAACCACATGAAAATCAAACAAAAATCTTATTTAAAACACCAAAACTCACATCACCCTTAAACCACAGCTGATTTATTCAGCTCTTGGCACTCACCCCTAAATCTCTTTTTGTTTAATGTACAGATCAGCAGGCACAAAACTCAAGCAATACAACTGGGCAAGACAGCAAATGCAATTTTTGTGGGTAAGCAGCACATAGAGAACACGGTGCAGAGGCTGCCTTCTGATGCTGCTGCCTCAGGTCACAAGACATTAGCAATGGGTTTGGCAGCTCCAGAAAATCTACTTAGTGCTGTATTTGTTAGCTATGCCACCAAAATGGCATGTTTGTATATGAAAACTCAGTATGCAACTTCTCCAGTAGAGCTTAGAAGTTTATCAAGCTACACTTTGAAAAAAATCTTTAATAGAAGCCCACGGAACAATGCCAAGCATCAGACACTCATCAAGTTTGTGTGTAACAAAAAGCACCAAGTGCATGTGCCTGCCCTAATTACAGCACAGTTAGGGCTCAGAAAAACCCTGTACCACCACTCAGAGCCTTATCCAAAGGCAAGCATTAATTAACCAGATCTACCCATTTGAAAATGAATGCTATCTCACCCAACTAGGCACTCCCTTTGCAAATGATGTGTGTGTTATCCTGTCCTAATAAGAAGAAAAAGTAGCCTCTCTTTCACATTCCCATTTCAGTGATAAATAGCTCCAAGTTATTGCAATTGCACTTCAAGAATAGGACTTCCTTTGCTTTTTCTGATTTTTCTCTCTTACTACCAGAAGTCCCTAAATACAATTTCATATGAGGAAAATCTGAAGTATGCTTTCTGTTCATTTTAAAAGTGCATCTTGTGTAAGCAGGGAGGAAGAGGAAGTCTGAATCTCTTGGAACAACATCTCTGCAAGGTTATCACCATGATAGCTACCAATGGTATGGTCAACAATAGTTTGCTTGAAAAATGGCAGCTCTGCTGTAACAAAGGGAGAAAAAAAGTTAACATTTTTCTGCTGAAGCAATTTGCCTCTAACAATCTATCAAGCACCAAGCAAATAAAATACCTAGCATGCAAAATTATAAGTAGTAGGATGAATCATGCTGTTCATTTTAAACCAGACTCAGCATTTTCTTTCCAGAAAATGAGAATCTCATATCACATGATAAACAACTTTGACTGAAGTATGCAGTCTTCCAGGCAGGCTTTAAAACAAATATTTGTACAAGAGTCAATTACAGAGGCTAGAAAAATTATTATTTAAATTATGGTTTGTGTAGCAAGCAAGAAATTGTTAGATAAGAATGCATAAAATTTGTTATTTGAATGTTATAATTTTTAAAGTATGGCAGATTCATATTAAAGGAGAAAAGCTTCCTCCAACAGCCTAATCTACAGTAAATTTGGTTCCAAGAAGTGACCAGGAAAAGTCAAAGCTTTCTGATGCTGCAGTGCTAAATATTTATCAAAAATTAGCTGAGCAAATTAACACTTAATCTGAGTTCAAATGCCCTAGCTTTTCAATGAAGGGTTTGGAAAACAACCCAGGATCAACCATGAGAGTGCCTTTCACAGACAGTCTCCCAAACACATTCCCCTTTCAAGCACTCAGACAGGACTCTCAAACTTGCAATAGTGTCGTAACATTCAAGGTACACATTTTCGAAACACCCAAAATTAGCAGTCACACACTAGAGCAACAGCCACTGAGCCCACACTCAAGTCCTGCTCCAGGCTCCCTCTCAAACCATGGAGCTGCACCCTGGGGTCCCTGCGTGGGACTGGGGCAGGGTCAGCAGCTTCATCTCCACATGGGAACGGCACAAGGGTGGGACAGAGGAGGGGGATCCTGGGCACCATCAGAGCACTTCTCTGAGTGCAGTGAAGCCTCTGAAGCCCCAGTGAGAAAACACCAAGGTTTCCCAGCCTGGCCATATCACAGGACAGCTTCACTTCCAACACAAAGGAAAGGTGATGGAGGACAGACTTCAAACTGCTGTTGTCATCTCAACACACCTCCACACCTCCAGGCACAATGCTACTCTCCCTATTCAAACCTCTGTAAGGTAATGCCACAGGTGATGTTTACTTCTCAACAGAAACAGAAAATACTCAGCACTACTTCACAAGTACTTGGAAGGTGGGTAATGTCAGGTGTGAGAAGATGACACTTCCTGGATGGTTCACAAACAGGTAGGTCCCACTCACACTGTGATCAATGCATGGGCAGTCTCTAGCACCCAGTAAAGTTCATACACATGGCCAAATATATCAAAGCAGAATCCCTTTGGTGGTTTTCAGCTTATGAAATACCTTTCTTATTTACTCATACTCTCTACAGACTGACAGAAGAGAATAAAAATGTAGAGGTTACAGTAAAACCCCAAATTACTGGAGTCCCAGTGCTTATGAGAATGCCAACTCTAAAAATACAATGAGAGTGAGAGCCAAAGCAGACCCTGAATGACTTGCAGGTTTACCCCACAAGATTTGCAGCTGAGTCTGTTATGCCCTCTCTCAGGTCTTGTCTCAGTCATTGCCCACTACACAGACAGCAACAGTCTCCTTTGCATTGCAGCTGGAAATTCAGAAACACCAATGCTCAGCATTTCTGGGACATAAGGACACTTATCACTGTGGCACCCAACATTAATTAAAAGAAGGAGAACAAAAAACACTATAAATTACAAAATCCTTGTTGAACATTAATTAGAAGAAAGAGAGCAAAAAACACTATAAATGACAAAATCCTTATTGAATACTTTCATTTGCACAGGCTTGTGCAGAGATGGAGGTAAGGTAGTGTGCAGACTTATCAGATGGGAAGGTAAAGCAGATGCCCAGATGAAGTTTATTTCCTCTTCAGATCTGATTTTATTTTCACACAACCAAAAAAAGTTAGATGCTGCCGTTTTAAAAGCAAAATCTATGCCTTGCTTACAAACTAGCATCATGGTAAACTTTTCCTCAGGTTACATCCTAGTGGCTCTATATACCAGAGCTGTGCATTCCAAGCAGATTTGGAATAAAGCAATAGACATTTTAAAAAAATTGAGTTGCTTATATGCAAAAAATTTACATTTGCACAGGTCAATTCACAAAGCATTTGAATCTTTTAATAACATGGAATTAATGTGTTTTATTGGGCCTTGGGTTTTTTTTTTTTTTGAAGTTTCATGTGTTTTTATCAGAAAAAAATTTCAAGGACCTAGTCACCACCTAACAGGCTTAAAGTTCAGGGACTATGGAGTTAACAGAAACCCAACCAAGAAAATCCCACTAGGCATTTTGAACCACAAATATTTCCCAACTGCATAAATTTAAAACTCTGACACATTCTCTACCAATTCAAACATTAATAGGCATTTAGTAAATAATTTTTTTTCTCTTGCAATCACTTGTCTAAATGTGATATGCTCACAACTTAACACAGCCTTTGAATACCACACGAGGAATTGTCTTCCACAATCCATCTATACTATAACAGCTGTGCAGCCTAAATACTCAACACAGAAGGAACTGAAACAGCAAGATGCAAAGTGATAGTGAGCTGAAAACAGCACTGCATGAACTCAGCTGAGGACTACTTCAGTGATTGTGCTATAAATGCCTGCCAGTATCAAACAGCCTTTTCCCACTGCTTCTAGAAAATGCTTGGCTTATGAGAAGATGACAGAACTCTCAAAAAATTATTTCAATTCCCACAGAATTAACCCTTTACAGACTGAAGATCTTTCTGTGCATTGCTAAGAATTTGTTTGGTTGGCAATATGGAAAGCGACAACGTCTTTTAATGAGCAATGTTTATCATCCAGTATGAATGCCACAGTGACCACAGCTGGCAGCTGCTCTGTTTGTCAGACATGAAGTATGTCTGCCCTACTTGTACCGAGAATCGGCTCTAAGTGAATACTGAAGCGTGTTTTTACAGTTCCTAAACATAATTTCTTCAATGGTAACACTTTAAACTGGTCCCCACAGATACCCAAAAATCAGCTTATAAACTTTGTTGACAAGTTTGAAAATTTCTTTTTTCTTTTCAAGTTATTAAAGTGGTGTTTTCAGTTCATTATTTCAATTCAATTCAGTTAGAAATCTATTAGATTGCTTTCTCCCCCTCCACATCCAGCAAAGTATGTGTCTTTGTGACCCACAGAATGAATACATTCAAATAATTTTTCATATGCAGATCTAATGTAACAAGGAACAAGCTGCATAAGCTACACTGGCACATACAAAAGATGCAAGAAAACCTTCAACAAAATAGCTGTTTTTCTACTAATCAATATTGCTTTCCAAATTACCTTGAGGTAAAAAGTACACAATGTTTCTAGAATAAGATTCTTGTAGGTTCACTCTTTATTTCTTTAAATTTTGCTGGCATTAGAAATTCTTATTCAGCAATTCTTCAGTACAGTCAAAAAAATATTACGTTTGGTTAAAACACAAATCCATCTCTGCTCCTAGGACTTGGTGTGTTGCCTTTTTTGTAGCAAAACTGACACATGCAGCCATAAAAATTTTTACTACATATCTATGCATTTCCCATGGCAGCAGAGGAATAATTTCTTCCTTTTCTACTGCTATATAGCATACTCATTAATAGAGGCTGTCCCAGTTTTAGTATCTTCCCTCTAGCATTTTAAAGATCCATAATGCACACATGTATATATTGTGAATACATATAAAAATACAACATGCATTTTTCCTTCTGATACTTGAGCCCCAGAACTCCTGGAAATGAAACAGAGATCTGGAGCAACACAATTAGAAGAAATGGTTTAAAACAAATGACCTCCTATTCTCTTCATGACAATGTTTAAGTATTATTGGCTGATGTGTGCCAAGCATGCTGCTGGCTGCACTGAGGATGTTTAACAAGCCAGTGCCAACAAGTGCAGCTGCTGGACTTGCAGCACCCTCCTCCTGTTCATTCCAAGCCAAATTACTCACTCAGCTATGAACAATGAAGCAGCAACACAGAAAAATGCCAAGTGCAAGCGAGATTAGTGATAAACTACAGGATCCCTACAGAGGTCAGTGATTAGCAGGTCCCCAGCCGTAATCACTTTCCTAACCCAGCCTTTATCTCATCACTGCTCCATCTCAGCTCAGACTTCTGACTGCAAGCAGCTTCTCCAGTCAATATCCCTCCAAGTCTTGCAAACTCAGCCACACTCTCACACCTTTTAATAAAGCAGTCAAACCTACATAGTACAGAATGTCTGCAAACGTGTAGGACACATTTTTAACCTGATGTTTAATAAGTAATTAATACACAATAAAATCCTATAACTGGAAAAATTGTAATAAAGTAACAGAAGAAAAACTACAAACATACTTAAGCCAGATATGCCATGCCCAAATGTTGATCAGCAATGCAGCCTCATGATAAATACAATAATCATGATAAAAATGGTATGTACAGACTGCAACTAGTGAAAATATGTAGGGTTTTCCCCCCATACTGTGACATCTTGTAAAACCAATTTTTCCAGACAGCAGAAGTAAATGTTTTAGCAAAACTTGGGTTTAACACTACAGATTTGCTCCCTCCTCCTTTTTTGGCCAAAATTTTGAAAGACTGAGATCCTACAAAACTAATGATTATCAAGAAGTAAGAACTATGATTCTAAATGAGATTTATGGGATTTAACAGTCCAATCTCAGGTCTGCCAGTAATCTCCTAGGATTCTCCATGTCATAAATTCTCATTTGTAAGAAGACAGCATCATACTTTTGTTATCAAGTCCAATTACTTATTTGGAGCAAGAACTGCTTTTCACATCCAAATAATCCAAAATGTGAAAAAACTGAAGCTGGAATTACCTGTAATCAACTTCCCATTATAACTTTTGCAATTTAGGAACAGATACTGAATTATTGCTTTTGTTAACATTTGCACAAGATGATCTGGAAAAAAAAATTCAGTTTGCTTTCCAAAGACGAAAAAGATCAGAAGCTTTTATACTTACAGTTGTGTTGGCATTTGCAGATGTCTTTCACTGTGAAAATTCTACTGATTGAACCAACCAGGCAATAAATCTCCGAGTATATTTATAAAGATGTTAAACACAGAAGTCAAGGGATTTCTCACAACTTCTTTAACACAATATTTTTTAAAATAATGTCAGTGTGTGAAGAGGTATTAAAGAACCTGCTTCTCAAAGACATGCCTTTGACACTTCCATCCCATTGATTTGTAAGTACATCTAAGAAAAGATGGAGTATTTTGTCAGTTTGCAGATCACTGCACAGATCTTGCGCTATAAAAACAATTTATTAATGTTCTTATGTACTTCAAATACACAGGAGGTAAGGGTGGACTAAATTCCACATTATATTTGGATTGACCCTATGAACTTGTAATTTATATGCTCATGTCAACTAGGAACATTTCTATTCCAACAGAGGCTGATCCATGAGGGCTCCTTCCCCAGTACTATTCCTGTCCTTCCACTTAGCAGGTTTACTCTGAGCTGAATAACAAATCAAATGTTTGCAAGGCTAAAAGGCACTGAAGTCGCTGGCAGGAAGAATGCACAGCAGTAACTGAGGGAAGAGGGAGGACAAACCTGAAGAAAGAACTTTCTTCTCTTCCTCCCCCAAGCATATGTAGGCAAGTATCTGCAAAGCAAATAATTCCTGAAGAGCTGTTCCATGCACTTGCAAATCCTCCACTACTATGTGTACCCCAGGCTAACCTTACCATTATCAATGGTAGCACTCTATTAACCCATTATGTGTGCTGCACATAGAGAGAACACCCAGTGAGACACAGATTAAAAATACACTAAAAATGAGGGAGATCAGGGATATAGAATATCCAAAAAACAACAACCAAAGTGAGTTTGCATGTGAACACACAGCCATTCCACACTGGTGGCATTTGTCATATACATTTACTTAACTCACCTATCCATCCCTTGTTTTTCTAAAGTATCCAAGTGTCTTCACTTTGTCAATTAAAATATTTTTCTTTTGTCATCTTCCCCACCTCATGCCCAAGGGATTTAGCTGAAATTCTTAAGTAACTAGCAAAGCTGCTACTTATAGTTAACTTGAAAAGCATCCCTTGCTCTCCTGGTGTGGAATTTGTCCCAGATCTAAGGACAAAAATTACTTTGAACATCAATTACATTCTTAAGTCTAAAGTCAAGAGGATTTTTTAATTGGAAATGAATAGAGAATCCACACTTTACAACAAAATGCTACACCTGTTTCCAATTAAAAATTATTTTGGTGACACTACTTACTACAAATTACTAGATTACTTTATATATATATATATGTAAGTTCTGCAGGTATCTACAGCTTCACTTACTATCCAAGATCTATTGATTCTCATTTCATGTGAAAAGTCAGTTTGTCAACAAAGAAAGATTCCCCCCTTGCCCATTTTGTGTATAAACACAGGCACAAACACAATGAACATTTATAACCATCTTCCACAAGGCAACTGCAAATGCATACACGGGTCCTCTGCTGGAGAACATTTTGACAGTTCTTACTTGAATGACTTGCATAACCTTTTCTAACTTCACCCCTCACAGCCATCTCAATTGCAGAGACAGAGGTTTGCAAAACAGGAATTTTCAATCTGTGGGCTCTGTAACTGTTAAACTGAAGAAGAAAAAAAACCCCAAATAAAAACCCAATTAAATAAAAAACCCCACCGAACCACCCAAAGAACCAAACAACAGAGGAAAACAATATAGAAAACCAAACCCCAAACACACAATAGATGCTATAACACATTTTGGAAGACAAAACAACATGTTAAGTGTTTTCTGAGTATTACTTCTTCTAGAAACAATTCCCACAGGTACCACAGAATAACCAAGTTACCTGTTAAAACAAGAGGGGGAATCCTGAGGAGATGGTGCCTGAAAGGAGCCATGTCCTGGTTAGGGGCTGGAAACTCCTGACTATTCACATGCATTATATGAAGGTGCATCGAGCCAAAACAACGTGAAACAAAACCCCCAGAAAGAATAATTACACAGTCTAGAGTAATGCAAAGTACTTCAAATGCTAGGAGCTTAAAATAGGTGTTCTTGTTTTAGTACAAAAGTAATATTTACAGTATGGGACTTTGGAATGTCCAGAAATTGAAAGCAATCCTCCCAAGCCCTGAACCAGTGACGATAACTGCACAAGTGTGCAGAAATGTAAACTGGTATTGCAGCTACAAAGAGAATGAACTTTTAACTATCCACCACAATACCACTGAAAACCACAGATCTCTCATATGTAGGCACCTCACATCTCCATGCATTTATGAAAACACCAACACCTTACTGCCAAGGCACCTCCAGCATGAACATTGGAGTTTTAAGTAACAGATTATTTATAAGAGATCATAACAAGTGTGGAAGAAACAACAACTGAAGAAACATTAAGAATAATAACCCAAGTCCAGACATAGTCAAAGTGATCATAAGTCTCAGGTTTAAAAACACCATGGAACAGGGGGAGCTGCTCAATGCACTAAAGACTAAAATTTCATATATCAATAAATCCTACCTCTCTGCTTGGCTACACATGCTTTACAGAGGCTTTAAATGACCTAATGCAGATAAGGAAAACACTTTTTCTCAGCATGTTAAGAATAAAAGGAATGCTCATTGCAATATTGGTAATTATTTTATACAAATGGTGACATGAATAAGAATGATGAAATACTTTCTATTACAACAGTAAGGAGAATGTAAAAGCAATTACTAATGCTCTGCACATCTGTATCAGCAGGTCGAGGTATCCTGACTCCAAAAGGATTTTTTTTTTTTTTCAAATACATATAAACCAAGGGGTTATCTCAGATATTAAGGCTGGTTTTTACTAAGTCTTAGAATATTCATACAGTGCAAGATCTCTGGAAGAAAGTTCATTTTGTACACTATTTAAAATAAGTAAATAGGACTACCCAAACAATTTATTCCCCTAATAGCAAATCGTAAATAATGACATCACAAAATGGAATTTTATTAAAAAAGGATTAGTAGGCTAATGGCAATACTCTTCAATCTGATTTTGTGGGAAAGGTGTGGTTTTTTCACTGTAAGCTGGCACAGTACACTATCAATGTACCTGAGTTTTGTAAGTTATGTGCATTGATAACCAACTGTTTGACAATAAAAGGCTACATTTTAAAATAATTACTTAAAGGAATCACCTTATTACTCTATTAAAATAATAATGCATTAAGGGAGTGAAAGCTAGGCATCAGATAATGTTTTAAATGCAACTGGAATCACCAACATGACTCAAACCTTACCCCTAGATTTAGGTCATTTTTGGGTTTTTTTTAAGCATCAGCTTGTCAATCTAAATGTGTTACTGGAAATTCAGAGCTGGTAGATTGAAACAAATGAAGACAGGTCAGTGGAGTGCTCTGAACTGCACTTTGGAAAGCAAACTGCCTTTAATTCAGCCATGTGCAGGACTGAGACAAGGCCCTGCAGTCTGGAACTGGATTTCCCCTTCAGGGGGAGGGTAGGAGCTACAGAAACTTTCCACATTCCTCCATTATCCCAGCCCTTCCTGTTGGCCTGCCTCAGCACCTCTGCAAAAGGCATTGTGGCCTTGGCAAATCCCACAGGGAACCTCCTGAGGTGTTGACTAGAAAAGGCCAAATGTCCACCCTGGTGTTATGTGGTTATGGTCCCTGAAAGTATTGCAGAGTGAAAATCTTTCTTGTAAGGCTAAACAGTATTAATGAGTGAAAGTAAAACCACCTGGGCTTGGTATCTTTTTATCTATTTTACCTGCTTGTACTTCAACTCCCTGGACTATAGAACAGGTTCTGTATATTATTGTGCAAGCCTTTGATACACAAACAAGTATTAATTTCAAAGACATTTCACATTTCATACCTAGCTGTAATCTCTGCTGTAAGCTTTCAACTACACTTGATATCAAACAGGCATAAACACTTATAAAACACTTTTCTTGATCCTGTTCTAACTCATCTAAGTCTCAGCATCTGAAGCACCTATTTTACTTCTCATGCAATTTTTTCAACTTAAATTTACCTTGTTTTTCACTCTCCCTGCAGCTCTAATTCTGTATTACCAACTATACAGTGTATATGGAACCCTTCTTGCTTAAAGTCTTTATCAGCTTGGAGGAAAACACAGAGCACAGCCTAAAAGAGTTTTTACAGACTGTAATTTCAGAGATGCAGTTGGCATACTTGAAGGCAGGACCACCGTTCAGAGGAACAGAAACAACCTAGAGGATTGGGCCAACAGGAACCTTATAAAATTCAACCATAACAAATGTAAAGTTCTGCCCCTGGCCAGGAGCAGCCCCTTGCACCAGTGCAGGCTGGGGTCTGGAAGGGGCAGCTGCAGGTGAGACAGCATGGGCAGGGCAGTGACCATCCACCTCTGCCCAGCACACCTTACAACAGATCAAAAATATTGCACCTAATTTCCAAACCCCCAGTTAAAACAAAACCCCAACAGCCCACAAACATCAACCAGCCAAAGATAAGCTAAAGAGCAATAAACAGAAAGAATCCCAGTGCTTTCACTGGATGCAAGGGTTTCTTTCTTTTTACCAGTATCACATCCATTCCAGAATCCTGGATTCTGAAATCCTGCAGCTGGCAATTCTGCCCCCAACTTCCATCGGGTCGTATCACTTCCAATTTCTTCAGCTTCCTTTTGCAATGACTTCATATATCTATTTTTCTATCTATTTTTCTGTATTGGTTTCTCTTTACCTCTTACATATACTTTTCCCTCAGCACCAAAACTTAGTGAAATAATTTTAAGCTTTCCAATTCAACTGAATTAAGTCCCTTAATTATTCATTACATACTGGTTCTGCAAAAATGTTCATGCATTTAAAAACCCACACAACACTGACCTGTACCTCTTTCCTTCTTTGCCCATGAGAGCACTCTCTTGGATATCCGGTCTCTGCAATGAGTTTATGATTTGCATTCTGCTGTACAAAACAGCAAATAATTCTGAATGACGACTGAAACTATCCTTCTTTAGGCAAGCCATTTGGAGAAGAGTCATAAAAAGAATTAAGACTGATATTGAAATATCTGGGTTTCTCCGTTTCTTTAAATTAAAAATTGCATAGTTAAGTAAAACATAGAGTCATTGTAAGAGTTCCATGCCACAGTTGTATCTTGAAACTTTCACTACCTCTGTGTTTATTTAATTCACACATATATTCTAATTTTAAAAAACCAAAGCAGTACCGAGGTCATTTGAATTGCTGCACTTTTACTTCTAGGGTTATATTCACAAAGTCTATTTTAAGAACTGCTTTGGAAGCAACTGATGTTTTATGCAGTGAACTGCTATTTTCCCAGATGAATAGAATATCCATTCTTTGGCTCACAGTTTCCATGACACTAAAAACAAAACATTCATCGGCAGCAGCTCAGTGTTTGATGGTAAATGCAGCTGCAGCTCACAACAGCTCGCAGTGTACCTCAGCCCGCCACAGCTGAACAGAGGCACTGTATTTCCCCAACGCAATTTCATTGTTTTACAGACAAGCCTTTTCTTGCCAAACTCAAACATTTCAAATCCTGCTGCTGTTCTGTCTTGAAATGAAAAGTTATTCAATTCTGTAAGTAATGATACTAATGCTAAGTCTTCCAAATTACCGGACAAAGTACATAACCAGAAACACAGCTTCGGTGGCAGGAGCATCTGCCCCTACAGTCTAAAACAAATTTTTTTGCCAAAGAATTTCAAACTTTCCTCCTTGATACAATTCCAACTCACTTGCTTCAAGTAAGCTGTTGAAAATGAAGTACAGGGGCAATTTTAAAACTGGTAAATGGAGAAAGTCACATGGCAATCCAGAGACAAGGAATGGCACTGAGCTTTCAGAACTGCTTCCCTCCCCAAAAAGGAGCATTAAAGCGTGCATGTCTCTTTAGAACAAAGCCAGTCTTCTGTTTTAGGGCAAAATACAAGACTTCCACTTGCTAGTAATTTAATCCTGCCCCATATCAGCTAACTTTTCATCTGTTTGAGACCCAGTTTAGGTATATGGTCACTCCCCTTTTCACACTGGTCAGCACACCACTGTTAAACAAACACTGGGACTTAATCACATTGGTTTGATTCTGAAGGTCTCATTGAAAACAGGACCTAATCAATACTCCACATTTATTAGGAGTAGGTTTAGGCAGAAATTCTGTAAAGCAACTAAGCATATATCTACTTCCAAATATTCAAATGTTCTAAATTCAGCAGGGACTTCTCATATGAACTACACACTCAGGAAACTGATAGGAGACTGCAGGCGGATCACAGAGAAAAATCTGACAAAGGAAAACACATCTCAGCCAACTCTTAATGGAGTTCTTAAGAAATTCTGTCAAAACTACTGGAAATATTGAAAAAGTACTAAGTTAACATTAATCCATTCGCAACTTAACGGTAGTGCTATTTTCATTTCTGGTTTTTCTATAATATACAGTCCACCTTCTCTAAGGGCAGAAACAAAGTGACGGCTCGCAGCACGCCGCGGTTGGAGCAGAGGGGAGCCAGCAGCGCCGTGTGGCTGCGACAATGCCGGGGTCGAGGGGGTGACAGTGCCGTCCGGAGGGAGTGGCGAGGGGGGAAGTGACAAAGCTGTCCGGGAGGGGGTGGCAATTGCCGTTCGGGGTGGGGGGTGGCAATGCCGTCCGGGGAGGTGGGGGAAGGGGGGGAGTGACAATGCTGTCCGGGGGGGGAGGTGGCAATGCCGTTCGGGGAGGGCGTGGCAATGCCGTCCCGGGGAGGGGGGAGTGACAATGCCGTCCCGGGGTGGCGGCAATGCCGTCCGGGCAGCGGCGTGGGCCCTGGCGCGCTCCAGCTCCCCGCGGCGCGGCCGCTGCCGTGCCCAGAGCGCCCCCTCCCGGCGCCGGGCCTGCAGCGCACGGAAATGTCACGGACAGCGCGGCCTTGCACCGGCGCGGGCCGAGACTCCCCTCACGACCGAGTCCCTTGAAAGGGCAGCTCAGTAAAGAAAAACAGTAGTCCAAAAGCTGCAGCAATATTTAGTAATAAATCATTAGCGAAACAAAAATTAAATCATTGCTCTTTATACCCAAACCATTAACTTCAACTTGAGATTCAGCAGGCCCTTGAGGATCAAAGAGGGTTAGGGCAGCTTACTGTCAGAGGCCGCTGGAATTCACTTGCAAGCATTACTCTTCATAAATTTCTATTGATGGCCTTTCTACTGACAACTTACTGGACTTTTATCACATCCTTGCACTAAGCCATTAACAAGACTGGATCATAAGTGCACTCCCCACAGGCCACTACACATTACAAGACCAGAAAAAAAATGAAGCTTGCTTTTGTAGCTTTTCCAGGACCTGAATAAGAAAAATAGACACAGAGTGCAACATTCTTATTGCCAGCACAGCAACTCCACCTTGACAGAACCCTAGTTCTGGAGTGTAATGTGTGCTGCAGTAGCCACCACTGTAACCTAGGAAGAACATTCAGGTTCTTCTGCAAATACAGTCCTTCAGAAGTCCTTTGGTGGGCTGGTAAATACTGATACAGGACACAAATGCTATTTCAAATTTTCCATTTTATTAAGTGTTTCCTGAGGGTTTGACTCTTTTTTTCCTTCTGAAGCTTAAAAGGAGACAAGAAGTCCAGAATCTGGCAGAAATGGTCAACTCCCCTTGCAGTTCCTGGAAAGAATTTTCTTATCTACAGATTTAAATTCTTCAAGTTTATTGCAACACTGGTGTACATTTCCCTATCCTAGTGTCTCCCAAACAGCAGACAATAAATTGAAGATCCACCATCTGACTGGTATATTAGAGATGATGTTTTTGCTCCTTTACATCAAATATAGTGCCAGTTTTATTGAAAATATTCAAGATAAATCCATGTGTTTTCCTGAGACTGTCTTTTTGTAGCTGTAGTGGCAGTAGCAAATAAGGGACTCCATAGAAAGAATACAAGCAACTATGTCTAAGGCCATAGTAAAATCCCACCTGTTTGTAATTATCACACACCCAGCCAGGCATGCAGGGGGAAGATGAATGAACATAGAGAAGCTTTTTCAAGTATAATTTGCAGCATGAAAACCTGAAGGAAACCCCACATTTTAAGCTACCACAGATTCTCGATACGTTCTTCATAAGTCAGTAGTTAGTGATCCTTTTTATTGCTCCCTTCTCAAATGCAGATTCTTTATAGCCATCTACTTTCTGAAACTTTGGATAATGTCTAAAAATGCTAAACTGTAATATCAACATATTAAGTCAGTGACAAGGGAGGAAGACTGGACAGACAAACAGCACCTATTATAATCACTACCAGCATCTCTCTTGCCCAAGCATGAACCATGTCTTGCCCATCTGCTCAGGTACTTACCTCTTTTTCAAGAGGTAATTGAAAAAAAATTAATAAATTCTTATCCATGAGAAAGTGGTTTAAAAAAAAATTACAGCAGCTATATTGGATACAGAAGGTCAAAATTCAGAGTCTCAAAAAAATAGTGTTTTAAAAGAATCTCCAAAACTAAAAGTTAAAAGATGGCTGCTTTTCAGATAGCAAAACACCCAATTTTATTTGAAGTATAACTCAATCACAAGTGCACAGGAATGCTGAAGCCATGTCGTGTAGCTCTATTTGAAATCCTAAATATGGATTTATGACCCTGATCCTTCAAACAGCTACATACATGCTTAATGGGATTATGTGTGCTTAAAGTCTCTTAGATGCAGAAGTATTCATGAAATTAGGACTTACCTTGGGCATGTAGATCAGTAGGACACATTAGATTTATACTGACTTTTGTTATATTTGTAAGACATTTGGACACTTCCTATTATATGAGGTAAACACAGAAGTAGAATTATTTCAGCAGTATTTTCTTTGCATGTATCACAAAAAGCTTAGAAGGATTATTTTTTTCCTAAAAGAAAGGAGACTACTATGGGAGCACTACCAAAGCACCAGAAATGCTAATTAAGTGGTCACTTTGCTTATGATAAAAACAGCCTTGAAGTAAAAATCAGAGATATGTTTTAAATAGATTTTTTCACACTATCCTAGAACATTATGTATTTCTAGAACTGGAGCTGTACTGAAATATTCTAAAAAGTGAAAGCACTTGAGATATTATTTCAACAATTGTGTGCATGTATGCATAAGTAACAACACTTCACCTATGCACATTTCAGTGTATCCAAAACACCTCAGCCTCATACATGCTAAGATTTTTCTTCCCTGAATAAGACCCATTCTTTACCACTTTTTAATTCTTTTTTTAAAAGTCTTCCCCCACCAATTACAGGCAGGAAATAAAAAGAAACGCAACTCTTTTATGTAAAGTAAATCCATCTGGATGTTTGCTGCATCCTATATTATAAACTTGTGATCCCCAACCAGAATGAGTTATAGTGAAGCTGCAGGCAAAATTGTCTCCATATACCACAATCCATTATCCCTGTCAAGTTAATGTTCCATGTTGAGCCATATGGCGTGGGTACACACTCAACAAAGGAAATTCCTTAAACTTGTTATAATCAGCACTTACAGTCATCCGAAAAAACTGACATAAACAGCTTTATTGTGTTTTGTTCATTTCAGTTGATATCCATGACAAAAAGAGGAAGCTTCGCGGGGGAGAAAAAAGAAAAAAAAATTAGGGAGGAGGCAGTAAAGTTGCAATAATAAAAAGGGAGGGGAAGAGACAGAGACTGTACATTTTATAATTACACAACATTTTCCTTACGAAGTGATTTTCAATTACAATAAAGCTCAAGACTCCTGACACTGATACGGTATGCCAGATTAAAAAAAGACAAAAAAATCCCAAAAATCCTACATCAATACCTCATTTTCAATGTAAATACTACATTCTATAGTTTCAAAGTGCCTGACTCATGCAAAAGATTATCAACTAAAAAAAAAAAGTGAATAATTTTTAGTTTTTCTGACTTGGGAGAAAAGGTTTGCCTTCAGTTGTTATACAATTATCAAGAATTTAACAATCCTTCATTAGCAATATGGCAATTTAAGTAAATATCTTTCTATGCATTAAGTGTAGGTCACAGATGAATTAAGGACTCCCAGAAGCCTCTGCTACCTGGCACAACCCATCACATCAAGCCTAAGTCAAGGTACAAGTAGAGCAGAACTTCATTCCAGCCCCCGCAGTGACAACAATAAAACGCTGAGAAAACACACTATCAAATACTGAACTCAGCATCAATTTCTGTTAATTACAGCCTTGTCAGCAACGTGATTATTCAAACAGCTCATGCAAATGTTAATGAGTCCTTATTTGCATATTTATTTTTTCCTTTGTTGAAATGTCATTGATTATTACATTCTACAATGATGAATGCTGCTGATGATGTGCTCTGATATGTAATTAGTCATTAAGTGGAATGAATAGATCAATTATGAAAAAGGAGTGAGATTAAGAAATATCAAACAAGACCGCCCAATGTAACCATAGAATTTTTTTTAAAGGAACTAAAATAATTTCTTGGCATTTAAAGTGCAACATCAGTAGTTTTCAATAAATAAACTACTACTTTCCTGAGGTTAAATAAGATCTTCCACATGCACTGCTACTTGGGTAATCTAATTACAATAGCAGAGCGCTTTTGTAAAATCAGTAAGAAATCTGCAGTGACACGTAGGTTTTGGGGTTCGGTTGTTGTATCCCGTCCCTCCTCCAGTTTGTAGTTTTTAGGAGAGCTGCTCATGATGCCCCTGAGCCTCTCTGATCTCTGAGCAGGGCTCAGAGCAGCGCTTGCAGCAGCCCCACTTTGTTCAGGAGGCGAAGCTGAGCGCTGCCTTTGCCACTGCCTGCTCCGAGTCCCCAGCCAGCACTCGTGGCTTGTGCATGAAGGGGAAATGGGAGAGAAGAGGAAGGAAGGAAAAAAAAAAACCCTAACAAAAAAAACACATTACTGCAGACCAGATGGGAACATTCCACATGACCAAACCAATCAATCACCTCGGTGGGGCGCAGGTGCAACACAGCCGTGTAGCAACACACCATTTCACAGTCTATCGGGCACAAACACATGGTCACCAATCAATGGCACCCCCAGGACCTGGGGGGGAGGCTCTCTCGAGCCTTACTGGTCCATGCCTGATGACTTCATAATCACACATCATTTCATTCACTGGAGGATACAAACCAGCATTCTAATAACCTTCCCCCGAAACCGGTCATGTTGTGCATATTAATAGAGTGCTGGGTAGAGCTCAGCCACCGGCTCCACGCTGCAATTCGAGCAGTGCCTGCAAGAAGGAAACAACCTGAAGCTAAGAACTTCTGCCCGAGGAAGGAGTCTGCTCAGACCAGATCAATGGCAACATTATTCATTTTGCCAAAATAAACTCTGCATGACGCTCGCACCTTTCACCAAGCCACCCTTGAACAATAGCAAGCAAGCAGAGATAAAGGACAAAGCAGGATGAAAAATCAATGAAAGAAAGTGCTGCTGGACCTGGTGATATGCAAGACTAAATTCTGACACAAACAGGAATACTGGTAACAAAAACAAAAAATAAAAACTATTTTAAAAATTATTGATATGCTTACCAATGCTCTCAGGGAAATAAATAATTTTATTTCTTTTAGGCCAAGTATCACAGATTAGTTTTAAAACAAGCAGATAAAGTACACAATGCAGTGTGATCCCGACACACCAAGACTTAGATCAGAGCACTAGCTGCTTTTGACTAGTTCACAAAAAAGGTCAATTACAAATGGCAATTTATGTTTGTGTTATTGATGACTCAGGAGTATAATAAACATTACGGACATAAGGATATGGTGACATTTTTGCCAGAACATATCACACTAGACTGTTAAGTATTCACACTGTAAAAAGATACACGGGAAACAAATGTGATAAGGAGCACATCTTCTCTGGGAATTACATTGCACCTTGGGGCCAAAAGTCAAATGAGTTGCAGCTGAAATGTAAAAGACTAAACAAACTACTAATACACACATACAATGTTTAGAATGCTGTTAAGTGCACAGGTAGGCAGGACTGCCCCCCATTTGGTGTCAAAGCAAAGAGCTTAGTTTTACTTACGTATTTCTTAAACTGATTATATGAAAAGCAGACACCTCTAAATTTTACAGTTAAAAATTATGCAAATTTAGCATCTACTGAACCGACTCAGTTTTGCTTTTGGGCATAAATTCCTGAGAACTTGAAAAAGTAAGTATGTAGGCATGATAAGAGTACAGTTCTTAGGTTGCACTCTGAAGCACTACATGTTGCTTTAGGTCAATGGCAATTCCTCCTGGCCTATCTGGGAGGCTACACAAAGGAACTACAGCATAATTTAATTCATTAATACAAGGACGGGGGAAATGTCAGATGCAAAAAGCACAGTTTTTTATAGTTAGCATCCAGGTAATCTGGTGATTTGTGATGCTGCAGGCCTTCTAATCTTTCCTTGACTTCCTCCCTTCTCTATTTCAAAGATCTCAAGGAAATGCACAGAAATATTTATATTTTGTTAACAATTCAGAGTCTGGGTATGATTCACAGAACCACAGGGCCAAATCCGAGTCCTGTAATCTAAACCCTACACACAATAAAAAGGTGGCACACTTGGTGTTAGACAGAAGAGCATGAAAGGGTTAAAGAACAAACATGAGTATTATCAAAGGAATATTCACATCCTTTTGCAGAATTATGTTGACCAGAAGCAGAGGAAGTGTTCTCCCTCATTAGAATACAAAAATCATTAATCAATAAATTATTAAATTAAGGGCCTGATGACTGGTTCTATTCTGGGCACTTACAGAATACTAATTACTGCAGTGTTAGGGGAACCTATAGTGTTAAAATCAGAATTTCTCCTTTAATAAGATCCATTTTTTAGATTGAATTCAGCTCCTTTTATTTTGAAAGCTCTTGAAAAGAAATGAAAATGTCATATAATGAATTAAGTACTAATATTCACTACACTTCATATGCAACAGAGGGCAAGTTGATGGCTATGCTACAGACTTGACATCTCTTAAGAGCCAAAAAACTAACAGCTGGTGACATTCCCAATGGAAAGTGCTGGGAGGAGTTTGACAAAGAATGTCATCCAAAATCAAAGTGCCTCAGCAAAGCTTACCCTTACCTGGGAACATTAGGTAAGATGGAGAACAAGGGGACAGCTCACATCTCCAGGCGCATCTGAGCATCTCTCTTCCCTTCCCTGTGCTAAAATTCTGTCTGAGTGAAGCCAAAACCACAGGGAACTTTGGTGGGCAGCATGAACCAGCCACTAAACCTCTTCTAGTCCTCAGACAAAACCAGCCTCTCACTGACAGGATGGGAAAGCAATGGGGCTTGGCTTGCACTTGCTTGTGCCATAATTGCACCTTTAAAAGGCTCAGCTCAACACATGGGAACTAGAGCACAATAGGATTAGGATTCATCAAAGAGACTTCAAAAGAAAGGGTATTCCAAGACGGCAAAAGGTGGTGCTGCTTGTGATTAGGGGATTTCCACAAGGACAGGATGAAATGCAACAGACACGCATTTTAGTGAACTTCTGAGAAGTGTTTTTAAAAAGTGCATGGCACAGGTATGAGGGATCTAATTGTTATATAAGTTATATAGGCTGTAAGGACCTCAGGATGAACATGAACAGATTTTAATCAGTTTTTGAGATCAGTGAAGGAATCATCACAACAGTAACACAAATTTCAATCCATAAAGAAGGCAACACATAACTCCTGAAGCATTTTCTACAGCAAAGGACTCCAATGAAGCTTTAGTTATATTACAATTCTTATACCGAAAATATACAGAAGAAAAGTTATCAATAAAACATTATATATAATTCAAAAGTATATAATGCATAAATTAGGAAATTTATCTTGCAAAAAGTTGCTTTGATTAATTCATTCACTAAAAATCAGAAAAGCAGCAGTGTTTGGAAAAAGGAAGCTAGAAGTTAATGGACAAAACAGTTATAAAAAAACCAAAAACAACCTCATGTTATCAGTGCAGTATCCTGAAATGGATTTCTTTAAAAAGTACTCACAGCATGAAAAATAAGGCAAAATTAATATTTACAATAATCATAAGCAAGAATCTTTGGAAGCTTATGACAGTTGATAGCTAAGACTGAAAGTTTTGCAATTTTTCGAGTGAAAATGGTTAAATGGCAGGGAGGCAATGCAAATGTTACACTAACAAGAGACAGACATTTGTCCAATATTAAAAGAAGCCTTAAAAGATTCATTCAATGAATGAAACTTAAAACTGAAAGCACAGCTCAAATTAAGAATCTACTTCCCTCCATGAAAGCAATTCTTAAACGAATTCAAATCCAAAGAAAATCTTCAGTGCTACTAAGAATTTTCTTTAACTACTGCAGAAACATTCAAACCCAGCTACATTGAATGCTCTGAAGTTTAGATCCTGCCTAAGTGCTCCCTTCTATCTAATCAGCTATACTGACGTTACTCAGCTTTATCCAGGGTCAACAAAAATGATTCATTTTGTGTTTTGCCTAACTGGACTCCTTATGATCAGCTGTTAGCGTCAAGCTGTCTGATTTCCATTCAGGCTTCACAGCTGGATTCATCATAAAAAACCAGAATATTAAACCTTGGGCAAGCATAGCTGGCTTTGACTTCCAAATAAGCATTTTTCTAACT
This sequence comes from Camarhynchus parvulus, assembly GCF_901933205.1. Classification (NCBI taxonomy): domain Eukaryota; kingdom Metazoa; phylum Chordata; class Aves; order Passeriformes; family Thraupidae; genus Camarhynchus; species Camarhynchus parvulus. The sequence goes on from NC_044580.1 coordinate 7,062,372, forward strand.
AATCATGCTATACTTTCAGGTATTAAATAAGACATTCATTCCAATACAATTTTTTTCAGTGTGATACAGACAGCATCTATTGAAGAGCTGCAAATGTAAAGCAGCTAACAAAACCAAAATCTTTAATGAGAAAAAAAGAATCAGGACAAGAACCAAAGGAAGTGTTGGAATAACATGGAAGAGGGTGGGTTTGTTTTCACTTTTTTTGAAAAAACTATGAGGAATATTTTGGGTACTTTTTCAGTAGTTACTGAGCTGGTTCTTAAAGAGTTGGTATCTTTTACATCTTCAACAAAAATTATTTCTAAGTTATGATAGAGAGAACATAGACACTGCTCAGAGCTATTTTGTATTTAAAGAATGTTCTTAGTAGTGAAAATATCTTCTGCAAGATGGATAGTTATTTAAAAAAAAATCAATGTCCACAAGGGAAAAAAGGGAAGTCTGTGGATTTTTTTTTAATTTATATTTGTCATCCAAAAAAGAAAACAGATGAGCAGTTCTCCCATCAATGCTTATTTAAGCAAATATTTGAAAAGGGTCAACAGGACAGAAAGGGAAAAGGAGGTATAAGTTAGAAAAGGTGGTTCTTTGTACAACTGCAGAGATGAAATCTGGCATCTAATAGTTGGTAGTTACATTGCCACCCCTTTTTAAAATCACTGCTGAGATCTGCTAATGAATTTTCTCAGGGGGAAGGAGTAGAGCAGGCGAAGGGCCATGTCCTCCTCCTCACTACACCAGACCTTGAACAGGCTACAGAGAGAGTCAGGGACTCCACGGATCACACGGGAAGGAGAGAACACAGCAATGTATATTATCATAAAGACACCAAAGGCAAAAAGGCAGGAAGGGTAAGAATATAAATAATTAATAAAAGTTTTTTTAAAAGAAAGCTAAAAATACAATTTACTTGCTGTAATTTGTCACTTCCTATGTCTTATTGTTGATATATTACTTCCACAGATTTGTCAAAACAAAGTGCTCAATGCATGTTGTTCACTGAATATGAAAAATGAATAACCAGATATGAATTTAAGTTTACCTACCACAAATTTAGAATTACTTAAAAAGCATGAATTGCTCTTTAAATCCTAGAAACATTTAAAACATATATATTTTAAGTATTCTTCTTGGAGTGGTCCCCCAAGCTCCTCACAGCAAATTTATGGAGCTCTGAAAGGAAACAATCAATCAGATACCTGTTCAATATCTTGAAACTTCAGGTTTTATTACCAGCTGCCACTAATTCTGTCTCACAGGCCAATACAACCAAAGAATGTATCCAAAGACGGACACAATCAGGAAAGCCATGAAATTCATTTTTGGCAATACTAAAAAAAAGGAAATTAAAAAGAGAAAATCTAGGAAAACACATTTTGGACAGCATCTTCCAGTTACAATCACTTGACATGATTCTCATGCAAATTAAATTTAAAAAAATAAATTCAAACAAAACAACTTCAAGGCAATACCATGATTTTAAAGCTAAACTACTCTGCATATGTCCCCTTTTATAATGTACTGACAGAAATAAAATGTAGAAAAGTTTGGATTTAGTACTTTACAAAAGTAAAGTGGTCACAGCACAGTTAGCTCAGATGGCCAGTTGAACAGAACATCCTTAGGGAGACAGAGCCACCCCAGAGGCTTTGGGGCAGAAAATCTTTAGGCAAAGTGATTCATCATGTGTGGCAAGACGACTGTGACATCTAAAGATTCTTGCCTTGAGCAGCATGGTACTTGCTACAGGGGATCAAGCATTCTGAAAAACATCCACACACATCTCAGAAGCTGCAGTAAAAAGGACATGTTTCAAATAACAAAATACTGGGCACTAATAATGTGTGTGTGAATTTGCTTGTTGCAGTGGAAAACCGCAAAGTTCCCCTTCAAGCCATGCTGTTGACCTAACACAGAAATAAGCAAATTTTTATTAATTTTGCACTCCAATTATTTCTGGCTCATATTCCTTCCTCCAATATAACTAAGCTTTAGTCCTGCTTTAATATTCTTTAGAAGTTGGCCATCAATGAATTATTATTTTTCCACTTTAAAATATATTTTCCCATATTGGTTTTTATTTTTCTCTTGTTCGTGCACCACAACTTCTAGCATTTCTACCAGAGTATTAGTGAATGCATTACTATGCCTCATTGCAATATGAAGTTTTCATCTTCCAAATCTTTGCCCAATAATCTGTCCTGTGAGGGGGAAAATTTACACTACTACACAGCACCCCTGTTCAGTATCTGCACCTAAAGACCTCTTAGAAGATGTAAATTTTGAGTGTACAAATGTCTCACAAAGAAAAAGACCCATGCTGGAGAAAGACTCCTCTACCACGGTGTCCCACCAACAGCACTGGCCACTAACAGGTGCACAGAGAAAGAATCACACAAACCCAGAGAGAATGTGAAAAAACTATCTGGTCTGCAGTTGAAACAGTCAGGCATTATAGCCAGGTTTGTACCACAGGGCAAGTAACAGAGCATAAGCAGTTTTAGAATCTAGCTTTTCTTTATATTTAAGATGATTGGAACAAAAAGAAAATAAATCTTTACAAACAGAACACATCTGCACAAAACCACATAAAAATGGTCTTTTCTTAAGAGAGGCAAAACAAATCAACAGAGCAAGGCAGACAGACAAGCCAGGTAAAGACAGGAAAAATCCCAACATGCAGCTGAGCACAAGTCTTATGAAAGTGCTCAGGTGGAACAGGGTACTGATCCAGATGGGTGCATTCAAGGGACAAAAATACAAGTTTAACCACAAAGTAACACTACAGTAAAATTATACTTTACAGATTTGAAGACAGATGATTCTATTCATGATTTTAGTGTAAATTAAAGTTTACATTATTTCCTACCTCTGAGGCTTTGGCATTTTTTGAAGAAAATAAACTGGACCAATGACACAATTGCATTGCAATTAACAAACAAGAAAGCAGCACAAAAGTACCATCAAGGAAGTAGGAGAGATCAGTAGAAGGGCAACAGCAACTTTAAAAACTCAGCTTTGAGTTCAATAACAGAGCTGAAACTGATTATCAAGGGAATAACAATGCTTGAGAGCACAGGTTAAAAGAAGAAAAAGAGTTACTGGGGTCTGGATAACATTTTCTCCTGATGAATCACTGCCTTTCCATTTGGTGTTTTATTTCACATTGGTTTGCTGGCATTTGCACTATGTCTCTATCATGAGACCAAGCTCTGTCAGAGCTGGGGAGAGAGGGGGAGGCACACAAACCAGAAACTCGAGGCACACAGCGACAAGGAAGCATTCCTCCTTCGTGTTGGAGAATGTCAACCCAGCCATATAAATGCAGTACCTTGAGTTCAAGACATTTGGGCTCTACATTTTCTTCTATGTAGGTAAAATAAGAAATCAATACAGAAAAAATTCTGTATTTTAACAGTACTATTTAGCTTTAATCTGTTCTAAATAAATAGCTGCAAGCCCACTGCTTATTGTCTATACATACACAAACTATCGCAGATAAAATGGTTACCAACTGGAGAAACGCATGGCCTTTTTCCCCCTGCCAACAAACTATATTCTTTTTCATAGTTTGTAACTGTGAAACTGAACCAACTAAACCCAGCAGTATTTTTCTACTGGCCTCTCTTTGTTTACCCTGCTGCCCCCTCCTCCCCTCAATTCCAAAATACTGACGGAACAAATTTATATTCAATTCCTTTATCCGATTTTAAAAGGGTTTGGATTGGGTTTTTTACCATGTGCCTTTTGAACCACATTTCCAGGAAGATCCATTTCTAATGTAATAGCAAAAATGTAATTGAAATAAAGAACATACAAGTATACTGGACAAAACTATTTGTTATAATTGTGCCCAGGGCTGAGTGCCAGATAGCTGTCAAACAAAGGAACAAAATCATACAGTTGTTTGGCACTCAAGGCTGAAATCATTGTGAAACATGCACTGTTTATAAATTGTCACTGATGAATAAAAGCAGTGAACAAAAAAATTTTAAAAATGCAGCCAAGCCTCAGAAAGACAAGGCAATCATCGCTCCTCCTCCCACCACTCTGTAATCAAACAAAACAAAATAACCCTCAAGCCCCCACTATGCTGGGCAGGAACAACGTAGTGGTGCAAGGTAAACAGAGCATTGCATGAACCAGTGACTTCAGGCCGTGCTCCCACAGCTCACCCTGCAAAGTACCCAGCAAAGCAAAAACATTCAGACACACACAAAAAGCCATGTGGATTTCTCAGCTTTGTTCTATCTAAAACAATTTCTGAATACTACTGATGCTAGTGAAATTTATCTTAATCTTAAAAATATCAATCCCTGAAGATATAAAGAATTTTTTTCAGTGATGGTAAAATATTTAGCCGATCTTTCATCACAGAACACAGCACTGCTGAAAAAAAAAATCACCTCACCTATCATTGAGAAAAAAGATCTAATTCATGCCAGGTGAAAGGATGATATTTGTCTAAATATAAAGCAAAAACTGTATCCTGGAAAATAAGCAACAGCTCAGATTCTGATCTAGCATATCTGTACCAATTCCCGTACCTTTCAAACTTGAAGCTGTATGATAATAAAGCACATCCATAAGGAAATGAAATCTCCTCTAAAATTACAGTGAAAAGGACTTACAAATATGGGGGGAAGTTCTCATTTTTTGACTGATAGGTGGAATGTTAAGGTGTGCCAAATATTTTCTATAGTATAGCTCACATAGGAGCTTCTGAAAACTCCTTTGAAGTTAGAATTACATGATCAGAAAATTCCCTACAGTATTTAATAATGCAATGCAACTTTTAAGACAGGTAAGGCATAATTTAAGAAATAGGGTTCTGTAAGGAGTTTGTTTTTGTAAATCGTGATTCTAGCAGATCAATCAGTTTAAGTTGGGAAGTACCTCAAGGATTCAAACAAATATATAAATAAATAAAATCTGAGATTACAGTTTGCAATGGACCAGCAGTATGTGAAATAAATAAATTATGTAATAGGAAAGAAATTAATTCCATCAGAAACAGAAGTGTTATTTATCACGTCAAAATAGTACAACAAACTTCTCTTTGTTCCTACCAGGGAGCAAACATACTTAAAACTGCAGTATCCTGATAAAGAGCATACGAGTACACTCCTTCCTATCACTGCAGAACATTTTTTAAACATGATAGAAGTTATTTATGATACAGTCATGCACTTAGGTATTCAACACAAACGCCAGGGATCAGCCTTGCAGCTTACAAGACTGTTAACAAGTCACACATTGCTCTCAAGACTTCTGCTTTCTATGTCCCATTGTACAGGAGGAAGACATTGCAAGATGCCTCATTTGTATTGCACGTATCCAAAAAGCCAGGATTGTTTTAGAGGTCCCTGTTACAATGGAAAGGAAATTAAAATTTCACCACAGCACTAGTTTTGCCCATGGTCTGTACAATTCCAATTTGAATTTACACATAACATATTTTATTGCCTTTGGTTCCCTAGTAGGGAACCTTTAAGTCTCATGGCCAGACTTTGCCAGTTTTACAAAAAACTTGTAAATCAGTCAACTCATCTCAACAGTAACCACTGTGCTTCTTCCTCATTCTCACTTCAATGAACCTTTTTTATTTTATCTCTTAATTTATGGTTATCGCTCTCTTTAAAAGAATCAGTAACAGTAAACCCAACTAGTGTGAGTTTATTTAATTGCGTATGTAACACATCATCACATAAAATTATGCATCAACTCTCCCTCATATTTCATCTTCAGATGGAGGACCCGTGTGAGCACCCTCCAAAAAACCCCCAACCAAGCAGCACCCTCCCTCCACCAAATGCCATCCTGGTGAAGCTGCCGCACACACAATTTCTCCAAGTGACCCTCCACGGGGATGCCAAGGAAATAACTCTGCAGAATTTTCATCTGACCCCATTTACACACACGTGTCAGAGCAACAGAAGCTGCACACCTGCGTGAAAGCTGCAGTGCTGACAGCCTCCAGGAAAAAAAACATTAAAAGCCAGCAACCAAGAAAGCCTCACAAATAAAGCAAGTTATAACCATCTCTTAACAGAATGAGTTGCTGTTCCTCTGGTCTTTGCACATTTCTGTCACATGAAAATTTTTCATCCATTTTTCCAAAACAAAACTTTGGAGCAATATTAGATTGAAGTGAAAGTGTCCAGACATTATCACCAAAATAAAATTTAAAATTTTTGTTTTCTTTCGGTGGTACTTGTCCCATTCATCTATTGTGTAGCTGAAGCACTGCACACCTTCAGCATCTTACAGGTCTATGGAAAATGCAGCAGCTGCTCAGGCAACTCACAAAAATCACAGTATTAGAGGTCCAACAGCCCCAAGCACCTTAAAAATAAAACTGCATCTTTTATTTTCATCTGATTTGTTTTCCCCTCCAAGACGTCTGTTATCTAAACAAAGTCAGGTTTCCAGCAGCAACAAACATTTGACTCACTAAAACCCAATCTCTAAAGAAAACTATTAGAACTTCAAATCATATTAATGCAAATACTATAATGCCCCAAATCACAAAAGCCACTTGTTTTGGCACAAGCAGCCTAGTTAGAACACTTTGGTTGATCAGTTCAGAATTTAATCACTGGGTACAGGCTGCTGTATTTATTAAAAACTGGACTGCTAGCAACTCACAGGCTACAGCTACATGCATGCAAGAATGAACAAAAAAAATTAATGGAATGAAATAGAGATTAAGTAAATGATTTTTATGCACCTGGCGATAAGCAAACATCTTTATTACAAAACAAAGACAAGCCATGAAAAATTACAAAATTATCTTTTAATCACCAGTGAGCTTTCTACAGCCTCCTATTTGAACAGGATAATAGGTATTATGTAGATCCCTAAGCAACTGCCTCATGGGGAAGTTACATCAGCAGTATGGGAAAAAATCACCCCCTCCTCCATAGAAGGGAGCTTGGCGCCTTCAGACAGACTCAAATTTAAAATCCTACAGCTTCACCCAGCTGATCCCATCCACTGGAACACATCTACAAGTGCCCAGGGATGGCAGGAACCACAGGAGAGAAATATGCCCTTTCAGCATTTCACGCACTGATGAGCCTTGTAACAGATAAACATACCCTGCAGCAGCTAAACTGACATGTTATAACAAAGAGGAAATACAAGACTTAAAAATTTCATCAGATTACTATTTATTCCCCTTTTCAGAGGCAGAGTACACTGTGAATAAATCAACACTCAAATGTATCAGACTGCATTAACTAAAACCCAAGCTTGGCAGAACAAATTTTATCAGAACTAAAATATTTCAAAATGTAAAAGCCACAGACTTTGCATATTTATTCCCAGACGGGCAATTCAAAAATACTTCGTATGACAAAAAATCTGGGTTCAAGTGTGAGACCATTTTGAAGAAGGCAACATTTCATCTTCTTCCAACACAATTTGCACCAGGTCCCGTGGTTTTCTCCTGTCAGTGCACAGTGCAAGCACCACCACTGCCCACGGACCACCAGAGCTGCAAGTGGATTGTAAGATACCTGTGGCACTGGTAGTATCCAGTGAAAAGGAACCATCACCTCTTCCTAGCACAGTGTAATCGTACAGCTTGATGGTTTTTCAAAGGAATCATCACCTCTTCCTAGCACAATGTGTAATCATACAGCTTCATGGGTTTTCTAGAACAAATTTATTCACTTGCTTACTTGACAGACAGAAAACCTTTCTGGCTCTTCCTTGAACCACAGCACTACTGACTAAGCCTGCTAACAACTCCTACAGTGATCCAGAGATACAAAAATCATCTAAATGTGCACAATACTCAGGAATGGTTAAGGATGAAGTGCCTGAACACTCCAGCACTGCTGCAGCCAGCAGGGAGGGGGCAGGCTGCCCCCCACACACCTGCTCAGCCCCACTCACCTCCCCATGCCCGGAGCTCCCCAGGGCAGGAGAGAGGACAGGCAGCTGTGCCCACGCACCTACCTGGCACTGCCACACCTGAGCAGCACCTGAGGAGCGCTGCCAGGGCCCCCCCTGCGCCACAGCTGCTCACCAGGAGAGAGATCAAAGTCTCCAGGGGAAGGGAGCACAGGCAGACACCTGCTACAGGAACGGCACAAAGGACACGAGCCCCCCGCCGCGGGTGGAGGAAGCCTCCGTGTGTTACCCAAGGTAAAGAAATGTTAAGAAAGAGATTTGATTGAAATATTACTGTAAACAGAAGGGAAAACTAAGCTTAACACACGCTCTTGTGAGCAAAAACCCAAGGGTAAAAATGCCCTGCACTTAGCACTTTCACTAAATGACTGTGTAATTTAATTTCCCAGAAACCCATTAGCTTTCACAAAAGGAAAATTAAGAGCAGATGAGAGCAATTCTTTGGTGTGAGTGGAATTTATTTAATGTAATACCTGGGGAAAAAGAAAAGATAAATCCAAAACTGTATGAACAGATAGAAAATACTGCAACTCTAGAAAGCTTCAGCCCACAGAGCAGTGACTTGTGCTGGCAGTAACCAGTGAGTCAGCCCAGGTCTGAGAGCTGCCTGTGCCCAACCCACCACGCCAGAGCTGGGACACAGCCAGACACAGCACAAACAGTCCAGAACAAAAGGACTGCCTGCATTCAAAACAGAAACAAACAAACAAAAGGAACCTCCATTTACTTATGGCGGTTTTATATATTCATACGTGAAGTAAATTATTCAAATAATTATCTGGAAGAGAGAAAGAAATAAATGAAATTTAACTTAAAATGTTACTCTGGGTTTGAAATTTCATTATAAAACCCAAAATACTATGGAAGTCACAATAGGCTTTTAGCCAATCCATATCATATAAAACCAGCATCAATTCAACAGAGTGACATACCCCAAAAGGAAAAGAAACAATCTTAGGAGGGAGCTTAAACAAAAATCTTCCATTTGCCAGATTCATTATGTGCAATGATTTAAAAAATGCTAATTATTAAAAGAACTTAAGCCTATCAGAAGCAAGAAGACAAGAAGCATTACTGGGGTGAAGCAACAGCAACTTACTTTGGGAAAAGTAGCCACGATGTATTACATCATGGGTGAGGTGAACCAGTATCATGGTATTTTTAGCTTTAATAACCAAAACAATAAGTGACTCAATGATATTCAAACATAATACTGTGCAACTGCACAATACAGTTATGTAAAGTGAATGTTAAGGAACTTTTTCACCAAATTTACAGTCTATGCCTTGTGGTGGACTCAGTAGCAATACCTCTAAGTATTTACTGTAACTGTGGATGATCTTATACTCTTGGGTTTTTTACTAGGGAAAGTTTTTCTAAACTCACTAATATTTCATATGTGAAGCTTATCAGGTATCCTCTTACAATTTTCTCTCAACTTACTGCCCTGTAAAATGAGACTGACTAAAGACTTGTCATAATCTTTGTTATGTCACTGTTTTGTCATTTTCTTCTTTTAACATTTTCCTCTTTCTTCTTAATGAATTCTCCAAAGGATAGAAAATACTCTGTCCCCACCATTCTCCAAGTTAATAACAATGTAACTGCATATAAATTATTTTAGATCAATCTTGCTATTACTCATATCTCTGGAGATAATTTCCATTGTGATGCCTGTTTTTTTTTTCATGTGTTGAAATATTAATGACTATAGAAAGCAATTCAAGGAAATCTAACTATTATTTTGGACAAATAGAGAGTCTGCCAACTCCCTGCTTGCATCTGCCCTCTCCCTTCCTAAAAGGTAATTAAGACAAGATTCCTAGCAAAAACTATAATGGCATCATTCTTAATGTGTGCCATTTTAATAACTATTTACCCTTGCTGGTTTGCTACTATTGCCTTCACCATTATAAAATCACTTGATAACAAGATGTCTCTCTTCAATTTCAAAATTCTTTTATTGAAGGGTTACTGAGGAACAGAACTAGCAATTTCCCTGAAGATTAGTTAGATTCTTAACTGAGTACCAATTCAGATGTACATCTTCTTTTAATTGTATTTTAAAGTTCAAAAGCCTCTCCTTTTACTGAGAATAACCTTTCACAAATTATGGTTTTAAAGGCTTACATCAGCTGTTCAAGAACTGTATCAGTACTGGAAGGTTTACAGAGGCTTCAGCTATTTACCATGTTGCTTCACAAAATGTCCCTCCAATGTTCAACTTTAAAAAAACCCCACTACTCTATCCAAGCCAACTAGAGGGCTTAAATTACAACCCAAATAATAAATTTTACAATAAAAATTAAGGGAGTAATTTCAGTTTGAAAGATGCTCTGGCAGAAGCCCAGGCATTCTTAGAAACCTGCACAATCAGGCAATCAAGTCAATTAAATTAATAGTAACTCTAAAACCAGGAGGCATCCCAATCCGGATATTGATCTCTCATTCATATTATAAATACACAAAATCCACTGTGAGTGTCACAGTAACCCAAAGACTAGCTTTGAAAATTCTTTAAATTTCGCTTCAACCTATAAAGCACCTCTCTGCTCCTGCCACCCTTCACCCAATAGTTTCTGCCCAGCACACACCTATTAACCCCTGCTACACTGGAACACGACTGCTAAACAGTAAGAGAAGGTAAAATTCATGGTGTATATAGATTTAATTTACTCAGAAACCCTGTTTTGTGATGCCTGATGACAAACCATCCAAGTGACCCAAGTGCATCAAGTACAGCAAATGGCAAAGAAGTTTCACTGCAAAACCCCCAATATGTATTACTGTACCTCCCTCTGCCAGTACTACCTTTGCTTCTTTCACCTATTTATTTTAAACATAAGAAGAATCAGACTTACCCTTTACATTCACATTATAAACAGTAAAATAAGCTATATTTTTATTTAAAATCAGAATAATTTATAGCTCTAAGTACTGTAACAAGTTGCTACTCCCACCTTGTAAATACCAACTGTTGTGTCTTGACTTCTCTGCATGGTCAGTCCTTCCATCTCTTAATGCTGGCCATAAAAAAGCACCACAGCATTACCCAGCAGAACTTGTCAGGAAGAGAAGCAAAGGCACCAGGATGCTAACAGAGGTGAGAGTTACAAAATCACCAGATGGTATGAACTAAACTACTAACTGCAACCTGCAGCCGATCGATTGGAGTCAGCGAGTAAATGAGGCAGATAATCTAAAATCCTCTGATTTCATACATTCAGAATCTCTGATTTCATTGACACTTCAAACCCTGCTGCTAGCTCAGAAACACCTAGATGTAACAGAAACACCTAAAATGTAACCCAATTAAACTTTAAAGGAACTAGTTAAAGAAATAATGAGAAAACAAGGAAATAGATTAGAAAGAACACTTGGAAGAATTATCTCTCTTCCTACTTCAAGAGACTGATTTCAACATGGCAAGCTGATATTCAAGCACTGTTTTTTCACTCACTATTGACTAAAATTTTTAATGACTTTTTGTCATATACAACCTTGTGGAACTGTGCAGTACACAGACAACGAACGTGGAGCACAAAAGTTTGGCTGTTATCCTTTCTACCACTTGTGGAAAGACAGGCACACAAAAGAAAGTAATTCACCCACTTCAAATTTTCAAGACAGACCAACAAAAACCCCCTTTAAGCTATATTCAAGAATAATCTGCTTTCTTTCTTCCCAGTAAGTAGTAGTAAAAAAGCTCAGGAGAATAAAGTCCAGGGAACAGTACAACAGACGATACAATACCACATGCTTGAAGGGTCCTAGCAAAAACTGACCTCTCCTTGCAAGTGCAGAGTACTAAAAGGCAGCATAATTACACAGAAAAGAATCTCATATCCTTGTGAATAGTTTTCTAGAATGTAATTAAAAGAGAAGTGTTGAATAAGCAAAGATTATCAAGTCTAAATGGAGCTACAATACCACCAATATATCTTTGCCTGATTTTCTACATATCTCTATGGATACCAACAGACTATGCTGGTCCCAAGAGGATTCAGTGGTTTTACTCAAAATATAAGTAACTGCCCTTCTTTTTTTATACTACCAAATCAACACGATAATTCTGGAATTCATTAGTGAAGAACACTAACCAATCCAGCATAATAGCTTTACTTCCTCTGCAAAACACTTCAAAAAATATCTAAATGAATATGGAAATGCATCTTTCTGTGGTAAATTGTTCATTATTGAATCATTATCAACTCTTGTTAGACAAAATTTCTCTCTTTTGCAATGTACAAGATCATTAAAATGTTTGAGAGCTCCATCATGAAAGACAGTGGCACTTTATAATCCACTATCTCTTCAGGCAAATATGCTTACGGCTGAACATAATACACAAAACAACAACATCCCCTTGACACACAATTCTTTCTTTTAATGGTACTCTTAAGTGTTGACAGCAATGGTGAAATATGTTGTCGCTCTCTCTTCTTCTTTTTTAATAGTTTTTAACTGTTTCAGAAATGTATTTCAGTTGTGATAAAATTTTGGGAAGGGATGTATTTCTTAGATCTTAGTTGTGGAACCCCAGATGCTCAATCACTGCTATAAGCTAGTGAGATATTTCCTATAAGCTTATCAACTTCCTAGCTTCTTAGCCTCCCTCCATTTCCTTTTAAACTCCAAAGATCACAAAATAATGAACCAATACCTTAAATATCATATGTCTACATTAGCTAATAAAATAAATGTGTTCATTCTGCTTACGGGAACATGTCCACAATTTAATATTAAAAAACTCTATGACATCTTTTTGTCTAAAAAAACTTTAGAAGAATTATAATTTTTCTTTTCAATAATTGATAAATAAACTATAAACACAGATAGTAGTACCACACAGAAAAGCAGTACTCTATGTTTTCATGTAGCTTTTATCATTCCTCTCTTCAAACTTTCACCATCAATTAAAATACAATGCAAAACTGAATGATGTGAAGGTGTAATAAACAAAGCTGCACTCAATACAGAAACATGATTTTTTTGTTATGACAAGCCAAAACCCACTAGTGGAATACTTTGAAAAGCATACTTTTAGAATTTTGATGTGAACATATCTTAGACATACATATAGAAAGCTTTCTATAATTCTTGACTGCATATAGAAGGAAATTAAGTACTTTTACTCCAAGAAAATAAAATCCCTAAGAACTCTTTGCCGCAAAGCTTTAACAAAACTATTTCAGTTCTCAGCAGCTTTGGGTGACTGACACATACATATCTTGCTATTTGTTAATCCTCTCCACAAAATCATCTAAATAGAGGGTTCTTCTCAAATCTGTATTAATGATGTAATTCTACTATGTCTAATAGAATCATCTGTTCAATAAAAATGAAAAGCCAAGAAGATATAGTTGCCCCAATTTTTTTTTCATATATTTAAAAGCATATATTGTTTAGAAATTGAATGGCTTAAATTAATAACATGAACAATTAATTTGCCTTTGGTAATACGAATGAAAAAAGAAATCAAACTTTGCTATATGTATTTTTGTAAAATAAAATCAGTATCAGCTACAATGCCTAGAGACATTCCACACATGCTACTGATCAAAATACTGGAGAAGCAATTGAAGTCACTTGTCTTTTTAGCTTTCTGCTAAAAAAGAAAGAAGACAACATGTTTGAAAGAGTATTCAGGGAAAGTCTACTTTGCTTTATCTTGATAACTTCTACATTTTAGCTTTGCTGTCTTCAGATAGAAGTGTCATTGACCAATTGACAAGTCCTTTCTCTAATCAAAGTCTACAGAGATGGGCATTTTAAAATTGCCTGTTTTCAGCTTTATATATGAAGTTTCAACAAAATTCTTTGTTTAAACAAAAAATTGTTTTCAGCAATAGCTGAGCTTTGTCTGTCTCTGTTTCAGAGAAAATTAAAGTAGTAAACAAAGACTGAGCAAAGTAGAAAGATTTCCAAAAGAAATTGCAGACCACCAGGATTTGGATTTAGGTAATCCACTTAGATTACCATGGCTATGTCTTAAAAGGACAATACTGAGATCACAAAATAGGTCATGTCTACAAGATGGGGAATATAGAAGTGAAACAATGTGAAATGTAGAAATTCAGAACAAATATTCGGAGTCATCCTGAAATCTAAGATACAAAACAGAAATGGACCCAAGACCATGCATTGCCAAATTAAATACTCTGAAATCAACAGTTTTATGTTCTGAACTGGACACAAAAAAGGAGATTTTTCAACCAATGCCATCAACACATTAGCATGTTTCAGGTAACACAAAGTATAGGCAATGAAAAAAAGGTTCAGTACCTAAGGCCACAATACAATACACCCTTTGCTTGCTTTTTTTCTGGTTTCAAAAGCAGAAAATGTTAAACCGGTCTGGAAGCAGGAGTTTCCGTCTATTTCTTAGAAGTGACAGAGTTGCTAATACGACAAATATCAAAGAAATTAGAAAACTAAAAATAAGAAGCAAGCTCTCAAATTATTACCTGAAGGGAAGCCTACAGTAAATTGGTAGGTAGTTCAAGAATTAAATGTTAGAAAAAAATATATCTTTACATACACAAATAAAAAATTGGTATAAATGTCTTCTCAAACAACATTAAGGAAAAATAACCTTGAAAATAATTTAGAATTTACATCAAAATATATCAGCTTTCTAGATCAACTTAAGAGAATCTTTGTATTTCCTTCTTCTAAAAAGTCCTGGATAATGGGCTTTCTGAGGAACTCACCCAGCATAAAAAGATTTGAATAGGAAAGTCAGTGTTGCTATGAGAAACAGAGCAACTTCCAGATGCTTGACATGTCAGGCCTAGACAAGGGAATGAAAAATGTCTCTTTCTGACCAAAGAGGCTTTGAGGGGATACTCGTAAAGAATTACCTACTTACCCATCAGATTTGAGTTCATGAAAGGTGTCGGGGACAATCCTTCATGAGGCCCTAATCGACTGTCATTCAAGTGATCACTGTAATGAGGACTGTCTGCAAAACCCTAGAGAAAAAAAAAGACCAGAGTATTAAACAGATTATTTGGCAGCCCTGCTAATTGAGTGTAATGACACTTTCCTAATTAAATGTGCAGAGTCACAATTGGTCATTAATCACAAAAGTTGGCTTTCAGGTCTATCTCACAGAAATTACTCTCTGCCCACATATTACTTTCTCCCCATCAAAAAGAAACCACATAGTTTCTTAATAAGCTGTGTCCTCATGGACAAGATTTTTAAAAATTGAATAATACAGAGATATTTTGATATTTGAATCCTCTTAGTGCTAGAAGTCACTAACCACAGAGAGTAAAATTAGTCTGAAGAACTTGCAACTTTTCTTTTCCTAAGCTTTCTTGCTTGCATTAATAAAAGTCAGTAGAAAGTTCAGGAAGAGTCACTAATGTAAGAGAAAATGTTGGTGCAGATGAGCAGAACGAATTCCATTTCTTCTTGCAGCCTGCATTTAATGTTACAGATTAATAAGCATTTTGACATTATCACAATACTAACCAGCACAGCTCACTGACAAAAGGTTTACTTCCATATAGTGATTAAATTAACAACTTTGTCACCCAATTTGCAAACAAGCACTGAAACACTTTTTTGCATTTTTCTGCCATCAGCACAGGCAGCTTACCAGGCCTGGAGCGCCCCTTACACAGTCAGGAAGTACTGGCTTACTGAAAGCTGACACCAAAGGCAGAGGAGATGGAAAACAAAGAAGTCCTTGGATGTAGATATTCTTTAATTAACCCAGTTACGTAAAGCTCTCCTCAAGACATTTTGAAATCCCATCAGCTTTTCCATATAAAGGTATGAATATGCTATTTGCCCTTCAGACTTACCAAATGCACACTGAATCACTTATTCTGTACAAAACATGAAAGACCTGGCACTCAAAATTGTACTTCCTTTGTGGCCAAAGTTTTGAAAAATATTGTATAAACCTTGTCTTACAATTCACACTTAGTCACTTCTCGTTCAGAAACCTAAAGCTCAGGCCTAATTAAGAGAGGAGGGAAAATTGTTCACAGCTACCAGAAACCATCGCAAGTGCCCTGGGACTATAAAATCATCAATCACTGAACATTTATCATTTCTCCAGACTGCAGGCTCACATTCAAGCCAACATTAATGGGGCTGAAACAGGCCTCCCTATCTTTGTAGGCGTGCTGTCAGTTCTACCAAAGGGCTGCTAAGTGAGGGCTAAAGAACTGTCACAGCCCTGCTGCTGCTTAGGGATGCGTGTCACACTCCTGCTGCTGCTGGGCTGCACAGCAATCCTTCCCCAGACCCAGCTCCCCACTGCAGCTCTGGCTGACTTCATCTGCCTCAGAATCACCAATACACTTGTGATAGGCATCCAGAAACAATCTTAGTGACATTTACAACTTGCTTATGACCACAAGGGTGTCCTCTGGAAAGCGTGACCTAGCCCCGTCTGTCAGACAAGCAGCGTGGAACAGCAGCTGCTGAGGAAATGGAGTGGCTCCTAGCTAAGGTCACCACATGTGGTTTATTTTTATGCTGAAATGAAACAAGAAAGAAATTAAATCTGCTGAATAAAGAAACAAAAATTTGCAAATACAGGACCAAAACCAAACCTCCTAAGTAGGTAGCTTTGTATTTGTGTCTCTGTTTTTACTCCTTAACATGGTATTTTTTTAAAAAACTTTTTCCCTAAGATTTTTGCTATACTTTCTTTTTAAAAGAAAGAAACTATAAAGGATAAAAGTGATAAAAGGATATCAGTGATAAAAGAGGATCCATATCTCAGACATTCAGCAAGTGGTGCCCAAACAAGGCCCAGAAACTGCAATCTTTAAGACATCTATATTTACAGAGTAACTAAGATAAGTACTGAAATTATAACACAGGTAAGACTCATTTAATACACAGTTGCACATAATGCAACACAATCCACCTAATGCACAGGACTGTTAATGGTCCTCCCCATGTTAATATTGCATATCCCCTCACAAAATAGAGGGATTGGAGAACTGGGTGGGTGGTTTACACAAAAATGAATATTCTTCCTTCCATCATGAAAATTCCTGTGAAGAATACTTGATATCATGTTCTTTTCATATACCCTCTCAGTTTCCCAGAATGCACTTGCAACCAATTACCATAGCATCCAAGTTGTACTTACACACTACCAGACAAATCAACTACTTCATCTACCTGGAAAATACTCAGGGTTATCCTTCACAACACCAAAGCCATTGAAAACAAAACATTTGGTATACAGGGTGAAGACGTACTAAGGGATATGCAAGCCCTTTAAGTAGAATTGGGCTTTTCTGGACTTGAATGCAATTCCTAAAATTAATTGTATCAGGCATTTCATTATTTGCCACTAGAGAATTCACAATTGTCAAATTGCAGCCTATGCCTTCACCTAGAGTGGACCAATGTAAAGAGGTTTTACCTTGGCCACCATGCCTGACACCAGTTACTCAGTCTCAGGATTCAGTTATGGATTATCAACTCAGGCTACAGAGCTCTGTTTGGATTAGAAACCTTGGGCTGATTCCTACAAACAACTCACCTCCACTAAATGAATACAAAATAACCACAAACACGTGCAGTTTTGATTTAACAACTTTTGCAATTCACAAAAGCAAATGAAGAAAAATCAGAAGAGCTCTAAGGACAGTGATTTAAATTACAGAGTTTTTTCAGAGCATTCTTCACATTTAAGCTGTACTTCAAATAAAATTGCATTCCTCTTACCATTCCTTGCTCTTGCATCTTTATTGTTAACCTACAGAGTAAACAGCAAAGTACTACTACTGGGAAGAGTTGTAACCAACCATGAATAAATCTTTAGAAGCTTCCAGTAGCTTCTGAAAAGCTACTGGAAGCTTCTAGTCATACAATCAAAGCTCAAAAATGTATTTAACGAATACAATAGTGCAAATCGACAACATCTGCTTATTGCTCAAAGAAGAACACAGGTGAAAGCCTTAAAAAGTCTGGAGCATCAATGAAGGACAGTGGTTTTTAAGACACACCCTACTTGTGTGACTGAGTAATGAAGAGAAGACACAATCAGCTGGCACGTGAACTCATCCCTCATGGCAAAAGCAGCAGAAGGTGGCCGGGAGGGATTTCCATGACATTCTATCAGAGCCCCTTTTCAAATCCATGTTTTAAGCAGGACTCAATAATACATACTGCTAAATTTCATTCTTCCTTTCTCAGAAAGGCAGGAAACCTCAGTTCCTGACAGTTTTGAAGACTAATCTACTGCAGCTCACTTAAATATAGCTGGATTGATACAGACTGCAAGCAGAAAAAGGAACTAATGAGTCATGCCAAAAGTTACTCTCCCCTCTTGGGAAGAGCTATTTGATGGTACATATTCTGGCTGGTGAGGTCATTCTTTGGACCACAGGTGGGCTTCCAAAGCCCTTTGAAGCATTTCTACCCCCTGTTACCTGCAGGGCACGTTTAACACAGAAAGGCTGGAAAGAGACATTCCATGCTGAATACACATGCTCATTTCTGCCTCTGCGCCTCCTCAGCAAACCTACCAATGGATTGCTATACAGCAGAGTGCACACCTGGGGTGTTTAGCAAATAACTGGCAAAAAGTCTACAAAATAGGAGTTACTGGACAAATTTATTTCCTGTTTTAAGCACTTTGTTCTGAAGGGACTGCAGATAGCTGAGGGCATTTTTCTGCTTGCAGAAAACAAACTGATTTTGAATACGATTAGATGACATAGCTGTAAACTCAAAACTGTCTTGCTTGTTCCAACCTCTTACATAGCTATTACAAAAGCAAGTTTTAGCTTTCCCAAAGGAAGACAAAACTTCTCTTTCTGTACTGTTATAGCCCAAATAAAGTGCAAATGGGGTTAACTGTTCCCTTACAGCATTTTGTAATGTTGTCACTGTTCACTTTGCCCAGGCCTCTCCCTGGATCTCACTCTGACTGTTGTTTCTGATCAGAAAGACCAAGTCAGATACATCTACAAATAAAAGTATTGTCCACTAATAATACCTGTGATGAAATGCAGCTGAAAGACTACTACTAATTAGTACTGCAGTTTAATTGAGTAGTGAAGGCACTCCCAACACTGCATGCTCTTTCTTAGTTTTTCAGGGATTTCACTGGATTAGAGTGATGTTCTCTAATAATTCCAATTAGTAAAATCCACCAATTTAAAAATTCCACAATTGTAACATTCATTCCTACCTCTTCTGGGTAAGGTGCCCCAAATGCCCAAGTGATTTAGGCTCTATCTGTATCAGGATTTTCCGAGCACAGGGATGCTAACACAGCCAAACCAATTAAAAATCTGACACTATTTACAAAATCATTAATACCTGTACGCAGGACACCTGAAAATTATCTTCCATAACGTATTATTCTAGAAGACTCAGAAGACAAAATGGAAAAAATCCCCAACCCACACACCCAGAGTAATCACATTGCTTACCAGGCACGTTTATCCTACCAAATCATGAGAGAAGACCTGGCACAATGAGTCTATGCCCATTTTACAAACACAGCAGTAATTAACCTCCTAAAATTCAATGTCTTTCAATGACCATTAAAGTTCTGCCATTTTGGTTAAATTTAATTACAGAAGTCACATAAGAACAAGTCAAAAACCTTTCCCAGTTCACTGTCCCCACCCTTTTTCATTGCAGCGGTTCCAGGTTTTCTGTGGGATTAATCCTTTCCCATTTACTTCCCCTTCAAAAACAAAAAACTATTGTCTCTTAGCAATTATTTTCTGAAGTCACATCAGCATTTGTCCATGCATAAGCAAAACTGTACTCCTGACCCTAAATCAAGTTGTAGGGTTTTTGGTTTTATTTTTAAATAACCACAACATCTTGTTTCCACTTCAGGGTAAAATGTGAAAAATGGAGAAGACACTGTCACTACATGGCACACCATTTTCCTATGCATTTATTGAGTTCACACTCAACTCATTGAGTTGTCCTCCCTGTACAATTGACTGCTCCACAGCATTTCATTTGCTCAAGTCCACTAGACTAGAGATAACAGGGGTTTTGTTTGTTTCTCCTCCCTTAGCCCCAAGCCCTCTCCTACACAAGTCCCTGGGAACAGACCAAAATCTAAGGCTCGTAACCAAGCTGCCAGATCACTAAGCACGTATTTGCATTTTAGCAATTTACAATATAGCTCAATTACTGCCTTTAAACTTAAGACATTAAAATTCCACTAAAATGAATGGTTGAGTTCACAGTTTGACGTGGCTGCAGACCAAAAGATTAAGTTTAATGAATGCTGCTTTCAATTCCTTGAGTTTTATAGTTTGGCTGACTTTAAATAACAAATATTAATTGTTTAAAGCTCAGGAATACTGAGGTCCCTTGCAAGCTAAATTTGGCAATGAACTTATGAATCAGGCAACAGTCATCCAAATGACTAATGTGTAAATGAACGAGTGAAGCTACTGCTGAAATCCACTTTATTTTGGATTATCTGGGCCTCCAAACTAATCTGAAAGTTCTACAGACAAACAAGAAGGGAAAAAACACAAGGGCGGGGGGGTGGAGTGAGGAAAGAAAGAAAGATGCAGAGGCGGTGAGCGACAGACGGACAGACCAGAGAGACCAACTACATCCAGGAACACGGCGCTGAGTCACTGACTGAAGGTTAGACAAGAGGTTCTGTACAAAAGCCATACCAACATGTCCTAGTGAATTTAAAAGATTATGGATTCCATGATTCTGAATAATTCCAGAAATACACAACCTTAAAAAAAAAAAAAAAAAAGAGTATTTTTAGTAATTTAATCTATTTATCTGTCAACAGCTCTTAGAGGAAAGGCTAGAGAACCAAAAACCTGGCTTGGTCTACTGAACACAGAGATCAGGAAGAATGGTGCAAAAATTAAGGTAAGCTAAAAATAAATCCAGAGAGGAATACTCTTCCTTTTTGCCTTGAGGATCACTTGCACTGTATTCACTGATTTTAACAGAACATCAAGAAACATCACATTGGCACAGGTCACGGCCATAACTCCATTTAAATCATGAACCATCTTACAGCAAACTAGCAGTGGGAACAATGTTGTTTCCAAGCAATGACCAAACTCCTCTCAGGAAGTCTGGAGCAGATGGATGATGGTGATGGGAGTCATCCCACACTCCTTCCATTGTTTCATCCATGTTCCTCTCATTTGCCCACTGCAATCCAAACGCTAAAGGACCAAGCTGAGACCTGTCTGATGTGCCAGGAAACAAACACATCTCCCTCTGCAGGCTCCATGTCTGCCACCTCCCAGCCCCCTAAGAACAGCCAGGACTTCAACCTCATCTCCTTTAGCTGCACGAGAAGCTTGGACAATACTCCCTAACCAGAGGAATGAAAGCAGTTTGCTGATGGAGACCACCCAGTCACACCAGAAACAAGGAGCTTTCTAGCTCCACTTTCCAGCTTCAGTTATGAGTCCCTTTCTGTAACCATCAGCAGGTGTTAACATTCAACTACAATATCCTAAATACAGAAATGCAGCTTTTTGTGTTATTTGGTTACCTACTACCTGCTTTTGCCTTGCCATGTTGTATCACTACTCCAAATTTCACATAATATTGGGACAAGTCAAGAGAGCTTTCCCAAGTAACCTTTTAAGTGTCACCCTAAGTAACATGCTTTGTAACAGAGTTCTAAAACTATTCATTAGCTTCTTTTCCCACTTCTGGTTGAAACTCACAAAACCTGTGTGTGCAGGAATGGAGAACAACTGAAAACACAGTTTATTTCTTTTTTCAAATTTATTTTGAATGTTATTTATTTTTTAATAAACATAATTTTCTCCAGCTCTAAATCCATTTCCAAGAAGTTAAGTTACTGAGTGCCAAATCTGATTTTAAACAGCTAAACCCAATAGCCCGTTACACCTCTCTAAACTCCTGTGAGACAAATATCAACATGATATGCAATAGGACAATTCCCTGGCCACATGGAAAACCAATTTGTGAACAGATTCCAATGCTAATTCCAATGTGGTAGGTAGTTGCAATAAAAACAAAACAAAAACCACAACCAAAAGATCCACTTCTCCAATATTGATGAAATGAAAAATTCATATGATAGAAACCAGATTTTTCTAGCTCTTATTATCTAAGCAATAAACCAGGAGATAAAAATGATACAAGTATAGCCAAAAGACTAACAGCAAATGCTTAAAGAAGATACTTGAAAACCTGACTAAAGCATTCAGAATTTAAAAAACAGAACTTGCTTTGAAAAATGCTGCTTGTAAATCAAATTATAAAGTAGGCTGCATTTGTAAGTGTCCTGAGCACTAAATATGGAATACTTAATTTGGGCTTTAATTCCACAGAGAATCATCATCTACGTTGTAGAATACGTCAGGAAAAGCAAATAACCAGCAGCAGAATCACCAAACAACCTCCCTCCCCCATTAAAAAAAAAAAAAAATCAGAGGACAAAAAGGACACAAATACAACAGACTTGATAACACTTACTGTGTTTCTGTGTCCCTCTTGTCTTGTTTTGCTATTTAACAGCTTCCCTTCTTGTTATGTACCTGAGATTAAGAGGTATAAAATACTATTTCAAAACCTGCTATCTCATTACTACTTTTTTACTTCTTTGCAAATTAAAAGTACTACTTGGGGTGAGGAGAGTGTAGTTTGGGCATAAAGTATTTCAGATTCCAACTCACATCTGAGTATTTTACATAGAGTAGAGGGAAGAACCTTTTGCCTGATGCTACAAAACCATCTAACCTAACAGTGCTATCTTGATCAGTTCCACTCTGGCTTCAATTAAATACATAGAGTTATGTAAAGGAACAGAAGGATAAGCTGCATCCTCAGCACTGAAGCTAGATTCATGTTAAATCAGGTCAAAATGTACACTCACAGCTTTTAGTGCAATGTACATGGTGCAAATTATTTGAAATATCCACAGTTCAGATTTTGGAAGAAAAATGCCTCAGCTAATTTATGCTAAATTTTTAACAGTTACAATTATTATGTGTGTATATATAAAAAGGAAATCCATCAAGGAAATGTCTTATGAAAAACATTTCAGATATGCTTGATTTGGAGACTGCAATCTGAACAGATCAAAAACTGACTTGCTCCTTTTATTGCTCCTTTTATGTTATGACAAAACCAAAACAATGAAAGAAAACCTCACAGAGCGTTATTCCTCATGAAACAGCAATCATTAGCCACACCACAAGAACCACTATAACCAAATAAAAAGTTTAATTACTCAAAAAAAGGTGACTATGCTGCTACATTACAAATTACAACTCGCAAATACACAGGAAAGCTACAAAGTTCAGGATTATCTCACTACAGGGAGACAAAACTTTCAAGTGCTGTAGGGCAATATATTATTGTACAATATATTATTGTGCAGAAGACATAGTACTCCAGTCAAGTACCTCAGAATATGCTTTAAAGAGCTCAGGAGAGCAAGACTTTCAAAAAGCAACTTTACCACCCTCTGCAAAAGACACTAAGAGCTCCCCTTCTAGTGCAAGGCATTATGAACACAGGCAATAACATCTGTAGCTCTATATCACTCAGATAAGGGAGATACTTGCATACATCAACCAAAGATATTCCCTGAAAACCCACCACTGCTGCCATAGAAAGGGAAAAACAAGATGGGAGACTAGGAAGAAAAACAAGCCCCACAAGAGGCTAACTCGGTACACAGTATTGTGTATGGAGTTCAGTACAGCAATTCAAGAGTAAGGGAGGCCATCAGCACATCATAGAATTCCAGTGACTGCTAAGCACCACTCCTGAATTATTCCTATAAACAATAAAGCTTTCCTACTTTTGCCTTCACCTCCGCAATAGAAAAATGAATAATACGAAAAGATTCTAACAAAACAGTTAGCATATGCAAAAAGATTTTGCTCCCAGAAGTCACTAATGTCTCAATTTGTACCTTTTCACAAATCTAAGACCATCACAGCAAATTCAGACATAAATACCTGCTGTTCTTTCAGTGTTAGAACACTGTTTAGCATTAGGTAATGAAAAGACAAGGCTCCTATATGAGGTTTTCTCAAGCCTGCTGGGATTCCTTGCCTTAAATGTTACTTCAAGACACTACTGAAGTAAGAATGGTTTAGCTTTCAATAAGGTATTACCAGAGACTCTTAAAATAAGATAAACTGCTATTACATATGAGAGAAGGTTCTTGTCTGAATTAATTATTGATGAAAAGATTAAAACCCATGACAAACACCCAACCCCAAGCACAGGAACATACATCTCGTTTTCACAGTGAAAAGAAATTACCATATGTTTTCCCCAATTCCCCAAAAAAAACCATGCTCACACCAACAGTCTTCAATAATTCCATGAATAAATCAAAGAGTGGATAAACAAATACAGTAAAGTTTGCTCATAGCAATTTTTTTCAAATAACCCTAACTAAAAGTTAGTGCAGAGTTGCAAAGCAAGTTTTCCATTAAATTGGTAATAAAAGCACAGATAAAATCTGGTGTAAATAAATACAAAATGAACACGCTCAAAAATAACTTAATGTCATAACAATGTAGTAACTATGATGCAATGTAAGACAAAGTATTTTCTGCATAGTTTTTAGAACATTATCACACCCCAGCTCAGTGGCAACAAGTAAGAAAGGAACAGAGAATGAATCGATCATTCTGTGAGGCAGAAATGTATGGTACCCCCTCCTCTATACTAGTGCATGCAGTCAATCACCCTAACTCTGAAGTTATGCAGAAGGAGCAGAAAGATTCAGGGAACTGCACCAAGAACCAACCACAGGTTGGGAGCAGTGACCATATAAACAAAACCCAGTAGATGACAATCCTTCAGCTTGGCTGAACATAGGAGTGGCCTGTAAAATAAAGGTGTTTGCAGGGCAAAGATTAAAAATTATTAAGTGTATCAGTAACTATTTGGAACACAGGAACATGGGGGCAATCAGTTGCATCACTGGGCAGCACACAAGATAAAAAATCCATAAGCTTCAGCACAAAATCCTTGTAACTGTTGCCAAAACTGTAACCAAAGCCAGAAAAAATCACAAACAGCAGAGAGCAAGCCCACCAACAGCTATAAGAACCACGTCCAAAAGGTTGGCTCTGTCCAGGAAATCTAAGCAAAGAGCTGGGGTTGTGCTAGGACAGTACACAGTAAAGGTGGCAAAATATTTTGCCCTATACTTAAACAACTTCCTTATGCACCATTGCTGGCCACAGTCAGAGCATTTAAAATGAACTGAAACAGACCTTCCACAGGATTTGGGAAGGAAAACTATCCTTTGGCCAGTATTCCATCATCTTTTTTCATTAGCCCTCAACAGGTGTGCACTAAACTATCACCAAATTCCAATTCTATGCACTTGAAAACTGCTTCTCTTTCAGTGTCTTTGGAAATTCCTGTCAATAGTGAGCCAGCACTTTAAATTCTTAATAATTTTAACATTATGTTGTGACCTTTAACAGAAAACTCTAGTAGCAGGCTCCACATGGACTTAAAAAAAAGTTGAAAATCACACACAATATAAAAAGAATAAGTGGTACCTCTTGAGATTTCAACTTTTCTATGTCTGTGGAGAGGTCTGAGCTTTTCCCATGAAGACTGCCATTTTCCTGTAAACAGACAAACAAGTAGTAAGAACAATTAGGACAAGAATAACATTCTACATTGAAATAATGGGGAAAAGCACTGGATTAGAAACCTGAACAACTAAGACAATTACATCTTACTTAAACTGTGTTAAGGACACAAGGAATAACCTAGAAATGTAAAAGGCTGTGTATGATTTGCCCTGCCTTCTGAGAAACCAATCTATACTCTCACAATACAGAGCCACGCACTCATTTTGCTCTTTCTCAGAGACATCTGGTCTAGCAGCACATGTAGGAGTAGACAGAAGTTATCGTTATTCAAAATCCTGAATTAGTAATTTGCCTCATTAGTTGAAAGAAAACCAAAAACTAAAGACCATACATCATAGCCAAAATTTATGCATGCAAGCTTGATTTAAACTGGTAAACAAAGTCCAGTGCTTTTTCAGTGAATTCAGAAGTGAAATTCCTGTGTTCTACTTTTTTTGCAGAAGACACCAGCCACAAGACAAATTACTTTGTGGCTCTTAATCTTTACCAATTCTATATACAGAGAATATGTATTTCTAGTGTTCACTTTTCTGGGGAGAACACAGGAATTAAGTTTTCCTGTGAAAAGGAATTAAGTTTACTTTAAAAGAAAATTCTTGTCACCTAAATGACATTCCAGATTACCATTCTTTATTGCCTCATTAAAAAACCAAACAAAAAAACCTAACCAAACAAAAAAAATCCCACAACGAAGACACTGCCTTTACACTATTCAAATATTAGCTGGCTGATCCTCTACCATGC
Organism: Camarhynchus parvulus; assembly: GCF_901933205.1. Taxonomy (NCBI): domain Eukaryota; kingdom Metazoa; phylum Chordata; class Aves; order Passeriformes; family Thraupidae; genus Camarhynchus; species Camarhynchus parvulus. The sequence goes on from NC_044580.1 coordinate 7,088,654, forward strand.
AAAAAATTGAGATTAATGCAGCCACACAGCCAATAAATCACAGGCTCAAATTCCAGTTAGGTCAGCTTAACTCATAATCGATTAAAATTGATCAGCAACATAAAAAATGAGAGTCAAAACACCAAACACATGATAAAAACATGAGTTACATAAAGCTGCATAGTAAGGTTGCATTTCAAATGTAGAGGAGGCCTTTGAAGGTTCAGCTCCATGCCCCAGGTTACACAGGAAGTTTTAAAGAATGTGTAATTCCCATGTTGCACAGAAATATTTCTTCCATACAAAGTACTTCCAAATTTATTGTAATTTATTTACTAATGATCAGTAGAAAAATCAAGACTTCATGAGAAACCTTCCTACTTCTGTCTTCCAGAGTAAGGCAGAGGCTGTAATAACACCCAGTGAGCCAAACAAGGTCTTGCAGCCTACCCATCTCATTCCACAGCACAGGAAAGCTGCAAAGGGGCAAGTGCTAGCACAGTTCTGACTCAAAGGCACTGAAATCAGAACATCAGGCTTGCTCTGTATATCTAGTTCAGGTACCTAGCTCATTGGCCTTTTAGGGAGTAAATATTCGTAAAAAGAAAATGGAGTAGGTGAAAGGGAACGTGACGAACTAGGGGTAAGCTTGCTTTGACCATTGCATTTAGTTTGAAAAGGGTCATGTTATTTTAGGATATCAGATAGTAGCAAGAACCTTCAGCTCAGTAAGTGGGATGGATGAGGCTGGAACAAGAACAGGAGGAAAGTATTTAAAAAGAAAAGCCTCTCTCCAACATCATGACACAGCACACACTATAGCTGGTTAATGTTAACAGAGAGGCAAGTGTTCCCTACACTTGGCCGATAAACCTGCTCCTAAGTAACATGACTTCTACTTCCAATTTCTGACTGTTTGTTAAATAAAATACATGCTCATCATTCAAGCATACATATAGTTTATTTTCATGAATTCTAAGCCTATATATTTTTTTAGTCTTAGAAATATAAATTGATGCTGTAGCTTCTCAAAGTCATTAAAGTCTCTAAAAAGTCCTAATCTGTATATTTAAAGGAGTTTCCCTTCAAAAACTTCGCCAAATCATCTGCTGATTTGCTCTGTACATTCCCATGAACTTTCATTATGAATTATTAGGTGGGTATCTTACCCTTGAAGATTCATATGAAGGACTTGGCTGACCGCTTGTTCCCCAGGATGTGGCACCTGTTCGCTCATCCATACCTAGCAATAAAAAGAAAAATACAAACCTGTAAGAAATCTTAGCAAAAACAATGTTTTCTGATGCAACCTGCAAAAATATTCATCTGCTTCCATACACTCTAAGTAAATTCATCTGCTTTCATATACTTAAAGCAGTGTTTCTAAAAGCAAAACTTCAGATGAACAGCTTCCTTATTAATTAAGCTAGCTACAGAGGAACCTGTTCATTTGGACACCTGCAGCTGCTGAAAACAGGAGCATAAAAAGCCAAGAAATTTGCCAATCTGCTGTCTGCCCAATCCAATCCATAAGAAATTAGCATGAGTAACAAAACAAGCACAACGATGTGAACATCATGGCTTTTTGAGCAGCCCGATTTATCTGCATCTCAAGCAAGCACTGAAATATTGCAGCACATACTGTGAAACACATACTTGTTAGCTACTCTTTGCTCTTGTATCTTGCTTAAGTATTGTAAAATGTGCAAAATTATTTCCCCTGCTTGGCCTTTATGTGACACAGAAGATATTTTAGCATAATGGGGAAAAAAGGCAAGACAGACTGGTTATATTTCAATGGCTTAAAAAACCCACAGAGAATCATGGTCTCTGCACTACTAAAACAGTAATATTTTTTACACTCTGTAACGGTTCTTTTAGAATCAGTTCCCTTTATGCAAATCCAGGTTACAGCTCACAAGAGAAAAGGGAAGGAGAAGATCTTTAAACACTGTATCAGAATATTGACTCCATGTATTACCCAATTTCTATCCAAATTTAATCGGTCTAACCACCTATACACCACATTCCCAAACAGCTAATTGCAAAAACACCTGAATTCCTATAGCAAATTCCTTCACAGAGGATAAGGCTGTGACTATTCTAACAATTAGGTTCCTGATTATCTGCTTCACAAGACATTTCTTTGTCACATGTGGAACACATCCATCCTAAACTGCAGGCTTCCAAGCACTCTGGCCTACAAAATGCAACTCATTACGTTCCTGTCACACAAACTTTTCTCATAAAGAGTTTTGATATAAAGCATAAATTCTTTATGTGATATATACTATAAACTATTTATGAAGTTTTATAATGTCATAATTTATAAATAAGAACTAAGTGTCCCAATTTATAAATAAGAGTAGAGCGCAAGCTACTCCATACAGTCATCTCTAAACCCTAACTTTATATTGCAACTATAAAATGTTCATGCATATTTCTCTTATGGCCATACTGCAAAATCGAAAATGTAGACTGATACTGTAAATAACTACCTATGGATTGTTACTATTCTAATCATTATTTCCTTAAGAAATGTGCTTTATGAAGCTATAAAATAATGTTTTGACAAAGCCTACAAAAAGGAACGTTAAACTGAAAGTACAGTAAATCACTCAAATAAAAACTACAGACACTTTTTGTGCACTGCAGGAAAGATCCTCAAGGTTGAAGAAGGCTCTTTGAAAATGCAAAACCACCACTATCTTGAGCCAGCAGTTTGGGGAAGTTTACTGCATTTTGCAGCTGACAGTATTGTTGTTGTTTCATTGTAACTGGTCCAGGAGCTGAGTAAAGAGTCGTGGCTGGCACTGACAAAGGCAAAAGTAATCTTTTGGCACAATTGACTCTTTTCTGCCAGAAACAACAGTGCCAGTAATCCAGTCATTATCATAACAAGTCTTCCATTGCCTTCGTTTCCAAAGAGACATATGTGGGGTGAGAAAAGAAAAATATCTTACTGCAAGACCAAGTCCTTGGGAAAGTTTAAGATACAGTAGGTTATACCAACCCATTTCAGGAGATATGTGACTAGATAATGGTTATGCATAGAGTGTTCAGATGCTAAGCACTGAAACATGCTACTCATATGAAAATTTGAGTCAGTGGGACATAAGGACTTATGTTATGGTTCTGCTTAATCAGCACATGTACAGCTAAAAATTCAAGTATTTTAATTCTACCATTTGAATTATGCAAATAAGTTGTTTAAAGAAACTGTTCTAAACCAAAACGTAACTGCTTCAGATAAGGAAGAAAACTAATTTCTGACTAGTTCCCAGAATTCTTTTTTTTCTAAAAAAGTCCAGTACAGTTTACTATTCTAGCTAACTTCCCTTTTCCTGCCAGGTGTCTTTTTCCTCCTTTTCATGCAGCATTTTTCATCCTTATAAGCCCCAAAAAGGCTTACATGTAGACCTATCTCTTACACAAAATTTTCACACAAGGAAGATGCTTTCACATTTTAAAAGCTCTGTGAAGGCTACAAGAAAAAAGGAATCATGTATTGCACACAGAACACCAGCACTCTGACTTACTGCTGCTTGACATCTGGATTTGATTTGGAATGATACCCCTGCTGCCCTTGGTCTCCATCAACATGAGACACCCAACAAGTGCTGCCCCAGGCTGCCAGCAACACTCAACCAGGAAATCAGATGTGTGTCACCATGGTGCTCAAGGAATCTGTTCTGCTTTGTACACTAATGTGTTTCCCATGGGTGACAGATGAAAACCACCCAAATGTAAGATGGGACAAAGACCCAGACCATTCCTAGCAGGATGGGCACAAACAAACAGCACATATTTTAACAAGCCAAAAGTAACTACATGACTGAGCCAGGACCATCAGATTAACTTTTAAATGTAAAGCCCCTGAATTGGGGAACACTTGGTAAGAAAGAACATGGGAATCATCTATGATAGTAAATTCAATAAAGTCTCAAAGCAAAAGTGTCATGAAAAGAGTTCCAGTGTTTTCCTGGAAAAGGCAAAAGACAAGAGAGGAACTAGGGGGATCATCACCTTTGTATAACCCCTTCCACAAGGCAATGCAGTGACCAATTCCAGTATCCATTAACTCATCATGGATGAATTCATCATTAATTAATCAGGGATGCTAAAGAGCATAGGAAAGCTGTGACAGTTAGCAGAGCACTGAAAAATGTGCAGGGCGAACCTGCAGTATCACAGCCTCTGTAGGTAAAGAAAAAAAAAGGTGGAAATTGAACTGTATTTTTATAGAGGTCCAAAAACACAGACACATGCATTCGTGCAGATAGGAGTAAAACAAGGTTCTACCCCCACTTCCTTTTTTTAGTAGGCATTGAGGACGGAAAGTAATTGAAATGACTCATATTTCATAGTTCTCAATCAAAACTGACTACTTCCATAGCACATATGCTGCAGTTTAATTAGGGAGTAACTCTCTTAAGTGTGATGTTTGTTTGAGCAGGTTCAGCTGGCAGTCTGGGGCTGGGCTGGCTCACAGGGCAGCTCCACAGCACTGTGTGTCCCAGCGAGGACACTCCTGACCTCGGCCAGCCGAGCACGTGGAGCACGGCCCAAAGCCCAGAGCATGGACAGCCTGCAGGAAAGGCTGTGTGTCCTCGTCCCAGGAGAGGCCGTGTGTCCTCCCTCCCTCAGGGAAAGGCTCCGAGGCCTCGCTCCCTCAGGGAAAGGCTCCGAGGCCTCGCTCACCTCGGCGAGACCCGGCCGAGCCACGAGGATGCTTTCTACATTGGCTTTCTGGCTTTATGCATGGCAGTCTAAACAGGCTTTGTTTAGCGTCACTTTTACGATGCTGCTGTGAGCATTTCAAGCTATTCTAGAAAAAAACCTGAAGAAACCTGTTGCCTCATTATTTCAACATATGTGTTCATTCTGAAGAAACAGATCCAAACATTCATCTAATAAAAAAAAATTGGATCTTACAATCAAACTGAAATGAAGGTTGCTCTTGGTGGCATAAGACAAAGAAGACTATATTTAAAACTTATTTCAAGAGACACAGGCTCTAATGTTCGTGTAAACACTATAATATACTTTATAGGGTTACCATCTGCTATGATGTTGATCAAATAAATGATTTGACAAAAAAAAATCACATTGTAGATTGTTATACTAGGTACTCAAGGTATGAGTTTCTATCTTTTATAGCTTCTTTATCCAATTTTGTTTCAGAGTAATGATATTCCTTCAGATAAGATTCAACATCTGAAATCAATTACAAAAAAACCTACAGCACAAACCATAACAGCACTGATTGTGTTTTGCATGTCAGACACACAAACATCTCAATCTACCATTAAGCCATATATTGCAAACGTCTATTGTGAAGTATGATTCCAATTATTACCCAAAATTATATTTTAGGTCTAGACTTTCTCATAAGGGGATGAAAACAGTAATAATATTTGATGGAGATTTGGTATACTCAAATATTTTAACTTTCAATAGCTTAAGACTAGTTCTCTTGTTGTTTTCAATTAAAACTTTCTTTTTTTATACTAGATGTAATATTTTCAATAATATAATAAAACCATTTATTTGCTAACAAAGAACGCAACATTCACAAGTCAGATAAATAAATAAATGAAGACAAGACAAAGTTCTAATGTTTATTACTAGGGAGTGGGAAAAAACACGGATGATAAGCGGACCAGAATGACACTAAAAACCAAAAGCAGCTTCGACAATAGATACAACATGGTAGGCTTAAAATATCCAAAGCTGAGAAAATTAATCAAATTGAGAAGAGAAATGAAAGGCAGCTGACCTATCAATAGTCTAACCACTGAAGTATCATTGGGATAAACTCAGATGCAACATTTTAATTAGGTAAAAGACAAACCACTTTAATTTCAAACTACATAAATAAAGAACTTTCTCTCCATCCACCTTCCACCATAAAGGAAAAGAAAGGGGAAGTGCAAGCATGGAGGGGGACAAAAAAAAAATTCAACTCTCAATTCAGACTGTTTCTTGAAGAATGTACTAATCGTCTTGCAGCATCTGGATACAAAGTTCCCCCGCATCCCTTCAGATCAAAAAGCGAAGTTGCTCCCCAGTAACAAATTTCCTTATCAGAGGCACCAGTGGGAGTCGCAGAGCATCCTTTTGTGTACCTTTGCTCCAGAGAAAACCCATGGAAGAGCTACAGATATGCCATGGAAACACCATCTTGATTCTGTCATCTGGACTTTACAATTACTTCAGGAAACTTCCCAAGATAATTTTATTAAATTGCACAATGCTGCTCACTCCGCTCCCTGTATTGAGCCATGGCGCCACAGATTGAGCTCTTAACCCACTGCACAGTGTAAAAGTGACATTTCTACTGGGTTTAACTATCAGGTTTCATATCTTTCCCCACCTGCCCAGCAGGTTCATGGCCATGGGAGTTGAGATCTTAACTACCAGCCTCTAATGGCAGGGATTTAAGAAGTGCAAGGAAGCCCTACAGAGAAGACCCCTTGAGGGGACATTGGTTACCTCAATTAGTACCCACAAAACACTGGCTTGCATTTGAATATTAATCTTTGCAAAGATCAGTTTGTAATATCTGTTTGAAATATCAGCTGTGATTATTAATAGTGGTAAGTAAATTCATTTTCATTTTTGAAACATTGCTTATCGTGGAGATTCCCAGAACATGATTATCTGACAGCAAAGAATAAATATCCACTATGCCTGTCATTGTGGAAATTATTTGAATAATAGTAAGAAGATATGCTATACAAAGTTGATTTCTCTCTAAAGAACAGGTAATCACAATTAAAACTTCAGAAGAACAAAATTATTCAAGTTAGAGGGAGGTACAGCAAGTACACAATTTACCTGGACAATAACCAAGACTTAGACCAATATTGCCACTGGCAGGTATTAAAAATTAGTTGTAACTTAATACATCATCAAATTGAATTCTCCCTGTATGTAAAACCTATACTTTCATAAAATTATTTGCAAGAACAGTATTTCCTCTGGAAGAATAAAACTTTGGGGTGTATGCCAAAAAAACTTTCCAAAACAACAAAAAACACTGTATAAATTCCAAAGAAAACGGGAAAAAAAAAACCTTGCTGGTTCAGGAAAACTGAAGAAAAGTCTGAATTTGTTTTAAAAGTGTCTATTAGCATCAAGTCAGTACTGGCAATACAGTTCCTGTACAACTATCATGTTTTAGATTTGTTTCAACTCATTAGCTAAATATAATTTGCTATGAAAAAAAAAGCAATTACTACTTTTAACTCGATTTCACAAATAATCCTATTCATTTCTTGCAATGAGACCTATGTATTCTGTATTCCGTAAGAACAACACTGGGTTATAAACTCCTGTAAGCGCACTGCCCTTACCGAAATATCAGACTACCTGCTTCTCTCTGCTCATATTCTCTGCTTCCTAGACTCTAAATCATGTCCCCAAACACGCCAAGTGACCTGCCATGACCGGACACTTTAAATACAATGCAACCCACTCAAAATAAAATTGGAACTGGCATTTCCCACACAAACTGTACTAAACCAGAAAACTGCACATTGCTATGTGCATCTTGCCAGAAAAGGTACAGCAGGTACTGTTCAAAGAGGAAAGCATATTTATAATACTGCATGTAACAGGCATTTGTTAGTTGTGTATAGATATTCAGACTGTTCAAGCATAAGTTAATGACAAAAACTATAAAAAATAGCATTTAAACTAATAAAAAAAGGAATTTTCCACGGAGGTGCTCAGAGCACTACACAGTAAAGCTATTCTTTACACATACACACCGCCAATTTCCCTGTATTAATACAGGTTTTAATACTACTCTTGGATCCAATTTAAGGTTAAATTTTTTTTAAAAATTAAAATGCTAATATTAATAAATTATCCTGTATACAAATAATATTTATATGTGTGCCCACAGAGTATATTTTGAAGCCTCCCTGGTCACAAATGTGAATAAAGTACACCAGCTTAGAGATTAAGCCTTTAGCAGGGGCACAACCCAGAGCTTTTATTCACACACAAACACACACAGTTAAACTGCTATTAAATTGCATCATGCTGCTTATTCCCTTCTCTGTGCTGAGCCATGGAGTATCAGGCTGAGCAGCTCTAACATGCAAGTCTCAGCCCTCCAGTACCAGCTATCATAATAATCCTTTCTACTGGCAAATGTTCCTGTGGTTACTTCAGTTATGACTCAACTGCTTTATATAACCACACACTTTCAAATACATATATACACATATATATTTTTATATACACACCAAATCAAGGCCAGTGTCACAAGACTGCACACACCAGGCCAAAAATATTCTAATACAGCCTCACAGGCAACAGCTACTGTTACCAACTGTATAACAACACAACTGTACAGAAAACTGCCAATTCAGGCACCAGAACACAATTAATGTGAGTTACACCGTGTGTAACTGAGGTTCTAAGTCTCATGAGCAAAGAAAACATGGCAAGTGTGACAGCTTTCCTAAGAACATGTCTAAAAATGTTAAGAAAAAGTATTTTTAACCATTTACTGTATCACAAGGTGTCCGGCAAATTTTGACTCTCTTGAAAACAAATTCCAAGATCAACCTGAGTTCAGTATCCTTTCATGGTGTTGATGATTGCCATGTATCTTTATACACATACAATTAAGATAACACAATTGCAAAAAATTAAAATTACTTTGTTGATATTTAGAAGATCATTAATACCTTAACACTAAAATCTTTCAAGAGAAAAAGACCCTCTGACATATCAAACGGGGGGGAACAACTGAAAATGTTTTTGAGAAACAGCATATATTTTGACTTTCCAAGTTCATGAAGGTGAACCAGTGGAGAAATCAAGCATCAGACAAAAACCTTGGAATTTAGTGAGGCAGAATTTTGAATCTTAAGTATAAAGTTTTAAGTATAGGCAAGAGAATGCCAGAGTAACTCCATGTTTACAATAATGTGACTGGAAACAAAGGCTCTTACAGATAGACTGTCAAGATCACAGAAGCCTGAGAGTGAACTTGAGAAGATCTGGATCAAGCCACTTCACAGAAGCATGTGGAAGAAAACCTAGACTTTGCCAAGGTACACAGCACCTCTGTATCTGATTTTTGGCAACCCTACAATACTGAAATCAAAAGTCGTTTACCAGTAGCATGGCATCTCAGCCTCTCACATTAAAGCAATGCACTAACATCTTACATTTTTCATAAAACAAAGCATGTAGAATACAAACAAGTCTGAAAGGTTTTTAAGTTTGCCTCTAGACAGGCACATCCTCAATGAGATGATTTCTTACACTTTCTTGTTTTAAAGAGCACATCTAAGTCAACTGCAGGAATTAACTCTCATTACTAAGCAAAACAGAAATTACACATCAGGGTTGTGTGACCTTAAGTTTGTGATGAGAGAATTCTGGTTCTTTCAATACAGCTGGGGGAAAGTGTTTATTGTATGAAAATTTCAGCATTAAACACCCTCTTCTAAGTCTGAAAACAAAGCTTATCTGCTCGGTATTTAAACAGGGAAGAACACTTAATGGATAAATGCAAGCACTGCACATCTGCTCACCTAAACAAGAGCTGTGGTAGGATAGCTCTAAGTTAGATGTGGAAAAAACAATAGAAGAAATATAGCCAATATTGACTTACTAGAACCTGGCTCCCTTATTTCTCCCCTCTTTTGCCAAAAATCAAGAAGAAATCCTCCATACTTCATCTTCAATCAAGAAAGAAGCTTTTACGAGATTAGGGCTCCACCATTTGCCCTGCAGCACAGTGAAGTGCCTTCCAGTTTGTCCAAGGGAAAGGCTGCACCTTCCTCCCTCAGTAAAAGAGCTGCCTAGGGCAAAATGTATTTTCTTCTATTATTTTAGGTATGGAGGGGGAAAAAAAGGGATAAGGTAAACTATTAAAAAATTTCTAGAAACATCTCTACTTGCATTTATATGACTGAAAATTTGAGCTGATGGAAGTCAGCATCAGCCTGCAGTGTCAAGAACTACTTTTTCCATTATGCAATTTGTACCAACAAGTGCTTCCCCCTCCATAAGGGAGTTGGAATGTAGTAAGGCTCTGGCCAGATGTTCTCCTTCTGCAGAGGTCCAAAAGCAACAGTTCTCAATAATTCCATTACTTCCATAAGTCAAAGCCAGAATCCAGTCTGAACAAACGGAGATCTGGCACAGCCTGTGCTGCTAGCAGGGCCCTGAGACACCTTAAAAAACTCAAAAAAACCCACCCCAAGAAACCTTTACTTTCTCAACACTGAGACATTTCTTCCAACAGCTTATTAGACAGAGCTTTTACTGGTATTGTTAAATCTCATTCTCAAATTAAGAAAAAAATATGTTCTCTGACAAAGGAGAGAAATCTGTTTTTAAATGTGCCAGGTATCATTACATCTGCTCAAATATTTGCTGAATCAAGCTCCTTGCTGCCTGGGCTGTTAGCTGCCTCCTGAAGCAAGCAGGCAGGCTTTGTGTTGACAGCTCCTTTAGTGTGAGTGGCAGTAAATGATGGTGTGCCCACAATGCTGGAAAGCTGATATGATACAGTTCAGTCTCCTGCATCAACAAACAAGGTGGAAGGATGACTGGGGCCTGATGTTAATGGGCCTTGTGCTAATACACAGCAGCACTGCAGCAACTGAGATGTCTGAGGGAGCCTGGTTCATCTTCCATCCCCAAAACATTTGTTTTTCTTCTTTCCACTCTTTCCCTTTGTTTAAAAGAAAGGCTGTGCTTCCCCTTGAACTAAGATATGTCACCAGAGTTCATGGCAGGACTAAGCTGCATGACACCCATATTCACTGGTTTCTCCTTTCATCACCAAAGGGTATCAGCTGATCTACTGATTTCTGCTGCCCTTCAGGAACAACCCACATTTTAACATTCTTCTGGTAGTATATCCATATTGTTAGAGCTTTAAGTCTGGAAAGACTACCCTTAAACAACAAAATTACACTGTCAGAGGATCAGCAGCGCAGAAGTAACAACTTTTTGAGTAGCCAAGACTCCCTGTTCAGCATTGTGGTCTTTAAATGCTAAAGAGTAATTAAAATAGTTTAACGTTGCTAGTTTAGCAGAAACATGCAACTATTATCAAAATAATTTAAAGTAGTATCCTACTAACTAAAAAACAACTACTAACTTTCCTATTCTAGAAAACAACTACTAAATCTGACAGAGTCTGGCTCTGGTGGAAGTGAATCCAGAAATATATGCATCTGCAGTGAAGATGTTGAGATTTCTCCAACTTTATTTCTCAACTAAAGTCTTTTTTTCCTGTTTGAAGACTTTATTGATCTTCCTTTTATTTCTTCTGCTAGCTTTTCATTTAACAGTCCATAGTCTGGTTCAACTGCATAACATTTCTCCTTGGCTTAAATCCTAAATATCACACTTTTTATAGAAATCTGAGTTTTCAATGCTTTTCTGGTAACAAGTGTTACATGAGTTAAAACACTCTTAATAAAATGCACTTAGAAACTATGCACACTCCAGAAGCAGAACTTTGACAAAAAAGTTAGAATTGGAATTTATAGTCAAGTAACTCCATTTTAAATTGCCTTCATACTCTAACAGCCAGAACAGACATACCTGTAGCTGTTAAAGTGCACTCATGCCTTTGGTTTTGTTGGTTTTTTTTTTTTAATGAGGACATGTTGAGCTTTGAATACCAAATAAATTTGCTGTCGTTGTTTCTCCAGGTATGCTGTTACAGCAGTTCTGTAGGTTACAGCTAGAAAATGCTGAAAGCCAATAAAATATGGTAGACAGTCTTTCTGTGGACAAAAGCACCCTCACCTAATAATTATCCTTCTTATAATAATAATATGGTATTACAGACTTTAAAACATTTACCTAAGAAGCCAGAAAGCAAGTGGCAATCAATAATTAATTATTTCCATTTAATACCCCCTCCCAGGATGTTTCAGAAGTCTCTCCTTTTACAAAAGCCCTAAATAATCTCCTAATGTCATTCCTATAAAATTACACCTTTGTTTTAGGAACCAGTTTCTAGGGATATTTAACCAGAACATTGGAGTGAATGATTTACATTAAATAGGAGAAATACTCTGATTTTAATATTACAGGTGAGCAAGAATAAGAAGTGGAAGGATTCTAAAACCCTTCCAGACCCCAGCACTGCTGGTCCCCACCAGCACAGTGTCCAACAGACCCAAGCCATGAGCCAGCCTGCTGCACAGCCCCATCAAAGCTCCTGTGCAGAGTGAGCCTTCACAGGCCAGCAGCACTTCCCAACTCCAGCAGGGGATTCTGATACAGGAATCACTGCCAAACAACAGCTTATGAGTCAAGGTTTATGTATGCAAACACAGCCTATCCTCCCAAAGCTAAGGGCTGGCTGCCACCCAAGGGAGGCCATCCTGCTTCCCTTAACACGTCAGTGTCCCCACTGCCCACAGCCTGCCTCACATCCTCTTCCCTCACACCAGCACCAGGGTTCTAGGGACCTGCAGTAAACCTGCTCAGAAAGAAACCAGCAGAAAACAGACCCATCAAAATAACAAATCCTCGCTTGGTTTCTGGCCAGACTTGCTCACAGAAGTATTTCACTACTGGGCCAGGACAGCACCAGTGCTGGCAGAAAGGAAAGGGAGAGCACAACAATCAGAGAAAGCCAAAGTCAAGGTTGTGGGAAGGGCCAGGGAAGCCAGCCCATCACTTCTGAAGCATTTACTACCTCTGAGACTGGCTGTATTTAAAAGAAAAAAAAAAAAAAAGGTGATTTTTTCAGGGGAAAAAATAATAAAAGAAAAAAACCCAAGTACAAGAGCTCCAGTAACAATTTTATTCTACTCCGTTTACTTAACATGTAAAGCTTCTATTTAAAGATCACACAAAGGAAATAAACATGTGCACCACTCAGGGGTATATCAGCAATTTGGCCTTTAAAAAAACTCTGTGTATATTACAAACTGCATCATCAAATCATAATTTTCAGGAATAAAGTATTTCTTTGGATTTTATTTCTTGCCTTTTTTAAGAAAAAACAAAGGAAGCCACTTCTACACTTTAGAGTTTACTGTTGAATTTTTAAACATCAGAGCAGAACTTGCCCTGAGTAAGATATATATTCTTAATCAATTATCAAGAAACTAGAACATTGTATATACTTTAGCCCTTAAGATCTCTCTACTTTTTATTCTTCTTAAGGACTCAGAGCAATCATTATTTTAATGTTGAGTGTATTATGGGACAAACAAGACAAAAAAACTAAAAAAATTTCCTATGAAATATTACACCAAAAAGAGGACAAATAACAGAGTAAGAAGAGCACAGAAAAACAATCAATACCTGCTTTTATTAAAAAAGTTTCAAAGTGAACGAGAACTTCACACATGGTGGAACCTCTTAAGACCTGTGAAGCCTCTAAGTCATCCGAGAACTAATTAGGTTTTCAAGAAGTCTTAAAATTTAATACACCCTATTCCTACAGAATTTCAATTGAATATGGATTCTTAACTCTTTCATTGTAAAATCAGAGTCTAGCAGTTCATAAGACAGTGCAAAAACACAGATGAAGCTAAGCCACTTCATCGTATTTTCCATTAAGAATGAAATGAAGTACAGTTGAAATCAAAATTCTATACTTGCTGTACTTGATTTAATCCAGAGTAATGCCATCTATAATGCTACTTACAGAGAAGTAATACAAGAATCTGCTGTGGTGCCTGTATTGATCTAGCGTTGTACGGAACACTTTTTCTATTCAGAGTCAATTACACCTCCTCCACACACACATCTCTCATTCTAACACAAAGTTTACAACTTTTTTTACACCGCAAGAAATTTTCTGCTAAAGAAAATACAGAAATTATAAAAGGGAACATCTGCATTTTAAAAAGATCTATCAGTCTTAATATTGGGCCTAAGAAAAATATTGACTAGAATTACAACAGTGTCATTATTATGTGTATGCCACCTTTCACACAAGAAAATCTACTCAAAGCCATTTTTAAAACAGATCCAAAATTAGAACTCTGTACCTGCAGCAATCTTTAGGCTGTTAAGCTTCCAGACCACAGGCAGTTCATAGCAGGGCTGATTAGCTCAATCACAGCATCTTCCTAACAGCAGCTGAGAGCCCCAGACTGAATCTAAATCACATCAAGCAACTAAAAGCACAGACAAAAGTACTTCATCCTCAAAGCCTCATGTATACTAACATAAAAAGGATGGATAACCTGCAGAAGCTCATGAGTTAACTAAAACTCTATGATACATGTTTCCACAAATACCATATATTTCAACCAAAAAAAGCATAGTAAGTCCCAAAATCAACTTCACGAACACTGCTAAATGATGGAATTCTGTCTGAAGTTAGTGACTACAAAGGTGGTTTCAGCACCAAAATGTTATTGGGAGTGGAAGACAATATGCTATTGAGGAGAGATAAGGGGAAATAAGAGCTAACTGCTCTAGTGAGGTTGTTACCAGCTTTTCCTTTGTCCCTTGATGTTGTCAGCCTCACTGGAAAGGAAAACTATCTCTGTAGGATTTATTTAGTTTTCTTTTCAAAGCAACTGAAGTAATTCAAAGCCACCGACAGCTTGAGTAAGAATGAACCACCTGTAGAGGTCAGCATTCTAAAAGCGTATCAGTAAAAATGTAACAAATTGTCAAATTCTCTGTTTTGGAGGAACTTGATACTATGTGTGTTGAATAATGATAACCCAATGCACCTACACACATGCATGTATCCTCTGTCCTTTACACAAATTGCATGGAAATGATTTTGCAAAATGTGGAAGAAGAAGATGAAAACAAAACTCCTGAACTGGTTCATCACAGGAGTAACGCTTGAATAAAATCAGTTTCCTAAGGCAGAATAGAGCCACCACTGTGATTAAATATTTCATGAATTTAATATCAAGAATTTCTATAGAGAATTAAATAGAAAAATTACTACATAGATGGCACAGGCAACTTTTAAATTTACATTAAAAGATTTCCACAGTATATCAAATGGCAAAATTCCTTCCTAGAGCAAAGAGTTTTGCTCAGCTCATATCATAAAATGGTATAGTAAAGGGTCTTTCTGGAAGACTGAGAAATACTTGCTCTAACAGCTCAAAAATTTAAAATACTGTGTAACAACTGAAATATATTTTACTAGATCATGAAATTCCATTATATACAAAAGAATACCTGTTTTATTATTATGCTAGAGGGTGAAAACAATTGTAAGAATTCTGATAATTTTATTTTTTTTCTCTGAGTGTGTGGCAAGATACCAGGTTTAATCTAAATTTCCTGTTGATTTCAGGAGGAAAGCAGCATAAAAACACAGGAAATCTCTGATTTGTTTCTTTTGGTTATGTGCAATTCTTCTGTATTGTCCCAGGCATTTCAGGCAAGGTTGCTCCTTCTATGAAGAGAGAAGCAACATGACTTTGCGTCATAAAACTAAAAAAGGAAAGGCTCACAAAAAAAAGTACTTGGTCTTTTTCACAGGAAAAAATCTAAAATGTATATATACATATACATATATATATACACATATATATATATATATATATGTAAGATGAGTCTCCAGCAATAAAACCAAGGCAATTCAAAGGAGTTTCCAGAAAACACTCAAACCTCAACACTATGAAGGAGAAAGTTCTGCTGCTTGAAACGGGTCACTATGAATAGAGAGGATTAAAACAAAATTGTGTTTCTCTGTGGAGCACTAACTTAGTGTTTTTTTGAATACTTTAACCTCATTCTCTTATGTTTGCTTACCCTTTTGTTTGGTCTTTAGGACATGCTACAGATGATGATTTATTTTCTGACTGCCAACCCTTCCCTTTGGGAAATAGCTTTTGTCTAAGGTTCTCCAAGTTTCCATCCTCCTCAATACCCTTCCAGTTCCAGTATTTGGCTGTGGCTGTGGATTGTACAAACAATCCCATCTCCAGACATTCACTGCCGAAGCAGAGCCTGGCAGCAATGGTCAATAGCTGCATCTGACAAGGCCTCCTGGTTTAGGAGCCTCCTTCCCACAAGTCATAATCTTGGCTGTTCCCAACTTTTTGCATTAAAACCAAGGAATCCATCTACTAATCCAGAACACTCATGTGATCCAAGATGCAGACAAAGCAAGCACAAAGGTCTATGAATAACACAACCTTTGAGAAATCCTAGCAGCAGAACTCCCTGCATCATGGAGCTCTGCACTCTTCAGCCTATTTAAGCATCCTGAGTGTGAAGGAATTACTTGAGTGCATAACCAGAATATTAATATCTCACACTGTCCAAATTCACAGTGAGTCTATCAAATAACAGAGTAACTACTTCAGAGCAAAACTTTTTTGCTGACTACACACCATCAGCAGTACCAACAACAGCAGCATCCACACATTTCCATGCCCACTTACACACTGCTCTAAATTATGTATCACAGTTTGGAGAAAACACTGCCACAGCTGGCAAACATGATCCTCCACTACCACTGCCAGAGCCACTGGATGCAGTGATAGACACTGTCCCCTTACAATTTCACCTAATTTTAGGAAGCACTCAAGTAGTCAGCCATTTCTGAAAGCCTAAGGATAAGCATTTATTTAAAAATTCACTTGAAATCCTGTCTTATAAAGGATATCCTCTGTAAGTCTGCAAACAAAAAATACTTGCAGTTACTGTGACAGAAGCATTGCAAACCTCAAACAGAAGGTGCAACTTCCTTGTCAGTAGTTTTCTATTCTATACCCACATCTGTAATACGTGGTAGCAAAAGCAGAGAAGAAAAAACAGTGAAATGGTTCCACAGCCAAGAAAACAAATACATCCATCCATCCACATATATATATGAACATGTATAAAAATATATATTTATAAAAGTTTTCTTTAGGCATTCCAGATCAAGAGTCCAGGTTAAAACCAAATAAAATCAAAAGAAAAAAAATCTTTGACATTTACACATCATCTTTAAAATGCAGAGGAAGGTATTTTTTCTATAGCTCTTACACAGCAAAAATTCACAAAAATATGAGCCAGACTGTTTCAGCAATTTTTATGTCCCTGGTGGCAAAGTTGCAGCTACCCATGGAGCCTCACCTTCAAAGTCACTTAGTCTAAAATCACTCATTTCTCTGAAAATACTGTGGATTCCAGCAAAGTCCCAATACGGCCTGAAACGGTCTGGGAGGGAGAGTAAAAACGTAAAGGACAAGGAAAAAGAAGATACACACACAAAGAAACTGAAACCATTTGCAAAGCACCGATGGAAGTATTGCCCAATAACCAACAGGTGTGCTGGGCTCCCTGGGCACCCCACAGCTGCAGCTGTGCCACAGCAGGAGCTGCAGCTCCAGTGCAGGGCTCCTTCCCACCCACAGCACCCAAAGCAGGCTCCCTGTGCTCGCCCGAGCAAGGCTACCCCGGAAAGGCAACCTGCGTTACTACCTCAATACCTAGATCTGGTATTAAAAATAAATAAAATAACATTTTATTGTTTTTATAATTTTATTTTATGTATATATATATATAAAATAGTATATCTTATTATATATTATAATAATATATTATTATTATATATTTTATTATTATAAAATTTATTTATTTTTAATACCTGATCGGATATTCAAAATAAATAAAATAACATTTAAAAAGCTCAAATACAAAAGCTCACACACAACCTATTGCCTACATTTTAATCAAGAACAGAAAGAAAAGAAAATGAGAGCAGATATTACTTGGCTAGATTTAAAGGAAAAGGACAATATTTTTCAATAGCAGGCTCCATTTCTCAATATGACCATGTTCCAAAAGATTAGATAACAGTATCAGGCAACATCAGACTATTAATGACACAACCCTACAGAATGGAGAAAAGTATTTAAGCATGATATTGACTTTGTAAGATTTAAGATACCAGCACACAAACAGCCCATCCTTTTCTAACACATTAACGTATTGGTATTAAATGCCTGGATTAATGGATTATAAAGGAGTAATACCATAAATTAATTCTGATACATCTCAGCAAAGTTGCTGAAAAAGAAAAGAAGGAAAAAAAGAAAGGAAAAAGAAGAGATCAGCATTCCAGAAGTATCCCCAGGGGAAAGCAGCAGCCGATCATGGCACACATTACCTCTGCCCCTGGTTCATCCATCTGCTGCACCTCAAGGAATGCCACAGGGGAAGCAAACATGTGGAGCACAGCTAATAACAGCAATTCTGTCCATATTAGAAACTAATTATCACCCTTTCCTATCAGGATCAGTGCTTCCAGAATTATAAGCAATTTACCCTACTAAATGCAGTCTAGAATTTAACACTCAATAACTCAATAGCTAATTTTAAAAAAATGTCGATTTGGACTTAGAGATCATACAAATTATATTTCTTTTCCTCTCAACACCGCCCACTTTCTTGCATCTAAAGATTTAAATTTTTGTTCGTGGTTTGGTTTTGGCTTTTTTTTGTGAAGGGGTGAAGGGGAAAAAAACTCTGCTTAAACACAATTCTGTGCATTTAACTCTCAGCTCAAAAGTGCACAATTACTGTGATTAAGTCTATGTAAATCTAACAAAAAAGACAAACATTTAGTCTGTATTGTATTAGCCATCTTCTGGAAATAACAGCACGAAATCTCATTGCTCCCTACCAAATATATTACTTTTCATTAAATACACAGACCATAAAACTACAAAATGAGATTAAAAAGCTGTGAATAGCATTTTATGTACTGACCTCGCAAATAGAAAACAGACTTTCTCCTCAGTCTGTTGTCATTCTACCAAACTAAAAATTAAGAATCTGGAAGATTGTTGAGATCCCTCAGCATTAGGCTGGTCTATAAGAACCTAATTATTTATTTTGAAATGACTGAGTAAACATTTTGTTTTAATTTTTTTTAAATTTATTTTGATTTAATTAAGACCACCTAATTGAGGCACTACTTTGCACATTTTGTAGCACAATCCAAATAACTGAGAAACACTGGGAAAATCGAGGAAAATCATATTATGAGTGAGTGCAAAGATCTGAATAAAGAGCATCAGATACAGACCAAAACAGTGCTTCTCTCACAAGAATAACAATTTCTCTTTGTTTTCTATCCATCCACTCCTCAAGCCAAGCACTTCTTTAGCCCTGACCCAAGTTTTGTCTCACAGCCTACCAAGACCAAATCATCCTCCTCCAAATTCCCTCAAAGCCCGTCCTGCTTAGCCAGCAGGTGCCACTTTTTTGAGAAAGAGAAGGTCAACATTCCCCTAAGGATTTGAGCAAAATGCCTCCTGGAGGGAGCAGTCTGGGATTGGTGCTTGGGTCTGCTCCCCTGGGTCTGCACATGCTGGCTCTGAGCCTTGAGGTAGCAATGTCAAGAACTGTTAAGGATTTACAGAGAAGTCTCTCAGATTTAAGTGAGAAGCATTCTAATGGAAATCACTCAACTTCTTGCACCTCTGAACAACACACATTGATAGTAGATTTAAAATGTTTTTAGAGGAAAATTGAACATTCCCCAAAATATTTGACTCAAAGGTAAATAGAATTTAGTGCCAAATACCAAAGAACTACAGTAACAAAGCAGAGCTACTGCTTTTTTTAGTACACAAACAAATGTAATACCAGTATACATTCATAGGACTTCTAAAGCTATACTTTTTTGCTAAATAAGGAATAGTCAAGGCTGTATTTATGATCAACTGTATCCTTCAGCATGAAGGGATACAAAGCACAAACCTAATGCAAACATCAGCAACTTGGCTTAATAAGATTACAGTACAGTAAAAGGTGCTCATAAGCATTTTCTATAAATGAAATGTAAAGCCTGATGACTCCATAGGAGCCGGAAGACCAACCTAAGCTCATAATGAAGGTATTGTGACAAAGCTTAGCATCTGAAACACCAACAGAATGGTGCATTTCTGATGTGGCTGAGAATTTCACACTGATTATAAAGCAGCCATGTTACAGTGGCTAGTTTTAGGGTAGTAGTGTTCTAGTTTCTATGATCCATGAGCAGTTGTAAGGCAGATAATACTGAGTTTACCTAGTATATTATTCCTTCCTCTAATCTCACTTCTCAAAATAACAATATATGTGTAATGGCACATGGTTGGAAAATTTAATCCACTTTTCCAACAAACTTAAATCAGTAAAAATATATGTACATTTAACTCGGTACACAACAGTTTCTTTTTCAAATGCAGAGAAAAAGGGATATTATGATCTTCTGTGGGAAAAGCAAGCTGTCAGACTGAATAAGCATCAAGAACTATAACCATTAATTCATTAAGTAAAAATAGTCAAGAAATCAAAACCCATCACCCCTGCACTCCAATCACATCTGCCCTCTACCAGTACACACAAACAAGTACTACAGTGAATCAAATACCATCAGGCAAACTTGGTTTTGTTTCCTCACCTTTGCAGTTTTGAGCATGCTTAATGCCATGTCCACCACACACAGACACAGCTATTCTTCTATCATCTGTGTGCCTTCAGAAAACACTCCTACAGTCCTAGACTAGTAATGACAGGAATTTGCCTGAACAGATTTGTCAACAGCAATGATAAACAGCATCCAAACTGTTCTACCAGTATCCTACTTACCTTTTCACCCTTACTAGATTCAGTAACTAAATTTACATTGAAATAGTTGTACAATGGTACTTCAGCATTCAATAAACCATGTTCCTTGTATGTCACCATGAGCCATTCCCAGGACCAGGGGACAAAATATTTAAGTATAAAACATAGAAGTCAACATCCTTTTACTTCATACCTCATTGTCTGCCCAATCAAAACCACAGTAAAGTCAATACCAGTCAAGGTCTTTATTTCTGTAAATGACATCTCAAACCATAGACACACAGATAAATTGCATTTTATTTCTAAGAGTTACCAGGAGCTCATTGTGCATGCACAATGCATAGAGTGTGTTGAGGAGGAAGAACTAAAATAAGGATACTCTTACACAAGCCAGTCACCCATTCTTGCCATCATTTACTAAAAATAATTTTTTTTTAAAAATCCCTTCTGTTAACTGAAGCACCTAAAAGATTTTTTTTGTTTGTTACAAGGAGAAGTCAATTCTAGAAGAAAAATTATTTTAATTTGAATCAAAATACATGCAAGCCTTTGAGTAGATAACAGCTTACAGCCACATGTCTATTTCTAATAATCCTCATAATAAAAGCAGAGTTTTAAGTCGAAGTCCTTTCTGAGAGAGGATTTTTTTCCTTAAAAACTAACTTGGTTGCAAGCCACAATATAAAACCAAACAACAAACTTCTTAATTTGCCACTGCTAAAGAATACAGATTAATAACAGACATCCAGCCATACCCAGCTGAATCAGAAAATGTGTAAGAAAATAGGAGGGGTTGTTACTGTTGCTTTTTAATAATATGAATCAACTGACCACCTCCACTGTCAGCACTGGCAATAGGAAAGGGAACTGATGTTCACAGAGACGTAGGCACATCCAGCAAGCTTCTACTTCAATACCTACACTTACCAAGGCACTTCCTTCACTGCAGTGCACCCTGTGTGAGCACAACATTTACTTCAAAAGTTTTCCATTCTCAGCTCCAGACACATATTACAGGAAATATTTTTTAAGGACGTGCAACATCAAATTTTATTTGAAACAAATGAGCATACAACCCTTCTTAGGACTACTTTGTCTAACTCTGATACTAAGGGGAACAAGAGGAAAGTGCTAAGACAAATCATCAAAATTCCAAAAGAGAAAGTCAAATTAGAAAAGCCAAATACAAAAAGGCCAAAATGTGTCAGATCCAGAACAGAAATACTTGAACAGTCATATTAAACCAGAGCTCCAGCCTGAGGTCCTCAGTCAGAGGCATATTGAGAAGAGTACTTTGAGCACAGAGCCAGCTCCCTGCTCTGCAAGGCACTTCCAGTATCAGGCCACATTCACATCCAAAAACCAGCAGAGATTTTACAGGCTATGAAAGCACACCTGTTTTGGACTTCTACTTCCCTACAAATAGTCTTGTAAAGGAGTGAATAACTACTTAACAAACACTAAAAGGTCAGAGACAACTTCCAAATGGCTGGCATTGTCCCAGGCTGTTACAACAGAGTTATGGATAGGCAGATAACAGTTTCTGAACCTAACTTGGCACACCCCAGAAGACCTTAGCATCCTTGCTGAGCTCTTTGCTTCCAAACAGACAAATCCTAAGAGCCTCTTTCTGCTCTCCAGCACAGGCTGGCAGTAAGCACAGAATGAATTTCACTGCAGAACATAAACCACAACCAAACCCCAGCACATGTGCAGTGCTGGCTGTATGCACAAATGGCTCCCAGCCAGCTTGACTCCTATCACTCACAGGCAGGAAGAAAACCAGACAGGCCACTTAAGCAAAGGCTTGTTCACTGTGGGACAGCAACAGAAGATTTATTTGCACAATTGGAGCCATTATGCCAATAACTTCTGTTCTCTGACACCCTTTACAGAAATCCTGAAAGGGAAAAGTTAAAGCACAGAGATAACTAGAATTCACAACAATAGCCCCAAAATGGCTGAGACTGTGAATTTATGTACAAAGTGAAGAGTAAAAACTACCAGCATACAAGTAACTTCAATAGCACTGGATTATGAAGACAGCATCCAAACTACATTTCAGCAGCAAAATACTGTCATAATAAAGGTAATGACACAACTTTATTATATCAGCTATAAAATACTTTGTCTTGCAGGAAATTTATAGTATCAGTATTTCCTCTGCACTCTATACAGGACTCAAATAACTTCCCCAACTAAACCAGGTATATAAGTGCTTGACTTACAACACAGCTAATATCACTGACATGTTCACTGATTGAAAGCTACATCTTTAACTGAACTGAGAGAAATGCAAATTATTTAAAATCTGGGAAAACTAACAAAGAAAGTCCTAACTGAACATATTCCATCAATTCCTTAAGGTCAAAGAAAAAACTAATCAAGAATTAAGAATTCAAAAAGATGGCCAGATATTCCAGAGCTGACAGAAGTAGAACATCCAAGTTCTAGTGCTGTTTCAGAGAATCACAGAATATTCTGAGTTGGAAGGGACTCAAAAGGATCATCAAGCCCAGCTCTTAAGTGAATGGTCCATATGGGGATCAAACCTGCATTATTGGCATTATTAGCACCATGTTCATTACTACTGCTGCTACAGAACACAACACAGAATTTCACATGTGTAAGCAATGCTTTGCATTAAGTTGGTTGTTAGCTTTGCTTTTTTTTAAAGGAAAACAGAAAATGCATAAAGGAAACCCACACAGGCACAGTCTTCACAAAAGAGGTACAGATATCAAATTCCTATTTCACCATAATGGTGACCTGTATTTTCAAAGATGTTATCAGTCCTTGTCTGTAGTCCTAAATTTTATCTGCATAAGTTCAACAAACTTCCTATGAAGAACTAATAATATAATTCTTAATAGTATCATTCCAGATGCACACCAATTAGTACTATACATTGTGTATTTCAAAGATAATTTCTAAAAGGGCTGGAAACAAAAATTATCTTTTTTTTTTTTAAATCTGTCTGCATTCAAATTTAATCCATCATGAGGTTTCAGAGGAAAAAAAATCAGGCTAAAAACAACTCAAAAGCCTATTCCTAGTCCCATGGGAATGCAAAGTCTCAAAACACTAAATCTGTCACTGGTTCAGGGGTGATTGCAGACACTCCTGTGCCTCCAACTCACATTTTCAGTTGTACATTTCCAGAAATACATGTGTGTGAGAAGAAACTAAGACAAGTGATTTTTAAAAGGAAAAATATTTAAAACTCAAGGTGATTACAACAATCTTGAGGGATTCTTGAAGAATATCCTTACAGTAAAAGTGAATTAAACTGTATTCCAGAACACAGACATTATTCTTAATATTTATGTCTGTACACTTTCTTTTTCTCTGCCTACTTTCTTTTCTTGTTCAAGACATCACCATTAAAAAAAATAAAATCACACCACCAGGAACAGTAATGAAAGAGAAAGTTACTGAATTGTCCCTGGGCATTTGTCTATCAACAGATGTTAGAAAGCCTAACTGGAAATCACAACACAGAATGCAGTGCTCAGGACTGGCACTCCTTTGGTTCATGCCCTACAAAAGCCTGGAGGAATCACAAACACCTAGAAGCAGCTAACTGCATAATCCATATGGATGAAACTAAGCTCTGGATAATGAAAATGACCAAATAAAATTTAAAAATTAATAAACTTCAGCTGAACACCCAAATTCAAATCTACCCCAAGTAAAGCAAGTTTACTCTTTTCCTTGCTACCCAATGGCAATTACATTAGCAAAGTTCTATCAATGCCACTAACACTTACTAGTAGGAGCAGCACCACTACCAAACTGCTCTAAAACTCAGAAATTCTTTTACACCTCCTCTTTATTTTTGCCTTGGAATTTCAAAGTAAGTTTGTTTTTAAAATAATTAATTTAGAAATTAAGAAGTACTCACATCAAGTCCAGAAGAACACTATCCTCAACTACCTGAACCAGTTAAAAAATCTGGTTGTGGACAAAAGGAATCACATGGGAGTGGACGTGGCCACCTGCATGAAGGACCCAAGAGCACAGTAGTTCTTTATTTCCCAGCTTCAAAGGTGGACACTCCTCTTTCCAAATGCTGACGCTCTTAAGATTTGTTTTAAGTTTTTAGATAACACAATCATACCAAAATAAACATTAAAGTTGCCTTTATATTCTGTTTCACTGCCACATAAAGACATAAATTCTTCAAAAACAAGTTGGAGAAAAAAATCCTATCTACAATAATAACAGTCAGGGATCAAATGTATAATTTGCACATTAGCAAGAGTTGAAAGGATAAGAATCTCCAAAGCTTCTTGCACATCAGGCACAAAGCAAATAACCTTCCCACACTAACAGTTTCAACCAGATAATCTTATGGGCTTCCCTAGAAAATACCTCTGCTTCCTGATTTCCCCAGCTTTCTGTGTCTCCCTAAATACTCACTTCAATGTAAACATCCTACTTCTCATAACAGCTACTGTGAAGTTTAAAAATAAGTACCTCAAATTTCTTGAATTACAAAGAGATGGGAAACCAGACACTAATTAAAAAAAAAAAAAAAAAAACCCAAAAAAACCAACAACAACAACAACAACAAAAAAAAAACACCACACCAAACATAATAAGTATCACATTCAGAAGCTGCTGAAATGTAATCTATAAATTCAGGTCAACATTTAATTCATTTGCACTCTTTCCCATTTCAATGTTTTCTAAAATATTTTTCCTGCTAGGTATATCAGAAATTCCATTTAAGATAAAAAGAAGTCATAACAAAGCTACAGTATTTGGATCACTTGCTTTTATCCCAACCTGGTATTTTCAGTAGGTTTACAGGATGTAAAGCAGCTTTTTTTCTCCCCCAAAAGCTAGAACCAAATATAAAACAAGAGTCACAACAGGCTACTTTGGCAAAACATGGTAGTTGAATTTTGAGTTTCAAAGAATTGTTTGAGGGCCAAGACACTGTTCTTCTGTTAAATAGTATTTATTTACAAAACAGGTTTCACTAATCAAATGGTGCTGAGACCAAAGTACGCTGTTAATATGTGAAGTATTTGTTTTTAAAATATCTGTAGTGCTTGAAGTCTTCCCCTTTGACATGTATTTACTCGTCAGCCCTTCTTAAACTTACCCTCACATACCAGAATTGTGATATAAAAATCATCTATTTCACAAAAGACTCCATGTAATGATATACAACCATTTTTATGCAGAAGAAGCAAACAAGTTAAAAAGTACTTAGGGGAAATAGAAATTATTGTTTTGAAACTAAGTTCTTCATGATCATTAGGTTAAATCACATTTGTTTCCTAACCTTAAGACACACTGTTGTAGCACAATTACCTTTTCCATTGCTGGTAGAGCATAGGTTCTATCTACAACAACACAAAGGATATTTAAGTACTCAGAATCCAGATACAGTAGCAAATGCAGCCACATTTAACACAGCCTCATCTCTTGTTCCAGTCAGAGTAGGTTTTGTCAAAAACCCCACTTGATTACTGAATCTTTTTAGACGACTTGTTACCATATCCATGATTATTAGATCATGGCCATAGGCTAGACACTGGTACATATATCCAGCTGTCAGAGTGAATTTAATCCATTAAATACAAAGGATAGCTATGGACAGGGCTGTTTTCTGTTTATGTATCAGGAAACAGTTTTAGACCAGAAATTTTCTTCCTTGAAGAAATTTAGGCAAATGTATGTATCTGTGTTTTCTTATTTGGATAAGATTCAAATAAAATTTACAGAAATGAGACATATATGTAATCTGTGAAGGTGTGCTGAAACAGTTTCTGTAATGCTGATATGAGCCCCAGACTGAAATTTGCATTTCCACATTTTTAAATAACAGAGTCTACTTTTAAGAAGCTGTATAGTAGACACAGCAAGAACTCAATTGAAAAAAAAATTATCAACATAAGTAAAAGAATAAATTAAACAAGCAGAGACATCAAACTAAATACAAAAATAGGGAGTGAATATTGACACTGAAAACAGTGCAAGCTAATTTAACTCTGCTTAGGTCATATGAGGTTATTGATATTAACCCATTCCAACACCACCATTTACATTAACTGAGCAAGTTCAAAAACACTTATCTGTTCTACAGTGTAAACACTAGCCCTCATTTTAGAGCTGAGGAAATCAGAAAATAGAAAAGTAAAAAAGAAAGGCAGTTCCTCAACGATGTAGCAAAACAGGAACCGAAATTTTGCCTCTTTGTTACATCTTTAAAACTCAAGAATATCTTCACTATGCAATGATACAATCTTGACAAAAGCTTTTAATGGAGATAAAAAGCCTGCTTTAACTTTTTACAAAATTTTGCAATTTTACAAAAATAACAGCACTAAGTAGAAAGTGAGTAGTAATATTTCCTAGGACTTTGCTATTCCTAGTGAATTTTTAGACAGAAATTAAGAGTCATTCAGACAAAAAAAGTTTCAATAATTACGTATTTTGTTAATTATTCAGTATTCCATGTTCCTATAATTTAACAGATCAAATAAAACAATAGTATAGATTATAAAACTACAGAATATTGAAAAACATTTAATATTTCAATACAGAACCTTGTTATATGAATTAAATTATCTGTGCCTTTTATTTAAGGATTAGTCATAGAAATGTAAAACTATTTCAGAATTAGAATTTTAAAAGATAAATATCTATCTTCTCATACTAAACTCATTCAAAATGCTATCTTTGTTAAGCCTGACAAAATCAGGTCAGTATTTATACACACTTACACATTCAGAACACAATGAGCTTATCTCAATGTATGTCAGTGACCCTACTGCCACAATCCCAAAAACAGTGCCTACTCAATCAGTACTGACTCAAAGGCTAAAAGGACACATAAATAGAACATTTGTTGGAGCTGTGAAAGATCTTTTATTCCCAAACGTGACTTGAGACCAACTGGCACAGCAGTCAGAGGGTACTTGGGTCGTTAGTGCTGTGTGCCTTCCCAAGGAGAGCTGCAGAGCTTTAGGACACACTTCTGCTGAGGCAGCACTAAATTTGCTTAAAAGGGGAAAACAACAACAAGCAGCCACCTTGCAGAGCCTGATTCCCCTGGTCCATCCTCTCCTTGTGATCAGTGCTGACCTCTCCTTGGTGCAGTATCTGGTGCCCTCACACCACAGCCTGTCTATGCAGGGCAGGCAAACACATGTACAAACTGTAAGTACCAAGTCCTGGCTGAAGTGCTCAGAGCAGCAGCTCAGCAACCTTCCCAAGGCCAAGCCGAGCTGCTGCTCTCCTGTCTGACAAAGGGACTGAAAAACAAGACCCAAGCTAAGGATCTCTAGTACGGCACATGCATACATCTGCTGCAGCAGGTAGAAAGTTCTTTTCAAGTACAAATAAAGTATTCATTATTTCATTCTGCCTTAATTTCACTTGGAAGGAGAAAAAAGAAGAATGAAGTGTTTGCTTAATTGTCACTTTTATCTATTTCAGAGAAAGTGATAGAGCTAAAGACTATGTTACATAAACAGATGTAAAGGATGGAGCAAGCTAAATGGGTAACTTCAGAACTCATTTCATCTAGAGGCTCTTTCAGTAAAAAATAAATACTTATATATGGAAGTACCAGTCCACATAAAATAATACACTGTACAGTGTTAATCACATTGTCTCCAAATTTAAAAAAAAATCCACTTTTTTTTCAATTCTTTAAATTCAAAATTTTTTATCTTCTTAAATAAGCAAAAAATTAATCAACTCCATCCTGACAGCACATGTAGAAACAGATATTATGGCTGCATAGAGTGTCTGTGCTTTAAAAATTGTCTCTGATTTCCCATGTTTCATCTTAATGAAAAACCTCACATAAAAAAAACCCCAAAAACTATATTATGTGATGTGACACAAAAAATTCATAGCTTTTTCTTAGCTTGAAAACAATTAACTTGTGGTAACTACAGTCTGAGGAAGAAGCATTTATATACAAAGATATAGCTGAGTTTCCTGAAAAAGAGATCTTATGTAAGATATATTTTCCAAATATACAGAACTTTACACCTCTGTAAGTGATTTTCCCCCATTAGTGTCACATTTATAAATAAAATGGTAGCAAGACAACCATTTTACTTATAAAAAACAAAAACATGAATGAGAAAAGGATGATGAATGAAGCAGTGTATTTTCCCAACTCTTTTGCACTACCCAAAACTACAGAGGAAATCTTCAAAAATATTTCTTCCAGGTACAAAAAGGGACAAGTACTGTGGGAAACTCAGACAGTGATACTTTGGCAATAAACAATGGTTAGCTGCTAGAACCATTCAATCTCTAAGTGCATTCAAGTTAAGTATGTTAAATACACAAAAAGTTCACAGAATAAGATTTTTAAAAGCTGTAGCTTTATGAACACTGGGTTCAACCAACCAAAGAAGCAAACAATGTATTTCAAGGAAATCTCTGCTTCCTGCTCTTTTTACTCCAGCCACGTGCTAATATGACATGGTACTTTCAGACCAATGCACCAAGCACTTCAGGAGATGCAAGAGCTCTGTCAGGAATCCTGCCTTCAGAAGGACTTCCATTGCTATGGCAACAGCATGTTCTGCAGGATCCAAGGCAGAGACAACCTGTGACACACTCATGAGAGATGGCCAAACTCCGCCGGAGCGCTCGCTGCAGCACAAGTGGCACTGTCACACACATGCCAGTTAGCACTTGCAGGAATGCAAGGCACAAAGCAGGGGGGTGTTTATGACAGTTCACTTAACTTCCCTGCTTATAAACCGCTGCCTCTGGGAGAAAAAATACCATTCACCTTATTAAACAAATTTAGATTATTCAAAGGCCAAAAAGTATATTATCATTAGCATCAATAACAAATTACATTCAGGCATTTACCCCTGTTCTGGTCCCAAGTTCCCCTAACAGGATGAGGATAAAGGAAAAGGGAAGGGTTAGTACATAGCAAAGAGGCAAATTATTGAAACTATTATTCAGTACTCAACAAGTATCTTGAAATAAAGTGAGTTTAATGAGTATAACAGACACACATGGCTAGAAACTCTGGTTTTACTACATCATTCTACAAAAAAAATCCAATCTCTTAGAATGCTTCACCTTCTACCCAGAAATGTATTCACAAAACCACCCTTGACATGTTGAGATTTAATCACTAAACATGCTGAGTTTTAAACACCTCATATAAATCACTCTTACCCTTGCAAGCATTTGTATACCACTACACAGGGACCAGCCACTAATTCAAGCCATTTAAAACCACCAGAAGGAAATTTAAGTTATTTACCCATTTCTGCATTTTTATTACATTCCCTTTCAAAACTTAATGTAATAGTTACATACATTTTATCTGCATCAACAGACAAAACCCTGCCTGCTCTTGCTCACCTAAGTTCATTCACCCCAGATAATCAGCTCTATCCTTCCCATATACAATAAAGACTATAACATGGCTGCATTCTCAATGTTTCTGACAATCCCTAGAATAGTTTAGCCCCTTTTAAGATTCCTTCTGGTTGTACTGTACAGCACTTACACCCTGAAGGCCTGGTAAGACTGTTGGGTGTATGTGCTGCAGAAGATATGGTCTTGCATTCTTTAGAGCCGCTCTCTTCTTCCTTTTGAAGTATCAGTATTATCTGACTTGCTTAGCAAATAGTAATATTGCAGATTATTAAAAAAATATTGCAAATAAACTAATAAAATTAACAGCTGAAAGAGGAAGAAATATGGGGGGGTTAGTTTGTGTTTTATTGGAGTTTGCATTTTTGGGAGGTTTTTAGGCTTTTGTATTGAGTTTTTGGTTCGTATTTTTTCGTGTCATTGTTTCAGTTTTGTTTGGGTATTTTTGGGGCAAGCTTTTTGACTGAGGAGCTTTTAAATTCAACATCTTACAAATACTCACAAGTATCTAATTCAGATGTTCCTGTGATAAGTAGTATTGGGAAAGTTTATGCTCCATTTTTTTTTTGGTGTGCTTATTATGGTCCTCTGGCCAGGGAATATGATAACAGAGATATTTTCAAGGTTACCAAAATAAAAGTATTGCACAGAGCAGAGAACACAAGCCAGACATGACATGAATTTATACACAAATTGGCAGAAATGTGCATTTGTTTTATAAAATCTAGCTAAGGAAAAAATTTTTGCATTACCATTCTATTCAATCCCCTTGCATCTATGCATCACAAGCACTAATCCTGCAGAGACATACTACAAAATACAGCCATTTGAGCTCTACAGTAGTAAGTACCAGACATTATTTTTAGAAATACACAAAAGCTTTTCATTACTCAAAAACTCGGTCATCTTCATTAAATCACCATCTCTTCATAAAAGCCTTGGCTTCATTTAGCATTCAGGAAGATGAAAGAGCAGCTCTCCTCCTTATGGATTACTTCTCTATTACAAGAGAATACTTTGCACGTCAAAAGCAAACACTGAAGGATTAAATGATATTGTAGCTTCCGCTCTTATTTATCTGCAATGGCCAGTGAATAGAATTGCAAAGAAACAATCAGTGATTATTTTAAGCTGTGTTCTTTTGCAAGGATTATGACTCATGAAGTTGCTGCATAAAGAACTGGAACGGGATAGGTGTCGCATTGGAAATGGTCAAAACACCACAATATGAAAAATGCTTGTCCTACAAGCAAAGCTGTCTGATTAAATCATTTCATAGGGCAGCCACAATCGCTCTTGGGATAACAACCAAGACAATAGTATCTTGCATTCACATAAACAAAAAAGAAAAATATACACAGTGAATTCCATTCTCCTACAGAAGACTAAAAATACCTCTGCATTTTTTGTTTATACTGAATTAGGGCAAAATATGTTTTAAACTCAATTTAACACACAGAACATGCACATTTATGGTCTGATATTCACTTGCATTTTACCTGCAAAATGTACACAACTAGAAATAGCCAAATTTGGATTTTGATTAACTAGGTACATTTTTCTAACAATTAGCTCAGCGTACTCATCTTTATATTTAAAAAGGAGGAAAAGAATACACCATCTAAAATATAACTTCCACAAAATATGGCTCAGAGCACACTTCAACATAAAACTCCAGCCCAGCATAACGTAAGTTTTGTTGTGTTACCACTGCTTCAGCAAAAGCAAAGATCTCTCCCAGAGACAAGCTAAACACAAAATGTGTCCTACAGTTTTGTTCATGAAAAGCAAAGTAGAAGTGGTTCTACTTCTTACTAGAAGTCCACACAACTAACAACCTGATCAAGGCATGGAGACACCGCTGGCTCTGTAACTACAACTGGCACAGAAAGAAATCCAACAAAATCTGCTACCAAAACAAAGCTAACTTGAATGGTGAAACAAATACCTCACATGCTTACAAAAAACAATATAGACAACCTCTGCAGAAGATCAGGAGCAAGAAATCCACTGTGATAAACAAAAGTTTTTTCTGGAAAAAAAAAAAAGTGAATTGTCAGCTCTACATTAAAAAAAAATTAATACTACTTATATTCCACTTACCAAAAAATTGCTACTGTAATAAAAATGTACACTTTTGGACCATCTTCTAAATGCACTTCCATAACCCTAATATGAAAATGTACAACTTATCTGTCCAAGATAAACTTTCCTTAGTTTCATGCTAAGTTTTTACTACCATTCACCGCAAGCATTTGTCAGCGCTGCAAAGTGAACACTTTTAGTCAAGTCTTTTTCACCCCCCCATTCCAAATACTACCTTAACACACCAGCAACAATTATACTGGTCTGGTCAAGCAAGATTTCTCTGCATTACACTGGTAAAACATGAAGTTTATGCATTTTAAAGCCATTTCAGCCCTCTACTTAAAAAAAAAAAGAAATCACATCTCCAGTATACAGGAATGTAACAAAGTCCTGAAGATTGATTGGGTACTTTTTAGCCTGATTATCCTCTGAAAACAGTGAGATATTATAAATATAACAAAAGCTACTCTTTCTGATCATTCTTGGTATTCAGTTAACATCTTCACCAAAGAAGTACGTCCTTTATGTTTTTGAATGTTGTGTTTACAAACACAGTTTTGTTTTACAGATGAAAAAACAAGGCATTCATTCAAGACATTAAAAAAAATTATCATTATCTCATCTTAGAGTCATAATAGAAAAAAATAAGAAACAAACAACTTTGCCCCTGCAACTACTAGTAAATAATGCATTGTAGTATCTAAAAAGTCCATCAAGTACCACAAAGCACCTCCAAATCATCAGGTTGAGGTATACAATAGAACTGGGGAGTGCTAAATTTTCATATTAATTAAAAATAAACAAAAAGCAAACAAAACCCACAATATACAGGAGTAGCCATTACAATATAATGCAGAAAAAACCCACCTCAGGTATTAAAAATAAAATTCCTATCCTTAGAATGATAATTTTTCCTGCCTTTTCCTATAATGTTTAATAGCCAAAAGTGATAAACGTGAATAGACTATTTAGAATTAATTACGCATATTCAATAAAAATCTCAAATAATTCACATGCAAAAGAAAATACTGCCTTTGCTTATTTCTTTCTTTACTTCAAATCTAGTGACTTCCTCACTAGAGGATTGTACAAAACCAATCAAGTTTTGCTACATGTTTCTGAAGAAGTGCTAACAAATTGAACTAGATAATGCCTGCAAAAACAGATTTTCAGAGAAGACAGATTATTTCATGAGGTCATTTATTGAAACTGAATTTTCAAGTATGAAAATTAGTATTTATTTTGAAGTAAATTTAAGATAGAAGACTTATTTATTATATCCCATAAATCACATCTGGCTCCATGGGTACTTTAATAAATTTTATGTGGTTCTGAAAATGCTCAATGCTATTTCCCTGAAAACATAAACCTCCCACAACAGAGTAACAAGCAGAACTGCATCTCGCTGGTCAAGAGAGGTCAGTTCAAGAAGCCTAGAAAACTATTTCAGTTTATGTGTAGCTTTGATTTTAAAAACAGTCTCCACAAACTTCACTCTTACTAAGTGGTATGGTATTATATTACTGCCTTAAACAACCTTCTCTTCATAAATACACAATGTTCAGCCCTGAAAAAATTACACTAGACCTTTAGCAATTTCAGGAAAATATAGTTTACTGAGTTAATGGTAGAACATAGGGTAGATTAACAGAAACTCATATAATGGTATCTGCAGGCTCAGCTATGGATAAAGTAGAATTACCTGAGACACACAGGTGTCACAGCAACCTGACAGCAGAACAACTAAGGGGTTAAATCCTCTTTGTGTGACAGCTGGAAAGAAGTGAGGGGAAGGGGAACTTTGGCAAGCATGTATGAATGATAAGCTTTTAACATGAAATTCCTTTGCTAAAGATCAAAAAGAGACCATAAACAAATATACCCAAAAAAAGCTAAAACTCAGCAAAAGCTGCACACACTAAAGTTTTACAGGGAGAGATTACAAGCTCAGCTGACATTAAAGGACATACAAATACATAAGAATCCCATTCATACTGCTCTTCCTCCTCTTTACTCAAACCCTTAGTCCTCACATTTACATTTCTATCAAATCTGCTGTCTGGATAAATACAAAATTTCAAATCCTATTCCTTCCACATGCCATTAAGACCACTGTCCAAAGCATCTGAATATTCTTCATCACTTACAGTAGATCAGAAAAATTTGGCAGGACACAGAGTCACTGGCTGAGGGGAGGCTGATGGTGGAAGGTACCCCATCCTTAGATCCACATCAGGAAAGGACAGGACTACTGCAATCCCAGATCTTCTGAAGCCATCCAGAAATCATAGCAAAGATCCTCCTTGCATCCCAAACCAGTAATATTTATATGGGGATTGAAGGTTGCATGCTGTGCCTGTAACACAGTGAGCACACTGCTGCTCTCATCTAAGGAAAAAGTTGCTGGAAATGCAGGATTAATTTTTGAAAGAATGCTCTCTGCATGCCAACATAGCAAAACTCGGTTTTCCTTACTAATGAGCTGTTTTAGAAACTCTGCCTTTTTCCTCAGTCCCCAAAACCTCAATATCCATATGACCACAAACACCTTGCAATACACTGCTTCAAAAGCTGGGCTGTCAGTTCTCTCTACTTATCCAATATTTTTTCCCCTTCTCTTTCTTAAACAGGAGTATGGAAGCTGTATCTCACAGGAATATACACTATACTTCTCAAGACTTTTCATGGCATGCCTGGTAATTTATCTTTCCAAAGGCAAGGAATGGAAGGAGGAAATGAGACAGCAGCAGTGAGACAGGGGCTGCCAACAGGCAAGCTGCAGAGTCATGAATTTACTGCCTCTGCATTACCCTCAGGTTTGTAAATGCAACAGGTGAGGGATCCAGACTGGAATCTTGATCTCATTTGTATCTGGCCCATTTGAAGAGTAATCCATGGGTCACCCCTACAAAAAAATGGAAGGTAAAGAAGCCACAGACACCCTTCTGCTTTCAAGCACAAGACTTCTTCAACTCTCCTGAGGCTCTTCAGAGGAGGACAGAATTTAGCACCCCTCAGACCAAAGATGAAATACCAGGTTACCAGGTCTGCTGGTTCACCTTTAATGAAGCTAGAGGACAAACCAGATATTAAATTATTTTTAAAAAATAACAAGCTATACTGCTGCATGAACTAATGCTTAACAGGCCGCTCCAGATTTCCAGCATTTAAGACACAATAAGAGTGCCTTTTCTCTTCAGCAATTGAATAGATCAATGAACAGAGTATCTAAACCATTGCTACTCCAGGTAACTCTCCCAAATTCTTTTTGTTTTAATTGGGTTTGTTTCTTTTACAAGAAAATTGAAAAGGAAATAAGAGTTCACAGGATTGACATAGTCAGGTTTTGTTAATTTTGGAAACACTGTTTGGTAACTTAAGGGACCTGCTCAAGAATTGCCATTGTGTCCCTTCTCAAGACACATGGCCCTAATTTAGGGACACTCAGGTTAATGGCAGGCTATCAACTTAAACGGTCTTTGCATCAAGTCACTAATTAGCAGCCTATCCCAATCCAGTGCATCCCTTACAAACTCAGTACATTAGCAGAGACAAGTGGAAAGCGCAGCCAGTCTCTTGAATTTGTATAAAAGGGATCAAACCAATACAAACATATCTAAACAGACACCTTCAGAAGTTTTTGCATGTATTAGGAATGTCTGAGTACACACAAGATTTGTGCCCAAAGCTGTTCAATCCCAAATCTGCATACTTAGTTCTCATGAACTTCAGAAGAATCTTACAGGCAAGAAGTGTCATATTTTGACAACTTAGGTCCTAAACTGTACCTCTTACTTTACACTCTTATCCCTCTTTTCTGCTACACATCCACAATATCTTACTTCATCTCTTTGACTGATACCTCACTGATGCATGTGCACAGCCACATGCAAAAATAATAAATAATGCTATAAGTACACTGAAAAAGGTACTAAATTGAAAATGGTAGGCCACAGAAAAATATTGCCTTGGAGTTACTCTTCTTTGCAAAAGACAAAAACAAAAAAAAAAACCAAAACACCAAAGGGAGTTATTTTAGGGTACCAAACCTGAGATTAAAAAAAATCAGTTACAGGAAAAACTGAGATTGTGATCAAATCTACTAAAAAGCATAAGAAAATCGCACTACCACTGCCTGTGGTGGGCACGTGCATATTGTGACTGGTTGTTAATGGAATTACTGTGATAAATAAAGGGTGTTGGGCAAAATCAGTAACCATCCGAGTTTATATTGGTATATGTGTTGTAGCTTAGACAAAGGCAAAACAAGCAAAATGTCACTGTAAATCACAAACACTACCTTTAGCCATAGCAGTAACAGAAGATGTAGATTTTACATAAAATCTAAAGAAAAAAAACCACCTGATTAAAAAGTTCAACTGCACAAATCTCTGATCTTTGCCACCTTCTACTAAAGTTTATAAGACAGAAATGGCTTCATCTTCAGAAGTTGGTTTTGGAGGAGAAAAGAATGACAAGTTCTGCTTCAAACAAGAATTAAGTACAGCAGGTATGACAACGAATATTTTGTGGCTTAACTCACTGGCTTACATATCAGGTTACTTTTCCAATATGTTTATTTTCACCAGCAGTCTGACCAAGTTATTTGACTTTATCAGCAGCTTACATGACTTACTGTCATAATATACTACAATATATCAGATTAGTTCACTTATTTTATCTGCAGCTTTCATTCATAACTGATTGACCTGTAGAAAGCAAAGCTGCCCCAGCTATCTTTTAATCAAAACAGTGTTCATCTGTTAATCCAAGACAGCAATTTCTTACAAATTATAGATCCGTTGTATTAGCTGTTTTATTCATGCAACCCAACTACACATATTTTTCTAAAATATAATCAACAGAAATCTTGCAGAGTTATAACAAATCAAGCTTGTTACATCAGGATTAATAACATGCACCTCAGTATTTCCAACACTTCACAAAACCACACCTGAAAAACAAACAAAACTTATCCATTCTTTAACAGCAACTAATTTGTCCTTTTAAACTAGGGACCAGTGGGTGGCAAGGAAAAAGCACCAAGGAAGCATTCCTTCCTTCTAAATCAGATTTCCCTGAAATATGGAGTCTTAAGAGCCACGTAGACATACAATTGATCTTCACCTACTTAATGGGGGCCATTAGGCTGAATCTCAAATCACTGACAGGTTGGAGGGGGAAGGGAGGTGTTTGCAGATGTTTAAGTTTAAATGAGAAAGAGGGGGCTCTAAAATAAAAAACAATGAACAGTCTTACTTCAACTAAGAAAAAGAAAGCACTTTCCTCTAGCATGCTTGTAAAAATATCACAAAAACAAAACTGAGCTTAATGGAAAAGATATTAAAGCAAGCTTCACTTCTCTAATTGCCATCAAAACCACTGAAAGTCTCTGTAAGAGGCAGCAACACCCAAAGAAAAAAAGAAGTACTTTTTAGGAATCTGTGCACAGTGTGATATTCAATCCTAGATAGCTCAAAGGAATAAATACCTCCTCTTTCCATGTTTCTCTTTAAAAAGTGATCTCTGGTCAGTAAAAAAAAAAAAAAAAAAAGCTTTTAAGTGTTGTTTGTCCTAGAAGTTACAAAACACTTGAAATTATAGCAAGACCACAATTAAATCAAAGTACTTAGAAATTAAATGCCTGTACTTCATCACTGATCTTGGCATAGTTTTTCTACAATACTTAACAATGTCTCAGAATACAACTAATAAAGAAGTTTGTCACCTCTCACTCCTGCAGAGTAATCACCCTAGGTCAAGGCTTAGATCATACCATCACCAGAATTAGGGCATAGAATTCACTATCCAGTAAATTTCTACAGCTAGAAATGCTTTGAATGAAAATCCACAAATATATACTACTATCATTCCAAGGGGAACTCAGCTGAGGTTGTAGCTTGACAGTTGCAGTGTTGTACTGAGGACTGGTATTTATAGGCGGATACACCATATTGGCAAAGAAATTCAAGGAGTCACACTGTTTCTCTTAAAGAAATAACTATTCTGGCATTCTCTCTTTTTCTAAAACATCCAAGGGAAGAAAGGGAAGCATTACCTACAATTAGGACATGCCACATTACTTAGCAGTGCTCGAAGACCTTATGTAAAAATGAAAGCTTTATTATTCAACAGAAAATCATTCTACTTATTCAGGAAAAGCAAGGACAAAGTGGGATGAGGCGCTCAGGTTGTGGTCCCCACAATCAAGTTTTAGGTGCCTGAATGTCTTCTAAAACAAGCTTCAGGGAAACAACTCTCCTAAATATTTGTATTTTTAAAAATTTAAATATTAACTACACTGTAAGACAGATTTCCTCTCTTACTACTGCCATTAACTTACACCTGATGTACTTTCAAAGAGGAAGAGGAAGCCAGTCATTTATTTCAGGAGAAAACCTAACTTGAAAACTCCTTCAAGTATGTAACAATTACATTTGCTACATAGTTTCATTAAATTAAATGTGAGATACAGTCTCTGGAAAATTTTAAAATTACGCAATGGATAAGTTTCAAGATGCTTTTAAAAACAAAAATCTTTGAGTTACTAAAATGCAGTGTCATTTGGACTGCCAAGGTAACAGCCCTGACAACCTAAGAGGTTAACAGGGGATAGCACTGCAAAACTTCAAGCCACTACTTCACTTCTCTACTGGCATTCTAAACATTTATTTTCATTAACTAAAACACAAACATCACTTTGTTGTATTCATAGGATCAAAAATATCATTCCACTGTATTCAAACAAGATGAACCTACATAACAAGTTTTATCAAAAATTTACTTTCGTTTCTCTTTTGTAGTAAGTATTCCCTTTAGGGAAAGACACAAAGCACCTCTTTTAAAATTGCACTTATTTCCTATTACAGTCCTAGCTTAAAGGTCTCTGACACAGCAATGAGGTGGACCCTGTGATAATGTGATAATACACTGAAGACACAAAATACATGCAACATGTAAATATACAGTTATTTGCTTTCCAGATGCATGGATAAAGTTTTAATACAAGAAAATTCTAGTTGCCAAATTGTTGAGAGCTACACAGTACTAGAAAATTGTATTAAACTCATATTTTCCTTAAGCACTGCATTTAAAAACAGCATGTCCTTGAGTCAGGAGTATTTAACTATTTGGTATTTTACAGAAGTTTTCTCCCTTCATACAGGGGGGCTAGGAAATTCTTCAATTGAACATCTAGGTTTGATTTTCTTAAACAAAAGCAACACAGTCATTCATTTTTAATACAACAAATATACAGCTTCCATGTCAGCATGGCCAGAGACACTCAACACTTCATTGTACTGTAGTTAATAGAGAGGAAAACCATGGTTAAAGTTAGCAAAATGCCCTATAAAGATCAAAACAGCACATCACTAACTGATCTGAATATCTTATGAGAATATGCACAAATGAAAGATTACAATCCTCTGAGAACATGGAGACTTCGCTGAAACATTAAGACCCAGCGAGATGAACATCATGTGTCTCGGATGCATCCTACCTGATCCACTGAACTGGCTGCTTCCTAGTGTAGTTGGTCTGGTTTTTCCACTATTTACAGGTGGGGAAAACATCTGCAAAACAAGAAAAAAAGAGACATGTTTTAATTGGCTTTGAAAATCTGTGCTGAATTATTAATGGAAACAGAAAAAAGGCTAAAAGGAAACAGGTTTTTTTTTGTATTTCTGCTTGAAAACAATGCAAGATGTGTGTTTAGACACACAAAACCAATAAGCTGAAGTACTCCTTAATAGGACCAAAACCTCATTTCTACATGAACACAAACCACTTAAAACTAAAAGGACACCTACTACTACTGTGACTATTTCAAATAGTTACACGACTTACCACTTTTTACTCAAATTATATTTCTTACTGATCTTACTGCAAGTATAAAGTCACTGCACAAAGACAGCATTTAAGATGCAGTAGTTTTCTATTATATTTAAAAATCAGGAGGCTTTTTGGTATGGAAAGAGTAACACACAGAAAATACCTACAAGTTTCTTAGCCAAGACCATCACTTATTAACTTCTTTTTTTGTGGGAAATTATTTTTTTTTTTGTTTAAATAAGGAAAAAAAACACCAAGAGCCAAGGTACCAGTGCCACACGCCAGCTTAACCAACGTTAATTATTAGATTATGCCACCACTGGGTCAGCCTGATTTTAACCAGTTAAACCAATTGACCCAGCTGGTATTACAGTATTAAATCTGGAAGTCTAGACATTACATCAAAGTTCAGGTGTCCAACTTGGCTGAGGCAGACTCAGCCAAGCCCTGCACGCTGCCGCCCCTGCTCCTCAGTTCGCACAACCACGGAGAAGTCATGAGAAGACCTCAGAGAATGTCCTACCGCACTGAAGTCCAGCAAGTCGCTCAATTCCTTGTCAGTTCCTATAGCGGCCATCCTCTGCTGCTGGGAATTCATCTTCCTCCGCTCCTCCGATCACCTTTCTAGGGCACAGGGAGAGAGGC
Organism: Camarhynchus parvulus; assembly: GCF_901933205.1. NCBI lineage: Eukaryota > Metazoa > Chordata > Aves > Passeriformes > Thraupidae > Camarhynchus > Camarhynchus parvulus. Next base: position 7,129,124 of record NC_044580.1, read on the forward strand.
ACAGGCAGCACTTCACGGCGCGAACCTGGCCCCGCGAACAGGGGCCTCCGGTACCTGCGCCCCCGGGGCGGGGTGGAGACGCCCGGGGGAGCCTCGCTCGGCCGGGCGGGCGGAGGAAATCGGCAGCAGCAGCTTCCCGAACTAACCAACTCTCTTCAAGTTTCCTCAGGCTCCCTCCTCTCCCTCATTCCACTTCTCCCCCAACCTCGAGCAAGGCACGGTCACACCGCAGAAAAGCGGCCGCCAGGAATTAAGTCCCCCCCAGGCAAGAGAAAGCAAATAAACAGCCGCAGCCCGGCGAGGTCCGGAGAATTAGCGAGAGATTAAGTGACTCACTGTCCCCGCAACAATGGGGCTGACGAGCGGGGCCGGACGAGCCTCAGCAGAGCCATCTCTGCCCCGGCATTACCGCCCGCCGCCGGTGCCGGCTCCCCCTCCCCCTCTCTCCCGACCCACCCACCGGGGGCCGCGGCCGCCGCTCCGCGCTCGGGACCGCGGCGGGCCGGGAGCCGCCCCCGCGCGCCGCACGCGCACACGCGGGACCGAGCGCGCGCGCCACCAGCGGGGGGGGGGCCTGGAATGCGCGTGCGGCGGCGGGGACGGGAGGGGCCCGCGCCTTCCCTTGTGCCGGCGGGCGCCGCGGGGGGAGCCGCCGCGGCCCCGCGCCCCGGCAAGTTTCCGAGCCGCCCGGTCCTTTATGAGCGCGGGTAGACACCGAGCGCCGCCCGCGGAGACTCGTTCCTGCCCGCGGTCCGCGGCCCGGAGACCCCGCACGCCCGCCCCGCCACCCGCGCGGCCGGCCCCGGCTGCCGCCCCTCGGGTTCCCCAGAGGAGCCTCCGCGTCCCCCGCGGTCTCCCCGCCGCCGCCCTGGGCAGCCCCACTCCCGCCCGCGCGCCCCCGGCCCCGTCCCCTCGCCGCCGCCTCTGCCCCTGCGAGCTCCCGGCCGCCGCTTCCCTCCCCCGCCGCTCTCTCCCAACTTCTCGCGGCCGCCCGCACTTACCCGCTGTCCCTGTACGCTCCGGTGACCAGGGCCGGGCCGGCGGCGGCGCGCGGGCCGCGGGCTGGGTGGGAGGCGACGAGCCGAGCGCTCCCCCCCCGCTGGAAGGAACTTGTGGGTTCCCTCAGGCGGACATTTTTTTGCTTACAGAGCCTCAGCACCACGTTCACGGCTCCGGCTCCGTATCCCTCCGCGCCGAGCGCCGCCGCCTTAACCCTTGTCGCGCCGCGCCGCTCCCGGCCGGGGCGGGCGGGGATCCACGGACACCCCCGGGAGCCGCCCCGGCACTCGCCTCGCCCCCGGACACGGCGCCGGGACTCTCCAGCAGATGGGGAGAAGCGGGTCCCTCGGGCCGCTCAGAGGAACACGCACCCCGCGGGAACAGACCCCTCCCCAGCGCTCCCCAACTCAGCCAAACCGACAGCAAACCTCGACATGCAGCACTGCCGGCAATGCACGTGTCCCAAAAGACATTATCGCGCTCACCCTGAATTCACATACCCTAAAATACGCCTGAATACTTTCAATATATCGATACACAGTCTTACTGCTCAAAATAAAATGGTATGTAAATTACATAAATCTTTAAGCATTCATTAGCAGCTTCCCCTTAAACACATGCCATTAAAACCGTAACGTGTCAAAGCACAAGAACATGGCTGTTACTACAAGAACACGCATTCAAATAAACTCTGCAGCTCTCTGAAACAGGTGATGCTAAAGGTGAACCAGCCCAACGGCTTCCGTGAGGAATGGGAAGCAGCTTGCAAAGAACCTGCGCTCTCATTTGGGTCCTGCCACCGCTACAGACAAATCACTCTTTTGTGCTCCTTCTCCCAAAACCGCCCTGCTAGCCCGTCCTGCTGGGAAGTTTATTCCGTGTCTGTGAACCGCCCCACACCGCAGCGTAGCGGCCTAAGGCAAGCGCACGGCTCTGCCCGACACCGAGCGCAGCGGGGCCGGTGCGGTGCCGGTGCTCCGTCGCACGCCCGTCTCTCGAGCCTGCAGAGCCCCCAGGTGGCACCGACTTGCCACCACCTGGGCCTGGGCCTGCTCCTTTCTGACCCCAGCTACCATTCTCTTCGAAAGTGAGAATTACAAAGCAATAATCTATGCAGCTACTCGCAGATTATTCTTTTGGAGCACGGGTATTTACGAACCACAAGGACAATGAGAAAGGGTACTAAAATCCCGGAGAACCCAAAAGGCACCAGGGAGGCGGTAAGCGCAGTGAGGAAGGGCACACAGTGTGGAGGAGCTCGCATCCCTCACAGGCTGCTGCTTGGCAGGCCCCCAGCTCTGGAAAGCAGCAGGCTGTACCGAAGGCTCTCCAGCCACACACCCTTCCCGTTCAAATCAGCTCTTCCCACCCAGGTCCTGACTGTGACATCTTCCGGAGGAACGGGAATGTGGTAACAAACTTACCACCCCCAGGCAAAGACAAACTAGAGAATCTGGAGATGCTCCTCCATTTTTCTCCCTTACATGCCTTGTGCTGGATGATCATTTGGCTTCGTGATTCTATGACTATTCATATATTTGCCACTTAGAAATGCAGGAAGCAATTTGTATTAAAATACCAACACAATGACTTCCATTCTCTGTGCCCCTGAGGGATATAAGTATGTACTTTTTCTCTTTGAAGTATAAATAATACTACACTTTAGAGGGAAGTGCCCATTGACACAGATTATTATACATTTCATGAGCAACATTCTTTAACATATTTTTATTATAAGATCCCCTATATAGCTACTGAGAAGATATTGTTTCTCTGGAAGCGCTACTTTTAACCAGTAGTGGCACTCAGTACCAATCAGTACAGCTGCAATCCTGATAAGCATTGATTATAAAGCTGGCTAAATGTAAAAGTGGAAGTAATAATGCTAATTATTTGTACTGATGTGTAATTGGATTAAAATTATAACTTTTTTTTAAGATATAGATAATTACAGATTCTTTGTTAATACAAATACTTTGTATTTGCCCTCTGACATCATATTTTAAGGTTCACATTTATAGGCTTTTATTTGCAGCTAGAAGCTTTGAGTGGGAGATGATATAGCCACATAATCCATGGCACAGGATTTAAAGTTACAGAAAATACCATAAAATGTTTTATTTGCTCCACAATGACATGCCACTTTCTCGTGCAGATGCTCATGGCCAAAAGTCACATTGTAGCAGTCTGCATTACACCTCCAGGCCTTAGCGGTCCTCTCAAAAAAACTTCAAGGCACTTAGAGAAAAATTATCAGAACATAAGTGAACTTTCCAGAAATTATGCCAGACAATTTATCAAGTACACAAGGCCTCATGGAAAGTATGCTTCGACCCAAAATACACTGTGAGTCTGACCTAAAGAAGATTGCTGGGGAACACAAAATTGTAGTGAGCTGGCCAAGTCAGAAATTTCAGAACATACTTCTGCAGGTAGCTCAACTAAAACTGTTGTGAAAGATCAATAACTATCACATCCTTTGTTACAGTAAAATTCAAAATATAGTTAACCTAATGTTTCCTGGGTACTGAACATATTCCACGTTTGTGAGTTTTGGAATCTTTAATGTATTAAATTTTTAACCCCTTATCATGTAACATTGCCCAGAACTAACTTGTACACTCAAAACATTAAGGCATGATGTTCTATGTCTGTGCAATACTGTCTTTCACCTATTCTCAGGATCTCCAACCCCATGCTCAAGGTGTTACTTAGAATCCTTTCAGCTCTGCCACTCCCTATAAATTATTCCTGTTCACAGCAAAGAGTTTTTTAAAAATGCATTTCATATCCTTATTCTGTCATAGCCATACACAGAAAATGAAACAAAAGCCAATGCTGTCATCATTAAAAAGAAAAAAACCCAAACCCAAAGCAGTATCTATTGTAAACATTTTTAAAGATCTGAAGAATCCAATGTCTGAAACCTGGTTCAAACAGGTACAATGGTTTCCCATTTGCAAGAAAGCAAATACTTCCAGTCTCATTCCTGTTGCAACTCCTAGATACGGTTCTTTCCTTGCACATGTGCAAACGCAGTAAGTATAGTATATAAATCACACAAAAATCAAAAACTTCCAACTGTTCTGTGACAGGACTGTACCTTTCCAGTACATTATGTAGCAGGCTAAAATGCTACCCCCTTTTGTTACTGTTACACCCTCTTTTCTTTCACTTCATTCAAAATAAAAGGTCTTCACTATGTAGGGAGCAACAATTCAGATGGATAGAAGAAAAATACAGGAGCAATCATAAGCACTAATAATTTTACTGGTGATTTCACAAGCTAGGACTCAGCAATCAGGACTGTATTCCTGTAGATGCTTTCACAAAAATATTTTCATCAATGATTTTTCTACCAAGAGAAGTGTCAGTGTTGTAAATAAATACCCTTCCCTTAGAGAAGTCTTTGGTCTGTCATGGAGTAGTGCAAGTAATAGGAAGGTAAACCTCTGCACACAAAGTCATCAGTGAACTCCAGACGCTGACAGAACACACAATACAACTGTAAATCTTTATGGTAACTGCCCTGACAGCTGAGCTACCAACATCAATATGGTCAGCGACCAACCAGAGCTATCAGGGAATTGCTACTTGCCAGATGGCGATGGCAGCGTTCTTCCACATGCTTCAACGTGACCATGAAAATGAAGAATTACATACTGAACATAATAAAAAAATTAAGAGGAATATAAAACCCAAATCACTTGAGCACAACTCCCTGAAAATAATCACACTCATATGCAGTTTTCACAGCCTTCATGAATTGCTTTCCACCCACTCCTTAAAGGAAAAATATTTGATGCAGCAGACAGCTGTTGTGCATTCAGGGATGTGAGAAAATGTATTCCGTATTACTATTTAATGTATCATGCCTGTGTGAATAGAATCATTAAGCTTGCATGTCTCCTTTTGGCTTATTTATTCTCAAAATTACAGATGCTGAATTAATTCACCATCACCACTCAAACTGTACAAACTCCTAGGGTGATCCCCAATAGAGCACTTGACCAAGGATGGAGTTTTCACTGGAATGGCTCCTTTAAATCAACATGTATGTTGTCATCTTGCATCCACAGCCAACAATTTATTAATGATAAATGCTATTGCTTGGCAATTCCACAGCCCTGAAGAAAAGTCAGCAAACCTTCTTCCCTCCTCCAGTTTGTTGCTGTTCTTGTTTGGTTTCTTACAACAAATTCCTGCCTTCACCTAAACCACTGAATTCTTTCTATTTCTTCCAGTAAACTTCCCTGTACAGAGAGCAATGCTCATTGAGTCAGCAATAAGGAGATAACAGCATTGTTTCCTGCAGTAGTATGGACAAAGCAATTCCATTTTCTCACTGATGTGTTCCTTCACCTGGAAGCTGACTAGAGCCAATAAAAAATTAAAATATTTTTTTGCAATGCATAAAACTTCTGGATGAAGTTCTTGGAGAGGCATTCTGTTCTTCTTACATTTTGCAAAACAGAGTGGAAAAGTATCCTACGAAAGAGCACAGAGCTGTGTTCCTATGGCCAAGCCTCATGATTACGCAGTGCTTGCCGTTATCAGTACAGCCCATCTTACAGATAACCGAATTTGCTGCCTGCTATATTTACCTCGCGGTAATTAAAATTATATAACATATATATTATGTAACATATTCTACAATCAGAAAGATTTAGAACATTTGCAGGAGGCTACAATGGTGAAACCTGTCACCAAAGAGTACTACTTAGGAGGTGACCAGAGAGCAAATCTGCAGAGTGACTATTGTTAAATCAAAACCTGTTTCTGTGGGGCACTGACAGCGACACTTCACTTGTTTTCTGCCGCTGACAAAGTGCTTGTGGTCGAGCAGGGAGTGAGTAAAAGCTCTAGCTCGCCGTAAGGGACCTCCTCTCAAGAGGAATTCCTATAAAAGTTGTCTGGGGGAAGGAGGTTATAAAAAAAGGCGCCTGAAAGAAGAAATCGTGGCGGGAAGGCCCCATCAGAGACGGTCCCTCCTGGTCCCGCTCCCCGCAGCAGAACCGGGCCGGGCACAGCGGGGCCACCCGCCCGCCGTGACCGCGACCACAGAGCCCGGGGCGGGCGGCGGGACCGAGGCCGGTGGGAGCTGCCCCGCCAGCGGCCCCTCGGGCTGCGAGAGCCCCGCGGCGGAGCCCCGGGCGCGCCGAGCGCAGCCCACCCCCAGCGCCGCCCGAGCCCCGCTGCCCTGGGGGACCGGAGTGACAGTGCCGGTGACAGTGACCGTGCCCGCCCGGACAGTGACCGCCGCCCCGCCGCGGGGCCGCCCCTACACCCGCCGGCCGAGAGCGGCCCAAAGTTGTGCGGGGCCGAACAATGCGGCGAGGACTATTTGTCCTTCCGCCGGCCGGGGGAGGGGAGCGGCGGCCGCGGGGGAGGGTCGGGGGCCGCTCCCCGCCGCAGGTCCCGGGGCGGGACGGGCCGGCTGAGCCCTCCCCAGGGCCGGTTACGAAATCCCGGGGAGCCCAGCCCCATCCCGTCCCGCCCAGGCCGGGGGCAGGCTGGCTGGGACTGTGCGCGCTGCGCCGGCCGCGGGCCTGTGCGAGAGGCGCGTTTGGAGCAGCGCCGCGCTCTGCCCCGTTCTGTCCCGTCCCGCGCCTGCCGGCTTGGGGGCCGCTGAGAGGCTGGCGGGGCAGCAGAACTCCGAACGGTTCGGCCGGGGGAAAGTGATTTCCCGCAGTCCCTGCTGCCGCTCCAAGCCCTGCGCTCCGCGCTTCCTGCCGGAGTTACACACCAGCACGAGGTGTACACACCAGTACGAGCGCGGCGCAGCCCGTGGCCATGAGCGCCTGGAACACTCCTCATCTTCCCCGAGCTCAACAAACGAACCTGAAGTGAAGAATTAAGTAGTGAAGAATTAAGTAGTTTAAATAAATAAATGACGCTAAGTTAAATTCACGCAGGAGCTGGCTTGGGTACTCGTTTTGTTAAAGCCAGTATTTCTTAAATCACCTATAATAATCAACAAGTTTATGCTAAAAGCAACATAATGTTTTCTTGCTTTTACAGTACTTGGCTACTTACAGAGAAGTAAGTAGTCATGGGAGATTTACACAAGCTTAATAAAATTAATCTAAATTACATCGTCTTTAAAGGTGGCTTTAAAAATCAGTATGATCTAAAGCTTAATAGAAACGTGTTTAGATGTTTAATTAAAGCATTCATTACATTGAAAGCAGATTGATACCCCTGGAGAAAGCTGGGTTTTTTCAGCGTATCTCAATCTTTCTGATCAGGAGCTCTCAGCATGGCCCTGCCTTGCGCTCCTGGGAGGCGACACCGGCACAGCGGCCAGCAGCGGGTGTCGCAGCCGGCCAGTCCCACCGAGCGGCCGGGGAGGCTGTGGGATCAGCACGGCCCCGCTACCGGACGGACAGACTGCTGGAAAAACAGAACAGGGGCTGGGCAGCTGCAGCACTTTGAACTACTTCATTTTAAGAGAACCCATTTACAAACTCGGAAAACACAGATTACAACAGAGTCTTGTAACTGAGGTTGAAAAGGGACTTATTTTCAGTAAGGAAATAATACAATGCTTTAAATTTCCTATGTGAACTATATGCCTTTCACTACGCATCATTTATGATGATCACATCACACAGTTCAACGCAAACAGTTCTGAAATACCTCTAGGATGATCATTATTGGTGAAAGCCATTGGGACAAAGCATCTCCCACTAGTAAATTCTCACACTGCATGATGTTGGCTAGGTAGTCAGAATACAGTTAATTTGCAGAAAGGATAAAACATGTGTACCTTGTTTCCTAGAGAAATCACTTGCACACTCTGCTCATGGGGATGGATGAGTTTTCTTAATAAATCACAAATTCACTTGCTAATTTCAACCAAGGAAAATTAGATCACATTCATGCATGTCATGGAAACAAGGATTAAAGGAAAGGAAAAAGAGGAAAACAGGAGACTCTTAGTGCATCTACTGAAGAAATGAGTAGTTAAGGTCAATCCTTGTTAGTGACCAACGAACCCAGGGATGCAAACCCAGGGGAAGGTAACTTCAGGCAGTTCTCTTCTGGCAGACAAAATTCTGGTATTCTGTCTGCCACAGGAAGTGGAATCATCCATCTGTTTTCCACAGAACTTTTTGAACATTTCCTCATCTCCAAAGTTCACATGAGCCAGGAAATAATTGCTTTAATGTAATCAAAAGCCATATAACCCATAGATAATGTTTTACATTCTCAAATTGCTTGGAAGAATTTAACTGAAGTCTGACTACAGCAATTCATCAGCCAGTCCCAGATGGGTCCCTCATGCATGAGATTCCTACCCAAAACGAATTCCCTGCTTGGCACTGATGGGAAGAGTTTCTGTCCTTCACACAGCTAAGGGACCATCAAATGATGCACTTTGGGGAACTAATGGATAACAGAGAGGACCACATTTACAGAGGAAAATCAGAACTTTGAAGAATAGTAGGAACTGTTTACACCATGCACATATAGAACTACACTTCAAACTACACTGAAAGAAACTTCATTTCTTACATCAGTAGAGTGATAATATGGAAATTTTTAAGGCTTAGGAAGAAAAACAAAACTCAGAGTTGAAGTTCTATTTTGAATATTGTTGCAGCCACATCATAGGCGGACACTGGTATGAAGAAAATGATTAATACTAAAGTATTCTCCTCCTCATATATAATCAATATTATTGTTTCCAATATTATCTGCAGAACACATCAGATTAATTTTCTTTTGGGAATACAATTGTAGGCAGTCTCCTTGTCATATATATTTATAATTTCCTTGTAACTAACATAAATATTTCTGTTAGAAATGAGACAGTATTGCAAGTGCTCTGCCCAGAGAACTATTGATTAACTACATTTAACATTCTTTTTACATGAATAATTTAAGATTAAGCTTTATAAAATATATCTTGTTCCCCATAATTTGCCCTTATATAGCTCTTAACATAGGAAAATCTGGGGCAGTTGTCTCAGTTACGGAAGATACTTGATTATCATGGTTATTCTTTCATCTGAACCCTTCTTTTATCATATGCAGATGAACTGTTTTATACAGTCACATCATTTTGTCATTGTCACATTCAGATACTTGTTGCAACTACCTAGTTTCCAGATGCTACAGAACTGTACAGCATCCCATTAAAGATTACATCCATCAGAAATTTTATGAGTCTGCTCTTAAACTAGAAACTAACATAGAAAATGTGAATGTTATACCATGTAGAGGGTTGCTCTATACAGGTATACAGGTCTCAAGTCTAGAGCTAAAGGACACTTCAAAGAAAGTGAATTTTTGAGATTTTACTTTCTTTTTTGAAGAGCAGTTTACTTTCTAAACAGCATATTTATGCTTTCTGTTCTTCTGTGCTTATACAGTAGTAGTTATGACCTCCAGAGCCATAATTCTACCACAGCTGAAGGTCCTGGGGAGCTGGCTTATGGCAAAGAGGCTTCTGAATTAAATACAACCTTAAATAAAGTTTCAACAGCTTATAAGAATAGGGAACATAAAACCATGCTGCTCAGACCAAAGGTCCACCTATCCCAGTAGCCAGTTTCCAAAACACCAGCCCAGTATAGAGTCACCCTTTTCTGTTTAGTCTCTCATGTGTTCTCAATGCAGTGATTATTCAGTGGGATTCTGGAGAGCAGAAATGGCTTTGGCCCAGTGCCTGTTTCTGGTATTGCATCATTTCCAGACTAATGAGAAAGATCAATCATTAGCCAGTACAGGACACTCAGGGAAGTATGTAAGAATCAGGCACGAGCAGAGTAATCCTGTACCTGATATATTCCCCTTTTTGCCAATAAGAAAATTAATAATTTCTCAAGCAAGAAGTTGCATTTGATTGTTGTTTTAAGTGGCTATTGAGAGCTCATCCTTCATTAATTTATTTGGTTCATGTTTAATTATTTTAACTACTCAGTAGCCATATTTGTAGAAATCATGACAAAAGGGTCATCAAGTAATGAAACTCTTTAATGGGGTCAATAGGGTAAATATGCTCCATGAGGAAGACTCTGAAAGTCATTAAAGGAGATCCGAGTCTAGATGATGAAAACTTGTGATTTTTCTCCATCAAATACAGCATCAATATATTGCCACTGAAAGCTGTAAGTGCCAAGTTAAAATATGAGCTTCTAGTCAGTTGTTTTACATTCCCTCTATCACCTTATCTTTAGTTGTAAATTTGAGGTTTTACAATATGGAACATACTGTGATTAGCACAGGGTATCATGGTTAGTTTGCTACTATATGCAAGCTGTTGCCTCTTGGTTGTTGGACAGACCAAGCCAAATGGTTAAAGGTCAGTGTCCCTCTGCATTTGCCTTAGTAGGGCTCAGGGTTTTCTACTCAAATTCTTATGTTCATTAAACTTGTAGAGATTTACTATCTTGGAGACAAGTTCTCTCTGTTAGATTGAATAAAAATTGGAAAATACATTTAAAAGTTATTGGAAAGACAAACAGATAAACTGGTAGGGCAACTACAAAAATTTATCTTCTGTAAACAAAAACCAGAACAAAGCAGTTATGGTACTTGCCATAATTCTGTTCTCATTGAAGTCAATGGATAAGAAGGAACTGGCTTCAAAGGAGGACCAAAGTATAGCCCATCCACCGTCCCTTCAGAACTATTTCCAGCAGAAATGTCACAGCCTGTCAAAATAATTCATATTACATGTGGAAATTTTTCATTATGTTCTCTAAGAAAAATGGTTATTTCAAAGTCAAGAGATTTTTCTTCTAACATTGTTTTGTATTAATCCCTTCTTTTTCAAACTGCACAAAGAATTTAAATTGATCATATAGCTCAAGGCCATTCCAAAGTTTACATTCATTGCTGATGGTGATTGAAGTGATGGTTATTAGAGACCTAAGCAGCTGCACTGCTATCAGGGTACTGGCTCAGAACTGAAAATTGAGGGGTTGCTGAGCCCAAGCTCAAGTTCAGAACATACTTTTATCTCTGGGAGGCAAGAATTATTGTACAGTTTGCAGGTTTTTTTCAATGTCAGACTCAGTTTAAGGTTTCTGAAAGCCTAATGTTGTATACATAATTTTGAATACTGCCTTCCACTTCACAATTTTAAATATTATGTTCTTTGATCTTATTTTTAATGTTAAGGGAAACATTTTAGCAGCACAAATAGAAGACTTGCAGCAGAATCTTGCCCTCCTGAACCATCTCAAAGCTTTAGGTTTCTCTTCAGGGAAGCTATGATTTTCTTTCTGGGCTTTCAACTCAGTCAATAATCAAGTAACTTCATATAGGTCAGTTTAATTTTCTTTATCTCAGCTGCCTTACATGTAACATAAGACTAGATAATAACCTCCCTCAAAGGCTTGCCAAGAAGAACCAAACTATAAGATCTTCAAATGAAACACATAATAAAAAAGATTTTACCTAATTTGACATTTAAAACTAGTACTGGGTAACATTCTACATACCTGTAAGACTATTTTAATTCTGGATTACAGGGTAGATGTACATCAAGCAAAATCTTAGATAATTTATACATTTTACCACTAGGGATATACTACCTTCATTTAGAAAAGCTAATAATGTTAATCTAAAACCCCCTCATTACTGCTATTTGATACGCAAATATTTAAAGATATTCTGTCCTACATATCATTTAAATATATTTTCAAACTTTATAAGAAATACATTTTAAAATTACTGCCTTTAGATGTATTATTAAAATTTGTACCTATGACCTGCATTTCCTAATACCTGTACAATAGTTAAAGAATGCCTAAGTTTCTATTACTGTGAAAGCAATGATTTTCTAAATTCTTTTAATGCAGAGATCATGAATTTAACTTTTTTTTCTGTGTGAAATTCCATGCACCCAACTTCACTCATCACATTTTAAAATATGTATTTATTTCAACAGGAAACAGTTTCCATGTTTCCACCTTCTACCTGATATTATAAAAACACTGTGAAACAGGTTGCAACTCTATATCAATATAGGCTTTAAACTGTCCTTAAATCAAATAACAAAAGAGAAATTATTAGAGTATCATTTGAGTGAGACCTGCTTGCTGGGAAGAGGTGGTGTTTGTTAGGTTTTTTTGGCTTTATGCTGAAGTTATGTAAGTTTATATTGCATTTATGGTGGTTAAACTGAAATGATAAAACTAAAATTATAAAATAGCATGAGGTATTTATATCTAAAAATAAAAATGTTTTTTACTCCTTAGTCTGTGAGACAAGGCCATTCCTTGAGCAACTCTAAACAAGAAGGATTTTTTTTTCATAGTACATTTTACAGCTATTTGGGCAATTGTAGCTTAGAAATAAAACTAAACTTAGCTCTTTGCCATGAGTTATTACTTATTTGCATTTTACATTTTTCAGAGCATATTTTCCACCTCCCCACTACAGAATACATAATACCGAAACAGCTTTTATTTGCTAAAAAGAGGTACCCCATTTTTTCCCCATGGGAGAGACTTAATTTTGATGAATAAGAAAACAGTTTTAAGAATCCTGAAGAGATTTCTTGAGACAATAACTGTTTCCAGTGGCATTGCTTTTCAAACTACCAGTGAATGATAAGCAGTGCTACTTTGGAATATAAGGAACTACAATTGGAATGGAACAAGGTAATAACAGAACTGTTACATTTATCTCATGGTTCTGCATGAAAAACGGCACATGAAAAACTTCTATAGGCAAACAGAACTTCATCACAGAGGATGGTCTGATGTCTCTGACCTAGTCAGCCTTTAGAAAGGTTAGCAATGAAATATCAGATAATTTGTTTTGAGGTTTTTTCTACATTTGAGAGACTGTTTAGCATGATGTAAAGCCAAATTAAAAGTAGGACAAAAAGCTTTTGGGGAAATAGACACATGCTAAATAAAAGTGGCTGCTGCCACTGCCACCCTGCAGGGTCTTACAAAATACCATGTAATGTGTCAATGTGATTTATTTTTATGAGTTATTCCTATGGGCTTGATGTATGTATTCTGTGAAGATTAAAAGGAGTTGTTTCTTTAGAGATACTACATTAAGAATCCCTGTAAAGTTATAGTTTAATTCTGCAGAACAGAAGATCCCACTCACTGAACTTTTACCAGTATAACAGAATAAATATTGTATACAAATTTCATCACGGAACAGTTCACAAGGCTGAATACATTTTACAAAGTCAATGAAGTTTGACATGAAACAGATGAGGCACTGAGCAAAAATATTTTCCAATTTTGAAGCTAAGCATACAGAGACATATTTCCTGTATTGTAGGATTTAATTTTCTTAATGATATCTGTTAGCTCTTCAAAAACTGACAAACTGGCTCCCACTGTTGCCCACTTTATTTAAGGTTATCTGTCTGTCAATTGCTTCCAGAGGCACCAGTTCCAGAAGAATTTGTCATTTCAACCCACATTGAGCAAGACTATGATTATCTCTGAAATGTTATTTCCAGTGGCTTTTGGATCTTTCTAGTAACCTGTACAGAAAGGCACACTACACTTGATCCACGACTACTAACCATGTAGGTTTCTATAATAATCACTACAGAGTATTCTTCTGTGCAATGAGAAGCTTCCAGAAGCACAAGGCCAAACTGTCTCAGCATCAGAGAACATTTCATGAGTGGTCTCTGGAGCTGCACTGCCTGCCCTCTTGGCTCTGACTGCAATTACCAACTGCAGCACCCTTGGGAACAGTGCGGACGCTGACCCCAGTCCTACTGGTAAGCAGAAAGGACTAGAGCATTTCCCAGGCTGCTGGCATCTGTTATAGCCAAAACATAACTACAATTAGTAGATCATTTGTACTATTCTTCCAGTTCCTCTTGCCTCCCCACTGAGCAGCAACTTGCTACAGCAAAGAATTATGTACCTATTGAGCAAGACTTCTTGCACTAAGGAATGCCTCTGTCCTGGCTATGAGAAGTTTCTCTCAGGGCTCACACTGTCTTTCATTGTTGATAGACACTACTAAACAGTGCTCAGGATGGTGAGCATGAAGGTGTTTCCTGTAATCAATGATTGAAGGCTTACCACATCATTTCATACCTATGTTTATATCATTTTGGAGGTAGACTGGTTTTCCAGGTGCTACTAAACAATTACACTTTAAAATTATTAGGAATATATTTTTCTTTTCTTTTCCAAGCAGAGCATGACCAGACTCTGCTCAGTGGTGCTCATGACAGGCCAAGAGGCAATAAGCATAAACTGAAACACATTAAATTCCATCTAAACATAAGAAAACACCTTGAGGCTGACTGAATGCTAGAATAGGTTTTTGAGAGTGGTTGTGGAGTCTCCAGTCTTGAAGACATGGCCCTGAACAAGCTGCTCTAGCTGCTGCTCCTTGAGCAGAGATATTTGACTCCAGAATTTAAGTGTAACTCATGACACTATTCAGGTGTAAACTCAACTATTCTGTGATTCTGTAATTAGACTAACTTCCTTAATGCAATCATGATTTATGCCTTTTACTTTGAAACTGGAATACTGTAATTGATTGAACAAGGCAAGGGCTCATGACCACTGAGAAAATGAAGCTGTTAGAGCTGTTAAAACCTAACAGTGCAAATGAGAGACCAAAAATCAAACCAATCACATTAGTGTTTCATGTTTATCCTGACTGGGCTGTGCTTGAGAAGGAATCTTGAAAGAACTGGGCTAACTACATGTTCCCATCCTGGATTTGCCCTAAATGACAGACTGCATCTCTCCCCCTCCATTCCACAGTGAGCAGCAGAGGTGACAGAGGGAGCTGCCTCGCACTGGCAGGATTTCTGCCAGCATCTCCCCACTGGCACATCCTCCTCTCTCATCTTTAACTGGCAGGTGTTGCTAACTCAAGCAAGTCTAGAAAGCTGCAGGAATTTCACAGCAGAGAGATGCTGCTGAGTAGATTTCTCTTTGGAATTAGAAGTGGGTTCACTCTTTCAAACGTTCTGAGGACAAACACTATCTGCTGTTTACTGCACCAAGCTTGTAGGCATTACTGGTTTATGAAAAGGTAATTTTAAAGAATGAGAAAGATCATGAGTATTTTGGTTGAAAACATTCTTTGTCTTTCTATGTTCCAAATAAACAGTTTAAAATGCAGCTTCTTCAGACTCTGCTTTCTCCCCCTAACTGTTAGACATCAAGTGTCATTCAAATATGTTGGAATATTTCCCCCCTTTTCAAAAAGCTACCCATAGAGAAATGTTTGGCTTCCTTTCAAATGAACAGATCAAAAAGAAAGAACTGCTGAGCACAGGGATTAGCAACAGTTGCTCTTGAAAATGATTGATACTTTAAAATGACTGGGGGACTGGGTTTATACTTGTGAAAATGGAACAACAGGTACAGCAGAAAGGCTGGACTCATGAATTGTGACTAGATTATTAGCAATAAAACTTGCATACATGGAGTTAAAACTTATTTGTACAGAGACCTCATATTTGTTGAGAGAGCTGGAGGAGTACTGGCTTGGAGGAGTATACTTGTTTAACAAAAAATGTGCCATCAAAATGGCTCACTTAAAAAGGTTGATGAATAAAACTAGAGATTTTGATGTTATACTTCCCAAGGTGAGCAGATTGGTTTTTTGAGGGTTTTTGTTGTTGTTTTTTATTTTATTTTCTTTATGCTTTTCAAACTCCTTTCAGATGACAGTAATTAAAAAAAGCCCCAAACAAATAAAACTGCACAAAACCCCAAACACCCACACAAACAAACAAATAATTAGTAATTTTAAATATTGTTTCTGTATCATTGGAACTAATGGTAAGTATTGTCTATTTCAAATGTTAAAGCCTTAATAAAAACTGTGTATATATTCAGCCAGTCCTTTCAGTATAACGTTACTAAGGCATTAATATACAAAGACCTAGCTTCCCTATACCACCAGAAAAATGATCTCATTTGTTAGCTTTCCAGCAAAGCAAGCTTTTTCATCCATTTCTTTTACAAGCTGCTGTTGCCACTGTTCTCCTTGAGGAGTCTTGACAGTTGACTCAAGCTGATGGCCACATTTCCACAAACTGCTGTACAGGAACTGCCAAACCTGTTTCCTACTGTAAGCCTGGTGCCTTCTCTAACTCCTCATGAATTTGCTCTTAACATATATAGATATATAATTTCATTATGTATATGTTATTGTGGAAGTGATGTATCAAATGTGGAGAAAAAACCAAAAAAAAGAGCTGTTTTCTTTTTTGCTCTTTTGCTAAAGTAGACAAATACTGGAATTACTGCACAATAGAATTCCATTGCACAATATGGCAAAACCACGTGAGAAAGCCTGTGTTTTAGAAGTAAGCTTTCCTAATGAAAAAAAAAGGTAAAAAATGAGTTGAGGATGCTAATAAAATAGTAGAAGAAGCCCTTAAGGAAGTATGATGGTGTTGAATGTGTGATACAGGCCAGTTTTTAAACTGAGGGAAGAATTGTTAGTTAAAACACACAAGATATGGGCCCAGAAGCAGAGATTGTTGGCAGCAGTTCTTGTGTTTTGCAGACAATAGGAAGTAGGGGTGTGACTGGCCATCTGGTCTGCACGCTCCAGCTCCAGCTGTGCTAGCAAGCTTAAAGGAGGAGCTGCAGCTGTGTAATGAATATTTACAGCAGAGGAGGGTGTGATTTATGGCAAAGATAAGAATTGATGAAAAACTAGGACTGAACGTGCTTGAGGTTTAAGATGGCATTTCAAATCCTGGTATCTGTGATTCAATACTGGACATTTCCTTAAAATATTCAGAGACCTGAAAGAAGAGATTTGATTCATAAACTTGCTTCAGTGTGTGTAAATACAATGCTGGGAATTAGTATACAGTTGCCCAGGTCTGATTCTTATAAACATATTTAGACAAGCACAAGAGTTTTCCTTCTAAGTAGAATGATCAGAAGGTTTCGACAATTTAGTATCTAAGAATTAGAAACTTATTTTAGATAGCATGGAACTGTGAAAACCTTAAGTACAGTTAATTTTATATTATTCATGCCAATGAATCAGACTCAGAGGTGGTCTGGGTGGAATAATAAATTATCATCACAAGATATCTTCACTGATGTAACGTGTTAGTGTTTCAAGTTTTGTTAAACCCAGGACTTTCATAAATGGAATTTCTTTATATTTACATATATGTATGTGTATAGCAGATATTACACAGCTCTACCTACTGTCCCTTCTAAAGAGATGGTGAATAAATAATTACAATATAACTGTCTTTAGATATACCTTGTTCATGTTATTTAGCTGCCACAGGTAAAGCTCTTTGTGATGGCCCATATACTGGTAGAGAGTACTTCTGTTAGAGAAGTACTAACCTGACCAGCAGTTACAAGCAGATAAAGGCTGTGATAGCAGGGATTTCTTATCTTCAAAGAAGGACAGAATTCAGAATGTGAATTTATACTGTGTGCAGTTGTGACAGCACACAGTACCAGCAAGAAGTTAACTTGTAACTGCATGTAGAAAGAATTGCCAGCATGGTTTCCTCATTTTTGCCTTGCTAAAGAAATGTATCTTGGATGGTAGGTACTGTCTTAAAAAAAATATTCAGCTAGAAGCCTTCGAGTGGGAATTAGTCACATTCCTGGTTGCTCTTCCCGTGCTCCAGAGAGTTTGTGACAAGCACAGAGAAGTGTGAAAAGCTTTGATACTAAATCTAGAGATAACATTCACCTGAAGAGTTGGTATCCCTGGAGAATGGAGGGAAAGTGTTATTCTCTAATATTCCTTAAAACACTCAGAGCAAGTGGTTTTATTCTGTCCATGAAGACATTCTCAGAAATCTAATTATATTAAATGCTACTCCCTTAAGAAGCCTTCATTCTGTAAAAAAAAGCATGCCACAGGAAATCCTTAAATATAAGGGTGGAGGTAAGTAGCTGGCATTTGTTTCTAATTCATGTTTATTTTATTTCATTGCAAATTCTAGTTCATCTCTTCCAAATGAATATGGAACATTTCATTTGCTGATCTTCTGCATTAATGTGGTCAATATAATTGGAGCTGAAGTGAGCTGTTTGCCAGACTTTCTAAGTGCTGCCAAGAAAAACTTGGGTGTCATTTTAGAAAAATCCATGGGTGGAGGAGGACGAGATCATGACCATCTGTCTATGCATCAAAGGCTAAATCATTATAGGGGAAAAATAACTTCTCTGTTGTGTTTGCCAGCCTTGTTCCCCTTCAAAGTAAGTTCAGTTAGTAAGTTTTGAAGACAAACATCTTCAAAATTGTCCTGTGGGCTGAAACGTTTCTTGGAAGGAAGTTGGGGAAAATTTTGAAGGTCAAAACTTCACAATTTGGAAGTGAATGAGATAGCATGAGAATAACATTTGTGGAAAATTATACAGTCTCCTTCAAAACTTCCCAAATGCTTTCTGTTGCATCCTTTTCTGTTCCAGAATCTACCAGGTAACACATAGGAAGCACATAATCTCTTTCTTGTCCTGAAGACAGTTTACACACATTCCATGCCCCATGGCATTTACAGACTCCTTGACTTAACATTTAACAAAGGGACAATAGACTAACAGCTTTTGAGAGATGTGACAGTAAATATGCACCTGGACCTACTGAGCCTTAGAATTTCTCTTGTTGGTCAAGATAATAGTCTGAAAAATAACCATTCTGCCAAAATATTGCATAGAGAAGAGGTGCCTTGTCTGTACTATAGTTAAGACTTTGCTCTTTTTATTTGGTTGGATTTTTATTTAATGCAATGCAAAATTAAAGTTTTGGCATCGTGCCAAAATCCATCATAAGGAGCTAAAGTAGGAATGTCTCTGAAAAGCCATCAGTCCTTGAAACCTGGAGTCACTATTGCAGGCGTGCCACAGGCTCCTTTATCAGTAGTCACTGTGACATAAATGTCTCTCTGATGAGAGTGAAATGACAACAAATGGAAAATGCTGGTAACCATGGGAGCTCTGTTTAGACTGCCACTTCCAGGATGCTACTGCTCTAGTTCAGTCTGCTACTGTACCCACTGCAGTTCCTGTAAGCTCCAACTTCCAGCATGCTCTCTTGTCAAAATGTTTGCATTTTGCAGTGTGTGACATCTAAGTCCAGACATTATTACTTAAAGATATCGCTCAGGTTTCTCTGAACAGGAATCCTTCATAGTGTCAGTTTTCAAAGGAAACAGTTACAGTTCTTATCAGCAGTATGGAGGTTTTCTTTCTATTGAGATTCTGAATTCTCTCCTTCTTTGAAGATAAGAAATCCCTGCTATCACAGCCTTTATCTGAATATGAATGGGTCCCTGGATTTGATAAACTGTTTAGGACTATGAGGATCAAATCCCTAATATGTGTACTTTGAGAGTTCAAAAGGTGAATTAATTTCACCTTTGTACAATTGGTATTCTTGATTTCTATCTTTCCTAATAATAAATAGTAAAATTTCAAAACGTACTTTGAAAACAATTATGGCTTTTTGGAGCTATACCTCCTGTTTCAACATCTTAAAATTAAAAAAGAAAATATTTTACAGGCAGATCTCAATGCAACTTTTGGAAAAACAGCCCATGCTTTGTTTTTAATAAATGAAAAACTAAGCAAGAGAGAATTTTTTAAAAGAAGTGAAATGTCATAGCATGTTTCACACATGAAATGTAACAAATACATTGTTAATTTGCAGTGCATTCTGAACACAGAACCACAGCACTCCACCAAATCTGGAATCCTTGAAGATAGAAACATTTTAAGTTTCTTTCTAATAGTAACTACAAGTATTACTTCAGACTCATGTAATAAAATGGCGTCTTTAAGATAAATGTAAAAAATCTAACCACTGAACAAAGATTTTTAAAAGGTATTGACTATGCAGAAAAATTATACTTTTACATTATTAAAGTTGAATGATACCCTAAGAAAGATCTCAAATTCTGCAAGTTTTCCTAAAATCAAAATGCTTACGGCAATGACATGGCTGAGTTTCCTAAAATATTTGTTTGTATCAGGCTTCTTGAATTATCACCTTTCTCAACCTTTAGTCTTGAATTTTAACAGGATTTGTGTATTCAAGAAAAAAGTTTAAAAGAGTAAAACCTAGTGATCAAGTACTTGCAGAAATCTTGTGGTAAAGAATGAATCTGGGTCATTACAGAGAGAAGTGTACATATACATACTGTTTCAGAGCATTCTTTTAGGGCTTTTATGAAAAACAAGAGTAGAAGCCTTTCTGCCCTGCCATTCTCTCACTGTTTATGTGGTCAACAAATAGGTGACCTTGACTAGTAAAATTTACTGTCTGAGATGAATAATAGGATATCCTGTAAAGCAGGAGTGTTAGAAATCTGCGTGGAGGATTGAATTAGAAAACTGCCAGAAGTTCAAGGACCACATCCATTTTGCATAAAACGAAGCAGATGGTAGCTGACTTAATCTTTGATACCATGGTACAGTCCACAGAGATTATAAATCCCAGCATGAAACACTCCATTTCTTTCTTGCACTGAGCAGGTGATAAAGAAAGATATAAAATCTTGCAGACATTTTGAAATGCCTACCTTAAAAAAAGACTCTATGATGCATTCTTGTTTCTTATCTACATTTTTCTAGCAAAGGTTCTAGTTTTAGCACCTACAGCTAATATCATACAGTTGATTAGCAACCACAACTAATTGGCAGTTTCTTGGCCATGTTATTGGAGCTTTGCCTCTGCTGGCCCAGAGATTCCCTGCTTCTCAGAAGCCTCTTTCCTATGTTACACAAGCATCTATAAATCTTCCATCATTGTATATGCCATTCACAGGTATACCACATCAACCAATAGAACAAATGCTCAGAGTCTATATTTGAAATTCCTCCACTACTCAGGAGCTGGTGGGACTTGAACATATTGCAGAGGAGGGGATGCCTTGGGTTGTTCCTGAGGATCATCATCTAACAGGTATTTTACATGACATCAGTGACTAAGACTGTTGGCATTTTTGGTTGAGAGTGTAAGAGATTTAGAGCCTTATTCAGAAAATCTTAAACTCAAAATGTTTCCCATCATATTAAGCAAAGCAAGTAAACATTTTGGAAGTTACTCTAAACCAAACTCTTATTGTGTACATCAAACTTTCAGGAAATCCACACCATCTACATATGCAGACTAAGGAAGCTGTTGATAAAATCATGTGTTATGAATATTCCTGAGTCACTCCCTGCAGACCTCTCTGTATTGCACCATGTCAACTTAATATTGGGTATGATTTGTGATTTAATTTAAAGGATCTTAACTGGTTTTAAGTTAAGTTTAAGTGAAGTTTTTAGTTCTACTGCTAATATTGAGATACAAAATGCTAATCTTAAAACAATGGTATTCCAGACTGAAGAAGGCTAAAATCTGAAGTAAAAGAATAGAATAATCTTGTTAATTGTCCATAACTTCCTAATACAGTGTGAAATCCATTGGATATCTGGTAATAAAAATTGCGGTGTCCGTTGGAAATATGCATTTTCTGTAATAAGATTTAAAATGTAAGTGCTAGAATATTCCTAAACTTTTAGAATATCCAACTACTATACTTGAAGACATTTTACTTTAATTTATAGACCCCTACGAAGGCATAGATGAACTATGACAGATTTTGGTATAACTACTTAGTAAGGAAATAGTTCAAACATGATTACTGAAGACTGATCTTTTAATGGGAAGATGACTAGAAAGCATCATTGATGTGCAAGTGTGGGTGCTTCTCTATGTTTTCCCTAAAAGAAAAATGGACAGTGTTTTGTCACCCAAAGTTATAACCAGTATTACTCAGTACTGGTGGGGAACAGCCGTAGCCCATCTGCTTTGCTCTGATCTGCCTGCACAGAGCAAACACAAATCTGGGTGGGTTACAGGAAGCACAAATCCCTGGCATTGCTGTGTGAGTTTGAGGCCCTGCTGCCCTTCTTCCACTCAGGTGCTGCCACTGGATGTAGCTTTGTAGCTCTGTACTGCTTGTCAGGGTCTCTGCCTGAACCTTTAAAAACTGTCTGAGAGCTGAGGGAAGCTCAAATACTTTGTTGAATCTGCTGAGGCTGCAGCTCTCCCTGTTTGTACTTTCCAGTTTTTCATTAGTAGTTCCAATCTCATTATGTGGTAACAGCTAGAGAGCCAAAGACTTGTACCCATTGCTCCAACTGGAACAGCATTAGAGCTGCTATGATTTGTGTCAGGGTTTGACTCAGTGCAAAACTTAAGGGACATCACTGCAAACTGAGGTTTTCCATATCTCATGAGAACAGCCCCGAGACTATACAAGTTGTAATATTTCAATTTTATAGATGAGAGAGATGAAATTATTTCTTTTGATATTACAGATATGTCCAGGATACCCAGAAATTTATGTTCTCACCCTAATACTGCAACAGGAAAACAAAAAATCAAGAGGAGAAAGCATTTAGAAATTATTGTAACTTCATCTTTTTTTCC
The DNA here is from genome assembly GCF_901933205.1 of Camarhynchus parvulus. NCBI lineage: Eukaryota > Metazoa > Chordata > Aves > Passeriformes > Thraupidae > Camarhynchus > Camarhynchus parvulus. The sequence goes on from NC_044580.1 coordinate 7,151,510, forward strand.
CTTTGAGGATTTTGTTTTCAAGCAATGGCTTCCTCTAACAGCTTTTAATACTTAACTAGTCATTTTCATCAGCATGGAGTTGTTGTAATTTGTTACTTCTATGTTCCAATTATGAAATATGACAGAATTCTAAATATTTAATGGGAATGGGATTATTACCAATGTGCCCTTGTTGCATGCTGCATTGTTATCCTCTTTAGTATTGTAAAATATATGATGTACCTGTAGAAAAGAGACCTTAGTAGTGCATACAGATGGAATTGAATTCCTTAAGCAGTCATAGGTTTGCAAGTTTTATTCTCAAGGTCTCCATACAGATTCTTCAGATTGTTATACATGAACATTGGTGAAAAATGCTTTGCCCATCTTCTTTTAATACTGGAACTCCACATATGACTCAAAGATAGACTGGTACAAAATGATCAGTTTGATTACTCCCTAAAATGGATGTTTTGGTTGGTATGCAACTGATGGTAAGTTTTTTTTACTGTACAGGATGTATTTTTTGCAGATTACAATGACCCTCAGGTTATTATGGTTCCTGTTCACATTTTAAATGAATTCTTCTAATATCCTTTGAGAGGGGTTAGATTCACACAAAGGTCTATAGAGAAATACTGTCATTTAAAATGGAATAGTACAAAACATTATGGTTTTACACTGAGAATCATGTAGTGAGACCTCTGGTTCATGTGTTAACCCACTGAATGAAGATTATTATAATATCTGGTAGTCAGTGCAAAAACTTGGGGGTGGAAAGCCTCAATTATTCACTTGGTATTGGTGCTTTTTGCAAGAGAAATCTATGTTGTTAGAAAAACACAGATTTTTGTTTAAAGGGGATATAGCAAAAAGAAAGACAAGTGGTTTATGGCTCCTATGGTAAGCTTTTCCCATCAAAAGAACTAATTCTAGGTTGGCAGTGTATCTGCAATGGTCGAAATTAAAATCTCACTGGCCTCTTCAAAAATGTAGCAAACTGGTGTCAGATTTTGATATAAGCAAGACATAAAAATAGAACAGCAGCCCAAAACATTCACTGCTTGTAGGAAGATAGACAGAGACAAGCTTGCAAAGTACTTTGGATTGTGTTACAGGTCAGGCTCTACCAATGTTAAATCAGTTGTGGGAAGAGGAAAGTCATGACAAAGTCAGATTTCCTTTATAGAACACCTGGTGAGACTAGCAGAGTTACTCATCCAACAGAGAAATTGCAGCAACCATTGATATAGGCTGCATTAAGAATAACTAAAATTTCTTATACAGTGGCCAAGAAGAACACAAAATGACATTATTTCTGAGTTGCTGTAGTGAAGTGAGATACATGGTTCATCTCATGCAGAAAAAGCAAGAGATCTGCCAAAACAGCAACAAACTACCCACCTTTTCTGCTGCCAAATGTGCTCAGGGCCACCAGAGACAACGATCAGGCCCGTGTCGGTCACTGGCTCCTACTGCTTTCATTGCACTGGAAGTCACAGCAGTCTCACCTGGGTCTGCTGATGCAAAAGCCAATTTTCATCTCTCATGGGTCTCTTCTCATTTCTGTGAGGCACTGTCACAGACCAGGCTATCTCCTGTGCCCAAGCATCCACTTATTCAGCCATCTCGCCAGCTCTCATTCTTCTGGATCATGACTACTGCAAATATAAAGCAAATCAAAGGCTTTTTTTAAAGCTTTTTTCCTCATTAACTGAAGCCCCTCCTCCTCACTTCAGCCTCACATTGAGGTTGTGTCCAGGTGACAGCCAGGATAGCATCCAACCCTTCCATTAGTTAAAAAGAAAACTTACTTCAGACTATTCCTTAAAATTCTCATAATGTCCACTTTCTCACTTTACCTTATAAAAAAGTCCAACAAGAGTAATCAGAAATCAAGCATAATATTTGCATTGGAGAGGTGGTTTCCCTGAAAATGGTGAATGAATTGATGTATTTTTCAAATGGTGAGCATGAGGTCTAAGATCTGGCTTTTCATAACAACATGGAAATCATGTGCAGGGTGGTTTTAGCACTGACTTCAACTACTAAGAATTAGGAAATGGAATCAGGTTGCATATGGATGTTAGACTTCTTAATGACTCATGAAAAGAAAAAAAAGTAGTTAGGCACAAAGAATATCAAATAAATTGGGGTTGGTTTTTTGCTATGAAAAAAGCCCTGAAGATGCTGTGTCCTATCTGTATGGGACAGATCACAGAAGAAAAGCATACCTTAAAACTGATGTCATCACAATTATTGCTATTCTGCATCTGCCTAATTTCTAGTTGCTTAATTTAGTTGTTGAACTCTTCTTCAAAAAGGATTTTAATTTATGTTATCCGTTATCATTTTCTCAGTATTTTCTAAAATTCATAAGAAATGGAACCAAACCAATAAATATCTGACCAAAGACACTGCAGAAGCCTTCCTGGATGGTGAGGAAGCTATGTTGTGTTAATGGATAAAAAAATATCCGGAGGTTGATGTTTAAAATGATCAGTTTATCGTGTGGGTACATTTTATTCCTCTCCAAAATAGTACCAAATTGAAAGTACCTTAGAAGAATTAGATGATTATATGATTCCAGGAGAACAGTATCTCTTCCCCTATTACAGATCATTAGGAGGTTAACAATGTGAATGAATGAATGCGGCTGCTCCTGCAAATCCTTTTCAATTAGCTGTTCAAATAGAAAACTCATCTGAGAAACTGCCCTAAAATAATAACACAAGTTTCCCATGCGAGCACTTTGCCACTGAACAAGAGCATTCCTGTAGTTTAAGCCACTAGAGACAGTTTATAATTAATGCCCAATTTCTCACAGGTGCATTTTTTATATATTTTGTCAGGGTATTGGCATTTTGTCTGAAAGCTGCAGCTTTGGTCCACACAGCACATTCTGATAGAAGCAAGGTGTGATGTTAAATCTGTAAGTGAAATCCACTTGGTTAACTTCCAGAAAGATTATTTTATTTAAAATTTAACCTTTTGTCAATGCCAATAAGTCTTCTTTATAATAATAGCTCTGAACAGAAGGCTAAGTATCCATATATACCACTTCTTGATATTCTTCTTTGTAACTCATACTTCTCTTTCCTGAAAAGTAAAATAATACCCTACCTTGAACCACCAAAGTGACGAGCTGTTTTTCACTGACTTGTACATGGCCTTTTAAAACACTGATTCGGGGGACTGGCAGACCTGGTGAGTAATTCTGACTTACGGTACAGCATATGCACAGTGTTTACAATGGTTTAGAAAACATGCCAAAATACTGCTTTTTAAAATTCTGTCATATTCACATAGGTATCTTGTTTATTGTAGAAGTTTAATATCTGTACTCCACCTGTCTAAACAAGCAGAGCAGTTGACTGATTCATGGTTAATGCTTCCCAAGGAACCTGTATACTAGAAGTGGGACACTGGAGAAAACAACTATTCTGACATGTTTTGTTTGTGACAACAAAATTAACCACAAACCACAGATTGTTTAGGGCTTCAGTGTGTTGATAGATATTCAAGGTCTAGAAAAAAAATTTTTTACTGCACACAGATTTGTACTAATACAGTAGCATAATTAAGGAAATCACCCTGCAAATGTCTGCTGCAGGCACATAAAAACCGTTTGTTAGAAATCTGTGGCATGCAGAATGTTATGATCAAGATCCCTTAAAGAATTCTGTGCAGATTCTGTTCACCTGTATTTTTTTGTCAGGATGGATTTTATTGCCATTGCATTGTTGTGATTTAATGCTGCTTTTTCATGAAATGTAAAGTTAATCTGTGGCTGTTTTAACACCAGAATGGCATTTCTGCTGTCCTCAGCCACAAGAATTTTCAGCCAGTGCCCATGCAATACTATCAATTGTAATGTCATATGAAATTCCAGTTTCTGTGAATCCTTACTCAGAGATCAAACAAGCATCTGTCAAACTTTGTTCTCCTATAACTCTACTGTTTAAGATGTAGCTCTACAATCTTTTATTGCTACAGGTCTGATGCCATGCTGGCCTCTATTGTTACTAACCCATTATGTGAGTCTACAACACACAACTTTACTGTAGCTGGGCTGAAAAGTTACATTGGCCAGCCAGACACAGAATTTGAAGACAGAATTTAAAGGATATTTTTGCTAATATTATGCATTTATGCAACCCTGGAAACAGGGATAATAATAGGGCATATTGGGCGGAAATGGAGAACTATGGAGTGTTGAGATAAAGAAAACAGAGCAAAGATACTGAACTTGAAGTGAGACCATGAATTTCTCAGAAAAAGCTGTAATTTCTAGTTTGAAACTTAAGACTATTATTATTTTAAGAATACTTGTAGGACTCAGAAAAGTAATATACAGATACTCAGCAAAATAGTTCTGCTTGTGAAAAACAGCTAAGACATGTTAGAGGTGACAGAATGACACACAGAGTGTCATTTGGACTTCAGCTGTCATTTGAGAGCCAGCTCAGACTCTGATTACTCATGTGCCATCCATGCTCTCAGAGTTCAGGAGTTACTGGGATATAACAGTGCTTTCCTTTTCTTACCTCAGGTCTGTGAGAATCAAAACAAATGAAACTTGACTCTTACATACAAACTGATGGAAGCCACATTTGTAGCATTTCTCAGACTTCTCCTGGAGAGAATGAGCATCTCTTCATTTTAAGTCTCATCCTGGGTATTTTCTTTAACAAAAATTTGAAGTTCTTAATTACTTTAAAGGAGTACCTACTATTTTATCAAATTTGTCTCAAATCAGCCTATGTGCTCAAAACCTATTAACAGGGCATGTATGCTATGGTTGCACAAATCTCCTTTCCTTAGTAAACTAGGCCAAATACCTCTAAGAAGCCAAATGAAAGTTCAATTTTTTAGAAATTACATTAAAAATAATTTCTTTTAGACAATCCTACCAAATTTAGTATAATGTTAATCCTACTATTCAAATGTGCAGGAATAAACAAGAAATTATATTCTTTATGTGAATTTTTGACTCTTCCTCTAGGATTCTACAAGACAAGTAATTTTCAATCAAGCTGTTTAGAGCACCTGAGATATTCCCCAGCAAATGACTGCCTTGTCTGAGCCCAGTCAATATTGACACCAATGAGGCATGCATCACCATGCATTCAGATGCATTTTGCATTTGGACTGAAGAACAAACCACTCCAGGCTGTCAGACACACATAACCCAGGTAGGATGCATGCATTCTGCTTTGTACTTTGCCAAGGGAACTCTAAACTGGCTACATTTTAGTTGAGGACCAATTATTCAAGAATCTGGAGATGACGGAGAGCCTTGATAATATCAACTCTGTTTTATAGAGTTGCTGCTTACAATTTTGTTTTGTAGCTTTTCTTGAAGAATACAAAAACTTCTCCTAAAAACACTGTATGCCCAAAGAAGGGAGCCTGAAATAAAGATAAACAAGTTGACTGCTGAATACTGAGGCAAAAAGGAAATAGCTGTGTAGATATGAGGCCTGTTGGACAGCTTTATAAATAGAAGTCAGTGGATCACAAAAAAAACCCAAACAAAACAGCACAATATTTTACTAAGGTTTTTAAAAATATATAATTCTACTATTTCAAAGTTATCATTCACGCGCTACAGAGGAAGTTTCTAAAACTGAAATATGTTTATATGCTAGAGACTGTTCTTAGTAGAGCCTGGCCAAATACAGCTGTTCAAAGAAAGGCAACAATACAGTAGTCAAATGAAATAAAGTATTTAAGAGGGCAATACTTCTGCTGGCTCCTAAACTGCATAAAGAACCATTAATGCAAAACCCCAGGACACGCCTGGCTAGATTCATAAGCAAGAAATGGTGGAAGTGACCTTTCATCCTGAAGTCCAGTCACTAATGCATTCCCCTGGGACAAGGCACTAGGCAGAGAAGACCCGTGCCTGTTTGAGGAGACTTTCAGAAGGGATTTTGAAATAAACCTCCTTGGTTTTTTTCATCTGAATGTATGCTGAGTCAGAATGACTCAAGTCTGATATGTAAACCACACACTGGGGAGATGGGACATCCTAGACTTTTAATCTCTGTTCAGATAGACATTTAACATTCTTGAAGTGAAATCACTAAATCAGAGAAGAGTACCCCAAATACCCTGTGAAACTCTGGTTAGATCAGATCTGTGGGAAGTGTTGAGCCTACAAAAAATAAGATGTGTCCCCTTACAGACTGTAACTGATTGGCTACTGGATAAGACAGCAATTCCTGTTGTTTTCTGTTTCGTTATCCTAATATTTTCTTTCCTTTCAGTTTGTCTGATAAATAAAAATCAGTTATTGGCGCAGACTTTCTCAGAATTCATGGACAAGTTTTACAGATGTGATGATAATGCCAAGAAATTTGCTTCAGTTCTAGTTTTCTTAACAGAAACTCCTAAGCAAACACATTATTACTTTTAAAGAACATAAAGAAATTTAACAATCTAAAGATGTGTCACTTTCTTCTTACAGTGATTGATCCAGAGTTGCTGATACCTCAGCAGAAATTTTGAACAGTATTGTGCTAAAGGAATATTACACGTAACAGATTTTCTGTCTTTATTTCTTATCAAAAGTTTGGGGGTTTTTGGATGATGAGAAAATTCTGCTTAGAAGCTTAGTAATGTGTTTCTATGTTTATTCATCAGGTATTTTCAAATTTGTCCCAATGGCAACTCATTGTGAGACAATGTGAGTTATTTTTATGATTTCAAAGTAGCAGCATCATTTATCACTTCTGGTACTATCTGCAATAGTTTAAAAGCTGCATTGGAACATTGTACTCCTACAAGTTTTAACTCACTTTTTTGGAGTTGTCTTTTCTTTTTTCTCTTTGCTCCTTTTCCTTCCCTTCCCTTCCCTTCCCTTCCCTTCCCTTCCCTTCCCTTCCCTTCCCTTCCCTTCCCTTCCCTTCCCTTCCCTTCCCTTCCCTTCCCTTCCCTTCCCTGTCCCTTTTTAAGGAACTTTCCTACTTTTTTCTTCTCAAAAGAATGTGGTTTGCTTCTGTAATCCCATACGAGTAATGGTTAATATTTTGCATGAGTTAATAATTTTTTACAAATCACAACAAAAGGAAGCATCATAGAAGAAATTTTCACTTCCTGTTAACAAGGACACATGCTGTTGAATATCTGTTCACCATATTTTAATGAACTACAGTATCTTGGCAAAATAACAGACAACACCCTTTCTTTCTCTGACAAGGCTTGTGTGAGAGGAAAACAATCTGGCTGTAGGATTGCACAATCGCTGTCAATAAGACAACTTCTCCAATAAATAGATATTACTCACTTTGTTTTTTTTTAAGCAGTAAATATGACTGTAAACTTTACCCAGTAGTGTAATTTTTCAACCAGATGTCCAAGTCATTTTTTGAGGTGGTGTTATGTCACCTTTCATGCTCTTTAAGACTTCTGTCAATATAAGACAGTCTGGAATCACCTCAGTGGAACGATGTTCTTTACTACTGAATTACTTAATTGAGTAGAAGTGGATGCAGAGGCTAAACCAAAGAGCCATTTCCTTGGATTTTCTTTACCATGTGGATTACATACAGCAGTAGACATTTTGGATTTAGTTTCTTTGAATAGGAAGGATAAAAATCCAATAAACAAGGTGTATGCCCTGTGTCTCTGCTCTGAGAACTGGGTGAGCAGCTGCAGTAAGTAGATGTACATAGCATTATCTTTCCAAGATCAATTTCTTAAATAAAAACTAAATTATCTCAAATATTATTTCTTTATGTTAACCTACTGAACTTCTTTTAACCTGAAGCTGCCATTAAAAACTGCTTGGAAAAATGAAAAAAAAATTTTTTTTCTTTTGCTTCCAAATGAACAAACTGGATTTTTTATTATTATTCTGCATAATGATATGTTGGAAGTATTTAAAAAGGTAAACCATGGGTTGGGTTGAGGTTTTCTTCTTCATTTACAGAAGTATACTTCCAAAGACTGGAAGCTTATGCTTTCTTCAGGATTGCATACTTGAGACTTTTCATATTGTCTTGAAAAGGACACTATAAACATGTTACATGTGCCTAACAAGCAGTAGAAAATAATGTTATAAACACATTAGATCACTCCTCAGTGTTTATACTTGTGCCAAATTCCTGAAGGTATGATACTGTAAGAACAAACCACAGCAGACTAAATGCAATCAATTTTACAAGTGTACCTTATGGAATAAATGAGTAAACCATACATGTGTTGAATAATGTTTGTGTTGCAGATGTTCATTTAGTATCTGTTTGTGCATTCATAGTTCCAGGCTTCCCATCTGAACATATCTATTCTAATGAAGCTTTGGCAGCAGCTCCAGTTGCAATGTCATACGGGTTGGTACTTGCTGTCTGTGACTAGTGCCTCAAAGAATAACAAACAATATTAAACAAACCCAAACTTCAGTGCTAATGAGCAAGACATCCCCACTCTGCTCCAGGTGTTCTACTGACATGCAAAATCAGGACTAGACAATTGCCCTCTGACTCTCAGATCACCTTCAAATAGTGACTAGATACAACATGGAGTTTAGGAGAGTTTAAAATAAAAATAGTAATAAAAAAATCATCATTAGGTGTATTTGTCACAGTAATTTAGTAGTGCTTCCCCCAGTTTTTTTAACCTGCAACAAGCAATAGGAGCAGTTTGTATCACTGAAAGATATGGCAATCAATCAATTTCTCTGGCAGAGATTGTACTTTTTAAGGCAAAAACCAGAAACTGATGAGAGACTGCTGTCAATACCTTTCTACAGGTGAAGGAATGTCTCTTTAGCAACTGAGTCCAAGGCCAGCAGACTGTAATAACAGATGAAGTAATTCAGACTAGTTAACTTTCAAGCTTAGCTGCACTGCTACAGTCAACAGTGCACAAATGCTGCCTAACTGCATGAAATTCAATTGCTCTATCAGCTCCTCCTAAGTTTTTCTGTAGAGTGTATCATATGTTTGCAGTTTTCCCTGTAATTCTTTTGCAATTATGGGAACTATTTCCTATCCTTGATTAATTTGTGTTTTAGAGTTATGAATGATTATTAATTCTCACTTGATAAACTCTGGTTTGCTCCTATGCCTTTGTGGGATGGTGTGAGACATTCACACCAATCTGTCCAAGGACTTGGGGCTTTGCAGAACAGAAAGTATGCAATTGTGCACCATTGGAATGCACAAATATAATTACAAAAATGTACAGGGTTTTGTTACTTTGCAATTTTTCAATGTTTTACCTTGCAATCTTCATATTCTCTTTATGTTTATCTTGCTTTAGAAGGAACATAAACACCTGCAATGATTTCTCAGTAGGTAAATTAGTAGTTGAAAATGTGTGTTCCAAGTCAATGGACTATTTCCCAGTCACTTTGCTTCAAATAAGTTCAACTCTGGTTCCTATTCCTTAGCTCTGTTTTCTGCCTAATATTAAGAATATTTCTTTCTCTCCTTTTTCGTTCTTCTTTGGCAGAAGGGCAAGTTTAGTAATTGTTTAACAACTAAACTGTAATAACCAAATGATTTAATGACATAATCACTAAACAGCAATTATTTAATTACTAATGAGTTTTTTTTCTTCACTTCTCTAAGATTCCAAACTACTCTGTAAGCATCTCAAGGCTAAAGATACTAGTTAAAATGAATAGAATATTTTCCAGGATAAACACAGTACTAAAATCTTTAGCGCTTAAGCTCACAAGGAGAACGATACTTCACTCATTCATCTGAAAAAAACCCTATGTTTGAAATGGAATTCATACTAAATAAACTGTGTATTTCTGAGGGTAGTTATGGCAGATAGTACAACAATAAGTTGCGAGAAGTATGGCCTGAAAAAATTGAGACATAGATTACATGTTTAAATACTTTCCTATTATTTATCTTCAAAAATCACCAGAAATATTTTCATATTTTACTAAATGATCATACTTTGGTGGGGCTTTATTTTTTTGGCTGTGTTTTTTGTCGGTTGGGTTTTTGTTTGTTTTCGTTTTGTGTTGTGTTTGCTTTTGTTTTTTAAACTTTTGGTTGGTTGCTTGGTTGTGGGTTTTTTTCTGTTATTTTTGGAGTTTTTAAATTAAGGGAATAATGGACAGAAAACCTGAAAAAAAAACCAAATTCAAACTCGGGACCATTCTTAGTTATTGGCCAGGATGAGACTGCGCTGTAGACAAAAAGGCATGAGAAAACTGCATTACTTTTCATTACACTATGTCACCTTTTGATTCAGAGATTTTCATATGCAAATTCTGAGGCGAGTGAAACCGCAGCTCTTGGAGGTGCTGTGCTTCAGGGCTGTTTTCTCCAGCAACTATGACTCCATTGCCCAGGTAAGGCTGTGTCCAGCGACATCCCACTGAAAGTAATGGGAACGTTTTACTCAATAGAGCTTTAGAGGAGTTGATCATGTATTTGACTGATATTTAACCCAGCGGGTAAATGAGAACACAGGTGCACAACGAACCTTCACTCTGAACAGCATTTAGCATCTGTGCTGCTCCACTGACTGCAGCAGCACGCTGTGTGCTATACTCTCCGCTGCCTCTATTCGATGTCAACACCGGTCACAGCTGTCCCTGTCTTTGTTCGGCCCCAGGGCTGTGGGGAGTTCCCGCTGCTGGCTGTCCCGCAGGGAAAGGCCTGCCCGCCGCCCCGGGCTGCCCCGCGGCTCAGCGAGCGGGAAGTGCGCCCGCGGTCCCGCTGAGGGGAACCCTGCTGGGCCCTGGGGCCCGCCCGGGACCGGGACGCGCTTTTGGAGACCGTTCAGTGCTGGCGGCCCGGGGGCACCTGCAGCTGGAGCTGCAGGCTCGGCTCGCAGGAGAGCTCCGGCAAGAAGCCGTGAACTGCCGACCCTTTGCACAACAAAGGGCTCGGGGACCAGCGGCCCGGCCAGGTGAGGGACACACTCCAACGGGGCAGGAGCCAACGACCTCAGAGTTTCATACCCTTAGACTGTGAGGGTATAAAAGCCCAGGGGACCCTCCTGAGAGGTGCATTCCTCAAGCTGCTATTTTATGATTTAGTTACTACACCACGATTAAATTATTTTAGGGCATTGCTATGTAAAACCTGTGGCCGAGCTGGTAAGGAAATCTGGTCTGTGTCAGTGTGGGAGGTGCAGCTGCAAAGGGGCTTTGGTCCCAGCTCAAGGGGTGCGAATGTGACAGCCAGAGTGGTTCCTAGGTAGTGGAGAGCACATAATCTTAGAACAGTTTGGGTTGCCAGGGATCTTAAAGATCATCTAGTTCCAAACCTCCTGCTGTGAGCAGGGACATGTAAAATGAGACCAAGTTGCTCAGAGTCCCATCCAATCTGGCCTTGAACGTCCAGAGATGGGACAGCCACAATTTCCCTGGGCAACCTATTCCAGAGCTTCACCACTCTCACAGTAAAGAATTTTTTCCTTAATATCCAATCCAAACCTACTCTCTTTCAATTTGAACCCATTCCCCCTGACCCTGTCACTGCATGCTCAGGTAAATAGTGTGCCTCATCTTTCCTGGAAGTTACCTTCACCTACTGAAAAGTTGGAATTATGTTACTATGAAAATCTTGTCTTTTCCAGGCTGAACAATCCCAAATCTCTAAAGCCTTTCCTCGTAGGAGAGGTCTCCATACCTTTCATCAATTTGGTGTCCTTCTCTGGACTTGCTCCAACAGGTCAATGTCCTCCCTGTGCTGGGACCCCAGAAAGAGACGCGGTTCTGGAGGTGGAGCCTCACCACAGCGCAGGGGCAGAATCCTCTCCCTCCCATGCTGCCTACACTGCTTTGGATGCGGCCCAGGCCACGTTTGGCTTTCTGGGCTTTAAGCGAGCATTGACAACTTATGTTAAGCCTTGAGTCCACCAGCATTTCCAAGGCCTTCTTGGCAGGGCTGCTTTCTATCTGTTCAGTCCCCAGCCTCTGTTGATACTTGCTGGTTTCCCTGACAGCATGGCAGTGGCCCTGTGTGCCCTCACCAAAGCAGAGAGCAGGCAGTGTGAGGCTGGGCTGCAACTGCTGGGTATGAGGCCGGGCCTACCGTAGCAGTGCAGACCAGGTCATGAGGCCCAAAACCAGCAGCAGTTCCTGGTAGCGGGACTGTGAGGCGCGGCATATGGCGGCGGTGTTGTGTATACCAGGCTGCGAGACCCGGCAGTGTTGTGTTATACCAGGCTGAGAGGCCCGGCACATGGCGGCGGTGCCGTCGGGGTGTGAGGCCCAGCACATGGCGCAAGCCCCGCCCCGGCCCGGCCCCGCCCCGATCGCGGGCACCGCGATGTGTCCGACCCGCGGTTCCCGTCAGGCAGCGCGCGGGGCCGCGGCCGCCCCCTCCTCCTGCCCGCGTTCCCTCGGCGGCGGCAGCGCTGAGGTGGCGCCGCGCCCCGGTGAGGTGAGCGAGACGCTTCAGTCGGCGCTGCCCCATCCCCCGCCAGCCCGGGCGGCAGGGAGTGGCTGTCCCGCTGCGGCCTTTACGGACGGGAAGCACGGTAAGGTCAGCCCGCTCCATGCCCCCGGCCCGCCCTGCCGTGCTCCCCGGGCGGCGGGAGCGGCGCTCGGAGGGGACGGACGCGGGGGGATTGTCGCCGGCAAGACCGGCGCCATCTTAGGTCGGAGCGTGGCCTGGCGTCCCCGAGCGGGGCCCCTGCGCTGTGAGGGCCCCCGCGAGCCGCCCGCGGGCCCCGCTGGCACCAGACGGTTCTGCCCTGGAGGGCGGCCCGGGCAGGGCTCGCTCCGCCCGCACTCGGCCGCATGGGGCCCTCCAAGGACCCCGGAGTTTAACAGCAAAAGCGGCGCTGGCGGCGCGGCTCAGCTCGGCCTCCTCCCCGCCGGCCGCGGCTCTGCCGTGCGGGCCTCGCCCAAACTGGAGCCCCCCGCTCCAGCCGAGCGCCGGCGGTCACCGGCGCGGGACGCGGGGCGGTCCAGCTGCAGCTGTTCGGCTGCTCCCACGGCCTGGTACCATTGCGGCTCGGCGGCGTGAGCTGCTGGCGGGCTGGCACCGCCGATATTGCCCTTCCTTAGGCGGAGCTTGTGCCTTCTCATGGCACAGAGGGCAGCGTTGGCTCCTGAGGTTTGTGTTTAAGGGAAGTGGGTTTACGCTTTGGTTTTTTTACAGTTTTCAGGTGCACTTTCGGCTTGATCATTGTTTCTTTGCTAATAAACACATGCAGCCCTCAATTAAAATCCAGTTGTTTCCAGTCCTGGTGCAGCTGTGGATTGTGCACCCTTCATCAACTAATGTGGTGGAAAGTTATGTGCCTGTATGGGACGTTATCTGAGAAATACATCATGTAGTCTATTGTGTGATCTGTGTTGTAAATAAGGTAACTTCTCTGGGCGTTTGAAGTGCAGCTATTAAAGTGGGGGAAAAATTATAATTTAGCTATATGAGGAGTGGTTGAGATCACTTGATCTAGAGAAGAGGAGACTGAGGGGAGCCCTCATGGCAGTCCTCATGAGGGGAAGAGACTCATGAGGGGACAGACACTGATCTCTGTGGTGACCAGTGACAGGACCTGAGGGAGTGGTTTAAATGTGTGAGGGGAGATTTAGGTTAGATATTGGAAAAAGGTTCTTCACCCAGAGAGTGGTTGGGTACTGGAAGAGGCTCCTCAGGGAAGTGGTTGTAGCACCAAACCCTCCAGTTCCAGAAGAGTTTTGTCAGTGCTCACAGGCATGTGGTGGGATTGTTAGGGATGTCTTGTGCAGGACTAGGAGTTGGGATTGTGATCTTTGTGGAACCCTTCCAACTCAGAATATTCTGTGATTCTATATGAAAAGGTGACAGGGCTAGTCTGACAAATTTCTGGTTAGTGTAAATGTCCTCACTCTTTGAGCTCCCTACCAATTTCATTTTAATGATTTGACTTTACGCCAATTGAAGGAAGTTTTGAGTATTGAAAGGCTCACTTGAGCTTAACAGTGGAGCAAATTCCCATTTGAAGTGGTAACGGGATTTTCAATAACTCTTAAGTCTTACTGTGGCTGCATCTACCGTGATTTTCTATAGTGCCAATTTCTGTCCGTCCTTAAGCACCATAAGCATCCTTATGGTTCTCTTCTACAGATCGTTCTGTTGTTTTCGGTACAGCTGTTACACTCTTGATACATTTACTTAAGTTAGGTAACTTTTTGTTGTTTCTATATGAGTGCCTTTAAATCCTAGCTTTAAAGAGAAAGAAGTTATAAATACAGCTGGCTTTTAATAAAGTTAGGTGTTTTTAAACCTAACTGCCATGATAAAGATGGCTAAAATAGTGCTTTTAAAACAGTTATTTCATCAGAAGCTTATTGCTGTTTAGGGTAATGAGCTCTCATTTTGTAATCTGTCCTGTATCAGGTTTTTAGTTCATCACTTTTCTAGTAACTATAATAGTGTTCCAGGGCTTGTGTTTTTGCAGGTTGTTGGTTATTTGTGCCTGCCTAATGAACTTGCATAGCTATGCTTAGTTTTAGATGGACAGTTGCTTTTTAAAGTAGTATCTTGATATAGTCTATAATGTTATTTTTAAAGTATTTTAAAGAACTTGTTCACAATTTTGATGCTTTACCTTACAATACCAGTTTCAACACTTTGTGTCTATGCATACAGCATTGCATTGGAGCTTTGGACCTCTCAGTTCCATGGACCGCCTTGAAGGAAATGTGTGTATAAACATGAATATATGCTTATGCACATTAAAAAATGAGGAAGATAAAGTCTATTGTCAGTAGGTTTACTTTTTTTACACTGGTGTCTGCACCACCACTGGGAAATATTTAAGCAGAGTGGGGGAAGGATTCACAGTTGGTTTTGTCTTTGAGAGCACTGCTAGCAGGTTTCCTAGAATACATTTTGTGTGTTAATGTAGTTTAAAAAGCTAAAAATTTGGAAGCTATTTGTACTCTAAACATGGATGTAGATGTTTCCTTTGGCAGTGGAGGCCACTTGCAGGAGCTGTTCCTGTACATCTCCTCTAATCCAATCAATTACCCCTCATTGCACTTTTGATTGTTCAGGCTACAGATTTTTGACCTCTCAATTGTGCTGATAAAACTGTTACTAGGCTAGGTTATTTTTAACCATAGTTTTGTACAAAGTTGGGTTAGCACAACTGAGGACACAGTGCAGGAAAAAGAAGTCAGTGAAAGCTTGGCTTCAAATTATAGCATTGCAATAAAAAAAAATTAAGTTGAAAGATGTGAAATTAATCATGATACTTGCCTTTTAAAAGATGCTCTGCATTTTGAGTCACCTTTAAGAGTATCTTAATGTGTATATCCTAATGCATAAAATGAAATATCTATAAGAGGTATCACCAGTTGGTGTCACTTTCTAAAAGCCCATGGCTGTGTTATCAAATTTCTTTTAGCTGTATTTAAGGAAAAAATTGGCTGTGTTACAGTGTAGGTGAGGTTATTACATGTACCTTGTTAGGATTCTGCTAACATACATCATTGCTTATGCCTATTTTGTGTTTTCAGTATAAATTGCATTGCATCCTCTGAGCACATTTTATAATTTATTCCTTTTTTCCCCTGAGGTCAGTAATACTAAATTCTTAGAATAAAAACACTGATCATTTCTGTTGTCTGTTCTGTAAAAGAAGCCTCTGAAATAGTAATTTATTCTGCCTTAAAGCCTATTAAACTTTGCCTCAGTTATTAAAAAAAAAGTTCTAAAGAAGGTCCTACAGAGAAAAAAAAGTTATAGAGTTAGGCTTGATTCTCTTTCCAAGACCTGGCATGTGGCTCATGTTGTCTCTGTCAGGTGGAAGTTCACTTCAGAATTTACCTCTTTCCCCCATACAATAATTTAGTTTAGTGTCCTGTTCTCTTTCCTAGCACCGTGTCTGACTTCAGCACTCTCAGCTGATGGAGGAAGCAAAGGAGGAGTTCAGCTTTGTGTAGTGGGTCTGGCACTGGCCAAAGGTGTAAATCCAGCAGAAACAGAGCAGTTTGGGGATACAAGCATCATAAAATCACCCTAGGGCATTTCTCTACTTTATTTCGTCTCAGGTCTTAACATGTGGTAACACCAGCAGTCCCATTATCATACAAGTAGAGGATGATTGCCTGCTCCCCTGTGATAAACTGTTACAGACTAATTATTTCTGTAGTCTTATTAGATTATTTGTACTCCATGTAAAGAAATAGCAAAATTTCTTACTTATTTTGTTGTTCAGAAATACATTCAAGATTATGTTAAATAATGTTAAAAGAAGAAAGCTTTATTGGCCATCTGTGTTTATTTAAAAAACAAAATCAGTTGTGATAAGATATGCTGATGTGAATTTGGTTAATTCCAAAAAGCACATATTTCTCATGACTAGTTTTATACATGACGTTTTTAATGCAAGAAAACATCTACAGGCATGAGGGACTCCATCGAATGAGATCTGTGCAAAATTTTTATCATGTCTTAATTGCTAATGGAAGCAGTATGCAGTGCATTGTAGGTATGGCTTGGGGATTTTGCTGTTGTGGAGTTTTTTTGTTTAAAGTGTTTTTGTGGGTAGTTTTCTTCTTCTTGTTGATGTTGTTTTGTGTGTTTTTGGGAATTTTGTGTAGGTTTTGTTGGAGTTTAAAGAAAATGTGACCTTAAGGGAAGCCTTGGCAAAGTCTTAGAAAATTTGGGAGGCTGTGACTTTGGGTGGGGTTTTGTTTTGTTTGTGTTGGGCTTTTTAAGATGCAAAGAGAATAAAGTTATAATCAGTGCTTCACTGACTCAGTTATGTCCTTTGTAGAAGGCCCTTGATGTTTCTTGTGAATCACTTACCTGGAATTTTTAAGAAGATACTTTTCACTGTGGTGTCAGAGGCTTCCTCTGATAGTTACTGGTGTTTTAGACAAAAATAGCTTAAATTCTGTGGAGGATATCTTTGGTCTTTTCTCTTTAATAGCAAAGATGAGCATCCAAGCAATTGTCAGAATGTGATGTGGCATCAATCTTTGAAGATCTCCTGTGTCAGATCCTGTTCAATCTATAAAGAACATGGAGGGAGGGAGACCTTTCTATGGGAATTATTGACAAGTACAGTATTCCTTATTGAGCAGTGAAGTATTTCATGAAAGTACTGAATGTTTTGGTGTGTGTGTTTTTTGGTTTTGTTAACTATCTAGTCTCAAGATGGCAGAATTATTTATGGAATGTGAAGAAGAGGAGCTAGAACCCTGGCAAAAGAGAGTGAGAGAAGTGGAAGAGGATGATGAAGACGATGATGATGAGCCAATCTTTGTTGGGGAGATCTCCAGCTCAAAGCCAGCCACTACGTGTAAGACAACACTTTTCCATAATTTAAAACAGAACTTTAAAAGTATAGAAAGTTAAACTTAGTTTGGAAGTATAGAATTCTTAATAGAATAACTTAAGACATTCCACACCTTGAAGCTGTGTGTCTCTGTCTTACTGAAAATCAGAATTCTTAAGAAATTCTGTCTTAAATTAAATCTGTCCCAGGTTATGCACAGCTCTGGTTACTTCTAATGACATGTTACTTCTACTTAAATCTCTGAGGTCAAAATAAGGACATTTGAAGGTTTTAGCATTAGTGACAGAGTTTAAAAGCCCCTGTATACAGCGCTGAAATAATGCATGCAATTGCTTACAGTATAGTTAAAATTTAGTTATGTATTTGGAGTGTCTCCCTCCTAAAAGAATGTGCATGAATTTAGGTCTTCCTGTTACACACCTTTTTTTTTCCCTCCACCTCTCATTTCATTTATTGGTGAACATCATTCTGACAAAACCAAGGTAACTGTCTTCAGTGTCTATAATAAAAGCACAATCTGGAAAGTGACTAATATGAAAATACTGAAAGCCTGTCTGTGAAGTACAAGATTTTTATTGATAAATTTACCCATCCTTTGTGAAATATCGTTTTTTCATCAAGTTCCTTAGTTTTCTTCTAAATGGAGGTAGTGCAGGGAGTAAGGTTAGGTCATTGTGATGACAGGAGATGTTTCAGAATTTCATGTTTGTCCTATGCTTGGGGTTTGGCAGGTAAGTAAAGAATAACATTTTTTCTTGTTATTTTAATTAACTTTAGTAATGAAACTTTTTTTGTGTATCCATCTTGTAGTCAATTTTTAAGGGCTGTGACCTAAGGTCTCCCTAAGCAGTCACATATCCAGGACTTTGCCTGGTGAGGTTTATTCCTCATAGTTTCTGCCTTATTTCTACTAATGCTTGTAGCTAAGATTTCCATAGTAGTTTTCTGAAGGTGTAGAATTTGCAGTAAAGGATCTCAAGACAAAATGTTCCATGACGCTGTTTGTCACACTCTGCTGCATGGATTTCAGAGCTGTTACTACCTGTTCAGTCATTTTAGTTCACAATACTTTCATCTTGCATTTATCAGTTTTTTGCTCACTAGGATAGCAAGTTCAAGGTTTCTTTAAATATGAGAAGAATACAGAATCTGATAAGTACTCTCACCAGAAAATATTTTTTTAAGAGTGAATAAGACTATTTTAAAATTATTCTTAAGCTTTCTGCAGCTACAGACATATTGAATGTCTGAAAAATACCGTTTTCTGAAAGGTCCAGAGACCTGTGGATTGCTGTTGGTCATTGGCAGTAGGTCATGGCATACAACAACTGTTAAGGCACTAGCTTGTGTTGGAACAACAAACACGCCAAGTTTGATTGCAGTTGTTGTAGCCTCCAAGTTTTTTTGTAGTGAAAGGATAGAAATAATTCAGGTGACAACTCTAATTTTGATATGATTCTGTGAACTTCAAGAACTTTGGTAAAAGATGGAGACTTAAAATGTTTGCTTCTTATTCTAGTGCTGTCCATACTCGGTCCTGACACAAATAAAATCACTTATGGTATGACTTGTTACTTTATCTTTTTTCCTTCCCTTTCCTCAACTTTTCTCTTTTTAATCTTCTACTTCACTATCAAAAACAGCTATGGAAGAATGACCTCAGTTCTTCTCTGGCTTGTAAGTAGTACTACCTGGCACTAGTCAGGCTTCAGTTTGTTATTGGTGATAGGCAAGATACCGTGAGCTCAGCTTTGCTTATCACTGTTTAATTTGCACCTGATCAGATGAAAAATTGATGACAAATAGAAACTCACATATAGGATATAATTTTTCTGGAAGGTGTGGTTTCTACGATGCATTGCATTTTCTTAGCCTTTTCCTGACAGTACAGTTACTAGTTCTTGTACGAACTGTGTGGAAAGCTTGAAGGAAATAGTAAATACCCCAACTTTGACCTGCTGTCAGAGAGCTGTGTAGTATCAAGTGTCCCTTCTGATGTACTGGAAGGTTGTTTTGGCTGGGATGAAAAGTAGTTCACACTTTGTTTCCTTTACCTTTTTCTGCAACTGCTCATTTTTCCTACATTTACCGCTTGTTGTTCTTGCTTCCTGTTTCGCAGTGATACAAACCTGTAATTTGTTATTGTTTTAAAATGTTACTCTGCATGTCAGCATGCTTGTGCTTCAGTGCTGTTTTACCTAAACGGGACAATACTGCTTTGATGGAAGAGAGGAAAGTGCACTTCAAGTCTATGATGAATCAGTTGAGTCATGTAACTGTAGTTTATAATTTCAATTAACTGGCTTTCCGAAATGTTATTTTTAAAAGCAATAAAATCTACCTTTGTAATTTAGAATGTGTGCACATCAGATGTCTTGACTATGCTTTGTAAGACATAACTTTTATAAAAGTTTTTCTTTTGTAGATAGATGATGCTTTAGTTTAATTTCACTCTGGAATTCATGTATGAGGTATAGATTTGTTAATGCTCGCAAAATGTATGTATTCAGCTAAATGCCAAAATAATTTAATCCTGTTATGTTGAAGCAAAAATAGTGTTACCATTCCAGCACCAAATTTCGTCATATCTTAAAAAATGCAAACCTGCTTGAATATGTTCATTGCAGCTGCTTTTTTATTAGTGTGATCTAAATGCAGGTGGTAGGTTGAAAGCTGTGGTGTTCTGAGCTCTACTGGTGGTATTAGATATATTTATCAACTGGTGAAGTGTATACTAATGAGCCATTGTTGGTGAAAATAGCCTTAAAGTTATTAAACACAATGTGTAGATACTCTGAGATCTATTGTTTGTTAACCTGATGTCATTTGATCCTGGTTTGAGAAGTTACTTCAAGCCTTGTGGGTTAGATGTTAGAGAATCAATCTAATTTCCTATGCATATTTTCACAGGTCAGAGCAAGCAACTTGTCAGCAACACTAATGGAACTGAGAATCTGGGAGTAGAAGAATATTTTGATTTGATGAATACTTTCGTAACTTTCTGAAATTGTCAGAAATCCCAGACTAAGACTTAAAAGTTGGGGAGTATGAGTGGCATTAGTTAGGGAGTAAATGTAAATTAAGAAATTGCATGTGCTCCTGCTGAGCTAGAGTGTGGACACAGACTACCATGTAGGATATGTAAGAAAATCAGTGCTCTTGTAATGCAATTCTAATACGACTCCTTTGGTTGCTCATCTGTTTATTTTCCTTTCACATTGGAAAACAGATACCATGAAGTCTAAAATCCACTTTGTAAGTGCTGTATTTGCTGTATATACAGAAGCAAATGATATCATTACTGGTTTAGAGAAAATGCTTACTTTAATGTAGGGCAGTTCTAGTATTTGGGAAACATTAGGTATATGTGAGAAAGAGATGTAAATGAATGCACTATAATCAGCAAATTTAAATGTTAATGCCATGTCCTTTTTTTTGTTGTTGTTTGTATTCTTCCTATGTGTTAACCTGTCTCCAAGAGAATAAACATTAAGATTGTTAAATGAACTAACTTAACCAAAGAGGAGTGGAAGAACATATCATAATTTGTACAAATGACAGTTGGTTTTGCCAGGTTTTTGTTTTAGAAATAATATTTTAATTTATAAGCCAAATTCTAATTGGCATAATTAGTATATATAAATGCAGCTTTTAAATTTCAAAAGCAATGAAGCTATTAATTTATTTGCAATTAAGATAAATGTAACTTTTGACAGATATATTGAACAGAGTCAACCTCAGCTCACCACGAAGGGGGATACAGAATGGTGCACCCAGTAGAGGTACTTTATTGTCCTAATATGGTAATTACAAAAAAAATCCACAACACTTATGAAACATTTGATGGCAAAATTACATAAAGCTAACTTTGGAATCCTTTGCAACAGGTCCAGTCACTACATTCAAGTCTGAGAGTCAGCATTACATGCCGCCTGCCTCCAGCCCCGGAGCCGTGCCTGCCCCATCAGTCTTCCAGACTGTGCCCAGACCTGCCACCAGCTCGGTGGCACTTCAGCCTTTGGCTGGAGCAGTGAATGTTTCAGGAACTTCACAAACACTGCAGAGACCAGTTGCTGGATGTTTGTCAACACAGCAGGTGCCTGGGTCAAGTTCTGGACTAGCACAGCCTGTTAGCAGACCTGTAACCATTCCAGTGACAACACAGCCGGCATCAAGAAATATTACAGTTCCTGTAGTGGCTCAGCCTGTATCCAAGCCAGAGACTCCTGCAACAGCACAGCCTGTAATACTCAACCAGGTAAATTTTTATTCATTTAAAACGTAAAAGGTATGATTACTTTTGAATAAATTAATCAGTTCTGTCTATTCCAGGTTAGACTGACATGCTTTAGAAAGTAATGCATCCTTATCTGAGATATGCAGTGCAGATTCTGTGGTCTCTTAAAGCTTCCGCTGTTCGTTGAAGTTTGTCTTTTTTTATTTTTTTTGCTTGCTGGATATGTTTAGTATATACTGGGGAGATGTATCCATGCCATCAAAATACCCAAACTATGATCTTGTTGAAAATTAAAATATTGGTAAGACATAAAACCAAAGAAACTACAGACTAGTAAGAGATGCAGTGTTTCTATGTCACTGTTGTATTGGTCACATTTCAAATGTGAATGATGTGCGTAGGGCTCTGCGCTCCGTTTGCCACAGGTTTATCCCTTGAGCATTAGTTGTGCTTGAGCTGTGGCCTGCAGGCTGAGGTGCTTTGCTGTCCTTTCGCTGGCTCTTCTGAAACTGTTGTGACTACAGTGACACCTTCCCTATTGTGTCTGCAGCTCATGTAGCTGTTAATTTTAGGAAGTACAGCGCAGAAATTCAGTAACTATTTCCTCAGCTACTCCCGAACATCTATCTTTAATTTGGTTAGAGTGGGTTAGATGACTCACCAGAGGAAAGAGTGGCTCTTTATTAATGTCCTGAAGGGTCTTCATTTAAGGAGATGTACAATAAAAAGGCAGGGTTGGAAGCAGCATCTTCCTTTTTGTTCTGGTACTTAGGAGTCCTAAACCAATTATGATACCTGTTTATGGACTTGTGCTCCTTTAGATTTCTTTCCATTAAGTTTGGTTTACATGGTGGTAGTTAAAGATGTGGTAACTTGCACAGGGATGGTTTCAAATAAGTAGCAAAATTGTGAATGGGAATCAGTTTATGAACTTTTTTATTTTTTTCTCCAGCAAAATGTATTTTGGCCTTTGTCTCATGGATTTGCTGATGACAAGGTCTCTGTATTGTGTATTGGATGGTTTTTAAAATTTGTTTATTTTTTTATTTCAGGAAAATAGCCCTACTTTAATCAATTTTTTGTTTTGCAATACAGCTTGATGAAATGTAACCATTGAATTATTTCAGAGTTGAAATAATACTTTTTCATTTCTACCTTACTGTTGCTTTGAGAAGCTTCTACTTGCTACAAGATTGTACTACTTTTGAGTTCTGTTTTTTAATCTTTTGAAATGCAGCAAAATGTTATGCAGGAGTAACAAGCAAATGCCTGAGTTTAGGTTGAAGGAAGAAAGTATTTGGTTTTTTTTGAAAAACAATCAAGTATAATTTGAAACATCATCAGACTTTTTGGAACAAAAGCCTTTACAACTAGGAATTGAAACAGATTAGTGATGTTTCATTAAATGGTCTTTCTCAGGTCTTAGATTGTTTTTACTATTCTGAATACACAGCTATAAAAACTAACAAGCACTGATGAGAATTGCAACCTTATTAAAATGTCAAAAGATACTATTTGGGGAGATTGTAATGAACTTGATTTTCAGCTGAGCATTTTCTTTTAAGCAATCATATGTTTTTAAAATAAACCCTTTGAAGCCTGCAAGTAAAAAAATATATTAAACCTCAAACTTCTTTTCCCTCTTGAAAATATCTTATCAGGATTATATTATGGATTCTCTACCAGATGCACCAGATAATACATCTGGTATTCTGTTTGGTGTGAGACAGAACTCGGGAGTTCCACAGTACCAGACTGGGCCGGCAGTGAATGTAACAGGTGGGTATAACTGTAGTAGTTGATAAGAGAAACAACCAGCCTAATGTCATTTAACTCTAGTGCAGATGTGTGGGTTATAACTTTAAATACCATTTCTAGAATATAGTATAACTCCTTTTTTTCTTCCCCCTGTGCATAACACTGTATGATGTTTAATGAAATAAGCTTTGGAGTCTTGTGTTGTCAGACTTTGCTTTTCAATGCATTAGGCTGACTATAAAATCAACTAATGTCTTCTTATAATGCTCATTTAGATGGGAAAAAGCATTGTCAGATCCACTGTATCTTTATTGACAGGTAAAGGTTTGTTTTCAGTATACTCATCACTCTTTGGCCTGTGGGAATAGGAAAAGACTGTTAACAAAAGGGGAGCTGTGAACAGCACCTGGAGAACTGAGTCTGGATGGATTCTCTGTAATGATGATCTTTGTTTTCTGACTGCTGTATGCTGGAGTTGAAGTAGATGGGATCAAAAGGATCATTCCTGAAAAGGAGAGGAAGGGAGAGAGTATGTAATTTGACAACAAAACCCTTTTTTTCAAACTCCACCCACTTGGAGGAATGAGAAGTTGCTGTGACCCAAAAACCTGTCATGTGGAGTTGACTGGAGTGCATCCATGAATCCATAGCTCCAGATTAAAGGGAGGAGTTGGTGCAGGACACTGCACTAAGAGGCCTGAAGCAATTTGCCTATCATGTGCTTATTCTGGTATCACAGTACATTTGGTGCTTTTATTCTAGCTTACTATTTCTGATGTCTTTTCCCATCATTTATAAAATCAGACCCAGCCAGCAGGGATGCACAGAGCAGCATTGAGGTGTTTTCAGTGGTGGTGTGGGTTCAGAAACCTGTCAGCAAGGTGGTGCTGCAGCCAGTGTACTTTGCTCCTTCTTTGCCATCATGGATGTGGTACACAGGAATATTGTGTGTATGAGCACAGCCAACTCCTGGATAATAGCTACTGAGTGTTCACTAATAGCACAAAGTGACCAATAAATAATTGTTTGGCTACTGCTTTTCCCTGCTGTCCTGAGTACTTGGGAGTCCCTGTGGCCTGCTGTGTAGAGAACTGGACAGACTAGACTGGAATATGGTTAATTCAAGGAATTCTGGTGTCCACACTCCAGCTGAGAGAGGCACTTTCATGATTAGAGGTGTCAATCTGATTTATACCAGCAAGATATTAAATAATACTTGGTGCGATTCGTTTTCAAAGTAGGCCTAATTTTTTTTTGTGGACAAACAACAGAAGTAAAATGCAAACCTGCATTTTTATATTATTATAGTTCTTCTGAAAGCGAATTTACTAGTCAGAGTTGTATAGATAACACTACGCACCTTTATAAATATGTAAAAGAGTCTTCAAAATTATTATCACAGATGTGTTAAGCTTTTAAAATTGGAATTATGAAGAGTACTTTTAACATAAAAATAGTCCTTGTTTCCAAATAGGGTTTTCTGCAGTCAAATGAAGTACTTCACTGAAGATCCTTGTAAACTCAGTCAGACCTTGTGTCTTTTCCCTAGCCCTCATTGCAGAGCTGCACATAGTTTAATTCCCAGCAGCAGCAGTTGCTGCTGTTGGTTGATGGCTGGATGCTCCAATAGCCTCAGGTGATACAGATGAATGCTAAGGCCATACCAGCTCTATGGAATCCTTTGCTGAGCAGGACTTGTGTCCATGTGAGCAGCTCATGCACTGAACACACTGAGTGTAAGTAAATTAAACCCCCCAGGAAGTAGTAGCATCTAATTAATAACCTTATCATTTTGTGAATGTGTGAATGAATGAACCTTTGGCAAACAATGCTTAGAGCAACACATTTGAGCTTAATATATTTATATAAAAAAGAAGGAAAGGTATACTACATAGAAGAATGTTAGGATGTTTAAGTATCTCTATATTGAGTGAATTATGTTTTCCCACGTTTGAGGCACAGTGTGGCAAATTCTCCAAGATGTTCATCAGCATTCCCTGCTGGGAGTCTGCCTATGTGCATTGAATGGGGAGATTCTCCAGACTGTTGGCCGAGTTTAGATAGTTCCCACTGAGTATACAGAACTATAGGTGCCAGAGGGCTATTTTGTTTCTTCTCAGATGTTTGAATAATTAGTTGTGACACAAAGTATCTACTTGTTGAGCTTCTTGTTACACCCTGAGAAATCATTGGAGCAGCTCTGTCATTGTAGGGGGGGATATACCAGAATGTCCTTAGCTTAGATCACTGTGTCCAGAACTGAAGCCTTTGACATATTTTATTATAGTCTTAAGGCTGTTTGCAGTCTGTCATTGTGAGAGGTTTACAAGACCTGTGCTGGCACTTCAGACTCCTTGGTTTGTGGCTGTGTCTTTCAGGTCTGCTTGAGGCCTGATCTCTGTATTGAGTTCATATCATTAAGGGTAATCTTACAGTGACAGGAACATGGGTTTCTGACCAGGTGGAGCTGAGTGTTTATGGGCATGTTAATCAGCCACTGAACCTTCCAATTTCAAAGTTGTTGTTGGATTTTTTTGTGGTGGGTGTTTTAGGAGTTTTTTTTGGTGGGGCTTTTTGGTTTAGTTTTTTGTGGATTTGTTGTTAGGTTTTGTTGTTGTTGGGGGTTTTTGTTTGGGTTTTTTTTTGTGTGTGTGTTTTTTGTTTTGTTGTGGGTTTTCCTGTTTTGATGGTTTTCTGGGGTTTTTTTGTTTGTTAGTTTTTACTGATTTTCTTGAGAAGAAATACTGCAAACTGTAAGGACATGTGATGTTCTTTCAGTAGAAGAGAGCGGATAGATGTGCTGTGGTTGGTCATTAGAAGTTACAACACTTTTCACTTTGCATGCAAACTGAAGTTTACAGTTATATAAGAAACTAAAACAGCATTAACACAGAACCAGAAAGAAAGGAGGGGTGTTTTCCATCAGAAGCACAGAGCTTGTTCCAGATAGCAGGCATTGCAGAAACCAGCTGCTTAGCTTAGCTTCGTTACTGTGAACTCACCTTGTCTCACATTAGAGTGGGTCAAGATGTGAAAAGTAGGCCAAATGAATTCAGGTGGCCACTGTATGATTTACTGGGGTTTCAGAGGTGGGTCTGTATCTCTTGCATTTACCCTTTCCTGCTTCACTGGTCTGGGCCTGCAGTCTGAGTTGGATATTTTCTTAACTTCAGTATGGCATATTAATTTAGGAAAATATTTAAACTGCTTTGTGTGGACTCTAAATTGCAGTTATCACTAATGCGTTCTAATTACTATGGGAAAAAACTGAGGATCTTTTAATTAAAGTACTGTAGGTCTAAATGAGAGTGGTTTTGTATCTAAACCTCCTGCTACTTCTGAAGGTCACAGTGTAACTCCAAAACAGGCCAGGCTTACTGAGGTCGATGCTAGAAGCAACTTGTCTGTTTCACCTACAGGTAGCTGTCCAACAGTTGCACAGGCACAAAATGGATCTTCAAACAGCAGGAAGTTGGAATGATCTAGCTGGCAGTCCTGCCTCTGTGTCATGGAAAAACCTAACACATCTGTAGTGTTTCAGTTGGTCAGTGTTTTTAATGCTCTTAAGGCAGTGTAAGTAAGTAACTGTTCTTATGCTGTAAAGTAAAAATAGCTATTCTATGCAAGGGTTTATATACATTTACAAATTAATTTACCTGAGGTTATTACCTATTCAAATTGTAGACCTTCATTGTTTAGTAGGTAGGTTTGAATTCTGTAGAGCAGTAATTAGTCATTCAGAGACAGATGATAAAAATAAATGCCCCTGACCTCATTCTCTTAGTTGATTTCCTATGTCAAAGAAGAGAGTAGGGGGTTGAAACTTCAAAACACAACCAACCAGAAAATCAAGATTGAAAGAATTCTTGACTTATAGAATTCTATGACTGCTGAATTTATGAACTAGTTCTGATTAGATGAAGGAAAAAAAAACATTTTAGCAATGCCAGGCAAGGCTGTAACAAATTAGATTGTGGAATCCCCATCCTTGGAGATACTCAGAAGTTGACTGAACTCTTATGCTCTGAGCATAAGATTAGACTTGCTTTGACTGGGAAGTTGCAGAAAACCACCTCCAAAGGTCCAACCGAAATTATTTTGTGATTCTGTGCTTTGACTGATTATTGCAAAATATGTTGTGCAGTTCCCCCTCCCCTTTTTTTTTTCAGCAGTGTTTCTGATATAGTTTGAAATAGTAGTGGGAGGGGAGATGGTCTATTTCAAAGAAACGATGTTATTGGAAAGATTTTTTCCTTCCCTGCAAGAAGAGAGCTGGTTTGGCTGTTTCAGAGTATTAGCTATTAGGTGCATTTTTGTCCTGAGCCAAAAAGTGCTTTCTAGTGATTGCAATAGGCCAGCATTTATTCTTGACTTTTGAGACATTTCCAAGACATCTTCTCTCCTATAATGTTGAAGTGATTGTTTGAAATAATTTCAGATTTGAGTTTTTTGCATTTCTTATTTAGAGTTTGTTTGCTCTTTCCAACTACCAGAAGGACGTGGCTATAACATGAACATTTCAGGAAAAAAATTTCCTCCACCCTCTTTCAGGTGAAATAGATATTGTGCTGCAGCCTATAATAAAAAAAGATAACTGAAGGATCTTGCTAAATTCAGTAAAAAAAGAAGTAGATCATATTCACTGAGAAGCTTATTTTGCTGAGTTTGTGTCTAAGCCATCCCATGCTGGCATAGCAATTTCTAATCTGTCACAGAATCCAGCACTGAAGCACTGCAGAACACAAGGTTTTGCTGCAGAACCGGCTTTCTTCAACTCAGTTTGCACTTAGCTGTGATGTGTCCAAATGTTTTACCAACTGTAAGATGAAGACTTGCAGCACTGTTTGTGGTACATCTTTTACATGGCCATCCACTCATGTGAAGGACTTTCTGCTTAGCAGTGGTTTTTAGCAAAACTGTTACCTTAAGGAAAATTACTGTTTATTTATGGTCTAGGCATGGTCATCTCTTAACTCATACACCTGTTCATTCCCTTGTATTTGTTTTTGGTTTTATTACATCTTTTCATAGTCCTGGCAGGGAGCAGTTGACTCTACTGTTAAGATGTTGTTTCCTGTGTTTAGCTTCTAAACTGCTTACTTAGCATGGAGTCCTTCAAATCTGTGAATGAATTGAAAATGCAAGAGAGTTTCATCTGGAAAAGTAGCTCTTGCTCTCATGTTTTTTGACAGTTTGGAGAAAACTCAAAGCTTAAAGTTTAAACTAATGCAAAGCTTTAATACCTCTTTTTGCTCAAAAGGTATTAATCATTTATGTTGATAAAAGAAGCATTATTTCCTTTAATTACTGGGAGTAATTATTAATTTAGAGGATTTATTCTCTAGATTCTCCAGAGACACCTTTGCTTAACAGAAATAATGCATTTGAATAAGCCAAGATTCCAGCAAATCTCCAGAGAGAAATAGTCTCATCATTGAGAACCAAATGGTGAAATTCCTTTCCAAAACCTTTCACCAAAGGGTGAAATTCCTTGCTAAACTAATAGGATTTTTTCTGAACCCTATTGTGATGATGATCAGGCTGTGGCAGAAAACAGGCTTTACATGTTCATTTGAAAAGTTTGTGAAAAAAACCCATCAAAAATCCATCCTATCCAGGATGGGGTGGGCTGGTAGTGCACAGAAGAAATGCTTTCTCCTTATCATACTGCCTTCATCTCCTCACATGTTTTTTCCTTGTTTGTTGATAAGATTTTGTAAAATGTGTTTATCAGTCTATGTCAAATGGAGCAAACTCCAAGTCAGTCTGGGAAAAAGGAAGAATAGTTAAAAGATGCTTGTAAAGCCTTGCTTACGGTTACTACAGCTTCATTGTTGGTAGTAGTTTTCATTTGAAATAGCACATTTTACTAGAATACTGCCACTACTACTAAATTGAGTATTCTGTTTGTGAATTCTGAGTCTTTTTATGTTTTAAATTTTACAGGGACAAATGCTGCATCCAGCACCATTAAAAATGGAGGACCTTTTCCACGAGCTTGTCCAAAATGTAATATACATTTCAATCTTATGGATCCTCTAAAAAATCACATGAAGGTAAAATATTTTGGGGCTGGTAAGCATTAGAACAAACTTTGTGGGCTTCTCTTTGGTTATGGAAGAGTGTCATGGTTTGATAGGAAGCTAGTTTAGCTTCTGTCTGCTATCAACCAGAGCCAAATGCTCAAAGTGCTGCAGTCATGGAGAGCAAGACAGGAGCAGGGGAGCTCCAAATCTTGCTACTTTTTGCATCATGTTTTCAATGTACTGAAGGTGCCTATGAGAGTAGGCAGCCAGGTGATCCACATCTGTCTAAGATTGCAGCTGACACAAATATGACAATGTAAACTTACTGTTTTATCTTGATGTATCAAGATTTTATCTTGGTACAGCAAGATAAAAATACTTGATACTTAATAGATAAAGGAGTTTCTAAGCTGTGAGGAAGAATTTCATTTGTAGTTCATACTCAAACACTGTGGTAAACAAAACTCTCAGAAACTGAGCATCACTTAATTTGATTGTGAAACTACTTACTACTATTTCTGGAAACATTGTTTCCTGGAAAATATTTATCATTTGGCAAAGATCCTCATGATTCTCAGGCATATGTATTTCATTTCAGGGACAGAGGAATGGCTTTGCAGTCTGTATACAACGTGAATATCCAAAACAAAAAGGAGTATCAGCTACTGTATAAGACAAATTTGTGAGGATCTGAGTTACTGTTCTCACAGATGGTTCTGATTCACAGGGTTACAATACCCTAAACAGTAATTGCTGTCTCCTTCAGTTCTGAAACGTAATTAAGAAATACAGATAGCAGTGGAAAAAACCCCAAGGGTTTTAACTTTTTCAAATCATTGTTTGCACAGAATAGCTTTTGCACTGAGTACATCAACTGAATGAAGGAACCATTGAAGAAGTGTGTTTACTTAGGATACTGAGTTACAGTTCCACAGCAGGAAATTGCTCCTTACTAGTAAGCTTAGGGAAAGTAGTTCTGCATGGTTAGAACCATTATTTAGCAGGAGAGAAATTTGTCCTCTGAAACATTCTAATTTTGTTGGAAACTTCATAGCATCTTCTTTATGGAGTGTGCTGTACTTTTTAAGTCATAAGTTTCATGAAATGGCTCTTGGGCTAAGCATTTTTTACGTGTACTTCAACATAAAGAAGCTTGAACAATGTCTATTATGTGACTCAGAATTCTGAATTTTTTAGTAATGCTGGAAAGAACTTTTGAAGGTTTCAACATACATTCTTCCCTAAGAAACAAAGGACAAAACTTCCCATTAAGTTCTCAATAGACTTATGCTTGTCTGAAAAATACTTGCATGAAAGCTGCTTTTTTCTTCCATTTTAAATGTAAATAAATGTAAATGAAATAGATTTTTTTTGCAAGAATAAGGCAACAGTAGTATTGTTTTCTTGATTAAATTTATCTTACTTGAACCTATGGGAATCTTCTTCAGTTTTATTTATATAGTGTTTTATTACTTAAACACTAGTTAAACACTGTTCAAAATTGAGTATTGTAAGTTTGTCAGTGTGTCAGAGAATTAAGCTTTGTGTCTCTCATTAGTGCCTTCAGTTTTTAAAATGCTGTTGTCATCGATGCAGTTTGTGAGACTGATACCTTTGTTTCTGTGTCTCATCTCTTCTCCCTGTTTGCATTCAGTATTGCTGCCCAGATATGGTAAATAACTTTTTCTCGGAAGTGGTCAAAACAGAATGTGTGAGCACAAGCAAGACCATGGAATGTGAGAAAGGAAAGCTGATTATGTTAGTTAACGACTTTTATTATGGGAAGGATGAAGGTGACCTCCAGCAGGTACAACAGGAGCAGAAGACTCATACAACATTTAAATGCGTCAGTTGTTGCAAAGTTCTTAAAAATAACATAAGGTATTTGAACTCATTTCCTTAATTATTTGTTAATCACTTACAGTCCATAGTAGTCTCATGTATTAAAATTTTGTGTTTCTGGAGTGTAGAGTTCCTTTCATACTGAAAACTGATAATATTGGGTGACTAAACAGAAATTGAATTAATTTTTACCTTGCATGTATGTCCATAACTGGGAACTTTTTACAGAGTATGAATTTTAGTGGTGTCTAACGTAAACATAGAGTTTTGATAAGAGCAGTTGTAGGACTTTGGGGTTAGAAAGGGCAACACAAAGGATTTTACAGTTTGCCATCTGGATTGATGGCAGTATTGGTAGATGCGAGTGTTAATTCCCTTTAGGGACACACAATGACTAATAGTCAGTAGTTCACTTATGTAACATCTGTTATTTTGTTGGAGTAATTTTACTTCCAAATGCTGATAAAACCCCAGTAAGCTGTTTTAGTAGGTAGACAAGTTTGTGTCATCGTTCCTTTGGAAGTTAAGGTCACTGAACTTTTTTACATGCACTCTTCAACGGAAGCTGAAGTAGCAGAATGTAAAATTGAAAAATGGACTGTTGTTTCAAAGGGCACAGTCTGCAAGTTAAAGTGAGCAGGTTTATGCTAACATTAGACACATATTATTGAAAAAAACAAGTTTTCTGTAATTAAAACAATGACATTTGCTATTAATCATTAAATAGGCACTATTTTATACTCAGCATTATATTGTAAGCAATTGGTGCTGTGGTGCCTATGTGTTCCACAGCAAGCCATTAAAAATGTACAAGCTTTTTTTTTTTTTAACTTATTTCTGTAGCATTGACTTTTACCGTATTAATTTTGACTGTAACTTAAAAATTTTTATTCCGAGGTCTATTTTGCACCTTTATTTATAGTGGACAAAATTAACACATCTTACCATCCTAATTAAAGTATAACTTTTTTCACTTAAGTTCAGAAAAGCAGAAAGTGATTCATCATGGTAATCCCCTGCTTTCTTCAAAGGATTTGTTGTTGGATCTACCATCGCAATAATTTTCTGTTAAGGCATTATGCAGTAATAGTATCAGTTTCTTTTGTCTGCTTAGAAACCTGGAGAGACTCAGTTGGCTTTTTCTGGTTTTCTTGTTTCTGTTTTTTAAGCAACTGCATGACAGTATGAGCATGAGCTCAAGAGACTATGCTCCTTGCTCATTTGTTTTTTTCCAGTTCCAAGGTCTGCATTCCTTTTGTGAGTGTGACTTACATGTAATAGTTCCTCTGGCTGTACTGAAATAAAGTGCATTCCAAACAGGAGTTTTGGAAGTTGAACTGTAGTGGGTTTGCAGGTAACCTGTCCTTGTGCTGCTCCACCAGTAACAGTGATCTGCTGATCCTGCCGTGAGTGCCCGGACTTCCTAGCCAGAATAGGTTCCGACAGATGGACAGATATATGAGGAAAAGTTATTTTAAATAGTACCATACCAGTTTCTCCCACTCTTAATGTTGGCTGCACAGTGGTGGTTTTGATGACTATCCTTCATAATTCAAGGTCAGCCCTAAATGCTTTAGACAAGGAACATTCCTGGAACTCCTGCCGTGGTTTCACATCAAGCTGTCATGTCCAAATTGCAGATACATCCTTGCTATTTAATACTTTTCAGCCGACCTAAAGTTAAATGTGTTTCAGAATGGAGCTTTGAGATTGCTGATGGTGAATAAAGTGTTAACAGTTGATGTGTTCTTGTTGTCTTTACTTATTTCCTTATATTTCAAGGCAAGAATTTTGTCTAAGCAAACATGAGAAATGTAATAGATTTAGTCTTAGAACATGTTTTAGATTTCATGTGTGTTCCTTAAAGTTAAGAATTCTAGTCAGCTTTAAGTTTGTTGCCTATTTTTTTAGCAAACACTTAGTACTTAATTTTTTTTTTAATTGAGAAGTCCTTACAGAGTAAAATTTCTAAAGAATCCTTTATATCTTGCATATGATATGTATAGGGAATGTTCAAATGTAGTTTTTTGCACCTGTTCACTATAATTTAAAGGTTTATGAACCACATGAAACATCACTTGGAACTTGAGAAGCAAAGCAATGAAAGCTGGGAAAGCCACACCACGTGCCAGCACTGTTACCGACAGTTCCCCACGCCGTTCCAGCTGCAGTGCCACATCGAGAGTACACACACGCCTTACGAGTCATCCAGTGAGTTGAATTTTTTTCTTAGCCAAAATTTTTAGAAATTTCCCAACTTTTATTTCCTGGATTGTAATTTCAGAATAAATCTATTGTTATCCAAGTACAATAATCTTGAGATCTAATATGAAAAAAAACCAGAAACAAAGCACTTTTTTTTTCTTTTGAGAGCATATATATATATATATATATATATATATATATATATATATGCAAAAAAGTATTTTTAAAAGCCTTTGTTTTTTTCCTTGCATTTGTTTGTTTATTTATATATTTTGAATTGAAAGCTTGACTTTAAGACCTCAGGTTTAAGGCCCTTGCCTTCCTGGCTTTCTGAAACTGTACAGGGAATTTCTTCTAAAGAGTGGAATAATCATTAGATTTCTTTACCTTTAATGATATATACATATAATGTATGTGTGTATATATTTATATATATATATATGTATTATAATTTATGCACATACAACACCTATAAAATTTTTAATTTTTTCTTGTTTTTTACTTTTTCTAGCGATTTGTAAAATCTGTGAATTATCATTTGACACAGAGCAAGTTCTTTTGCAACATATGAAGGACAATCATAAGCCAGGTGAAATGCCGTATGTTTGCCAGGTATCTCAGAGTGACTTTTGTATTTAGATTACACCACTCCCCTGTCTTCAGTGTCAGTAAACTTGTTACTCAAAAGTCAACCTTCTTATTTTAGGTGTGCAGCTACAGATCCTCAGCTTTTTCAGATGTAGAAACACATTTTAGAACAGTTCATGAAAACACAAAACATTTGCTATGCCCCTTTTGCCTCAAAGTTATTAAAATTGGAGCACCGTACATGCATCATTACATGAGGCATCAGGTAAGCAGATCTTTTCAGTCCTTAATGCTAGAAAAATGCTAAACATGTTTAAGGAATCTCCCTCTGAAAAAACAAACGTGACTGATTTGTATGCTGGTTACTAGGTAAGAGTAATTAATAAGAATACATTAGAAGAATTTCAGAAGTCTTTAAGGGAGTTGTCTTGTTTTTGTGTGATGGCAGCTTCTTGTTTAAAATAATCTCTGAATATCCTTGGAAGAATCTTCTTGCTGTTTGGTTTCTTCATTACCTTTTAGTGATTTGATTCTACTTTTCTTGAGGTTACTAGCAAACCTGCCACTAGTTCAAATAAAGAAAGAGATAATGAAGTGTCCTGTAACTGGGAATCTGATTCCTCCTTGTATTAACTGTACTGCCTTGCATTTTCAAGTATCTAATTCCTACAGGGTGTCTTTTCTTTGTGTAGTATTAGGAGTTTGTTTGTTCAGTTGATGTTTTAGGAACTGCATGAGCATTGCTTGAGACAAGCTAGGGCTAGAGTTTTGTCATCCCATCCATGCTTACTGTAGATTGTCATTTGTCTTTAAAAGAAAAAGGGAATATACCGTTGCACTAAATGCAGACTGCAATTTTTAACATGCAAAGAAAAAATGGATCACAAGACTCAGCATCACCGAACATTTAGGAAACCCAAGCAATTAGAAGGCTTGCCTCCTGGAACAAAGGTGAGTGTTCATGCAGGAAAACTTGAGGGGGCAAAGGAAAAAAAAAGGTCTTGGTAGAGGAAAGAGTAGAGGAAAGAACAGAAAGAAGTGCTTTCTGTTGGTAGAGGAAAGAACAGAAAGAAGTGCTTTCTGTTGGTAGAGGAAAGAACAGAAAGAAGTGCTTTTCTCCTTTCTTCTGTGTAGAATATGTATGCTTAAAACTGGGTTCACTAGGTCTTGTTTGGGTTCAGCATTTGAAGGTATGTGAGGAAAACTTGGATCCCCTCAGAACACTTACCCTGTCTATAAGTCAATCTTCCATTTCTCAAGAAGGAACTACTTAGACTAGGATTTTCTTGTAGATTTTGGGACTTTTTCCAACAGTTTTTTAGTAGAGCATCAAAATATATGTCCTTTCAGTTGCAAGAAAGAATAGAAGTTAACATTTTGATCTGCTCATCAGTTCATTTGCTGTAGAATCAGGAAGGGAGAAATTACTTCAGTTGCTGTTGATTGTCTTGCTTGGCAGAAGGAATGTAAAGCACCAATTCTTCACTCTGTGATGATACCTCAATTTTTTAAAGATTTCGTGGTCTTCATGACCTAACAAAAGCTTGGATTATGTTAAAATTTGTTAGTAGACCTTGACAGGATGAAATGATAATACTGAAAAACCTGGAACCAGATTTAGAAGACAAGGTGCTTCTAAACTAGGAGTATGGTTAAGTATAATTAGGAGTCATATTGTGAGTCAAAACCACATTTGACAGCATGACAAAGGAGGTCAAGAATAGCAGATAAGAGGTCAAAAACCAGAATTTCTCCTTGGAATTCTAGGATGAGAAACAAACATATCCGAAGGGAGTAGACTGGCTCACCATGTGGCAGTAAGGCACAGGACTTTTTGTTAAATCCAGACACTGATGGAATGGTTTGATATTCTTCTTAGTAGGGCTGATTGGTCTGACACTTCTGCTACATTTTTTTCATTTAAGAAAGCAGGATCTAGCCAGTTGCAGCTCTGGAAAGAAAACATGTTTTATCATGAGTAGCTATTTCAACCAAAATGAACTTTTTAAGTGTCCAGTTGGCTATTAGAGGTTAACTCTAGTCCAACGGTGTTTTCAGTGTTTTATGGTTTTCAAAGTAATCTTTCATCAGGAGAGTTTCTTATGCTATGATTTGTGCTGTAAAGTGGCTTAAACTTTGAGACAAATAGAAGTAGGAACTTGGAGAGCTTATATCTAAACAATTATTTTAACATTTCATCCTTGTAGGTGACTATTCGAGCATCTTTGGGGTCTCATCAGTCAGGATCATCAGCTACATCCTCTGTTAGTACTAGCAGTTCCACATTTCAGTTATCACCTAAAGCTAGAAATACAACCACTAAAAATCATAACAAATCTAATACAAGTAAATCAAGAGGAAAATCAAAACAATCTACATCGAGGAAACAAAATGCGTGGACGAACAGCAGAAGAAAAAAAGAACCTACAAATATAGCATTTCATAATCTAAGGTAAAACACTGGCAGTAAAATTGTCTTTAAGTACGCTTTGAACATAAATAACTCATCACTTAATAGTCTTTCAGTAACTTTAATGCTGTAATATAGAATATCTGGCACCTCAGGTTTGCTGAGAAAGCAGAGACATAAACTTTCTACATACTGGTACTGTGGTTGTAATTCTGAATTCACTGATTTTGGTGGTGGCAGACTACTTTCTGATGGAAGAACAAGTGTTCTGGAAACTTCTCTGTGTCACATTTAGAAATTTTCTCTGTGTGAAGCCTTTCTTTTTCTTTTTCTCTTTTTTTTTCTGTTTTTTTTCTTTTTTTCCCTTTTATTTTATTTATTTGAACCTGTTAGTTAAAAGATAAAATCCTAGGAGATACAATATTTTGGGGAGCTAATTAAAAAAAATCAAGGAAGTAAAAGCAAGCTATTGGGAGGATGCTGTCTTTATCTTGACAATTTATTAGGCTTTGCTGTTCTTATGTTACAATTTTCATGGGTATTTTATGGACTGTTTATTACACTGGAGTGTAATTTCATTGGTTATGATGAGTTAGCATTTTTTTTGTCAGAGATGGAAGATGCTACCCCTCCAATTTTTGACTTTCTGAGTGTGTAGCTCTGGGAGAGATCCAAAAACAAGTCAGCAAAACTGGGGAAGAGCAGGATTATATTCTTGCTTGGTAGATGCTTCAAAGCTTGTGGGTAATATTGGGATGATAGAAAATCCGAAGGCTTTTTCTGTGCCTTGTGATGGATGGAAATCATTGTTGCAAATACTTCTCAAGTACATGGAGACAGCAGCAGCTGAAGTTGGAGGTTCTCATCCACTGCATTTTCTCTTGTTTCCAGGCCAATAATGGATGTGTACATTAACTTTCACTTTTTTATTAGGATCATAATTAAATCATAGTTCAAGTAAAAGCAAAGTTTTCTTCCTTTCTGCTAGTGTAACCTTTAAGTATTTAACTGATGTATTTTTAAGTTCCTCATTTTTCCATAGTATAGGCAAGCTTGCTACTTACTTAAAGCAGAGTTTGAAATAGTTATCCCTTCTGAAAGTGTTGCTATTAACTGATAACTTTTTCATACTACTGTCAGGTATCATGTTGGAACTCACAAATGCATTGAGTGTTTCTCAGAAATAAAAGATTTTGCAAGTCACTTTCCTGCATACGTCCACTGTAGTTTATGCAGATATAACACCAGCTGTAGCAAAGCCTATGTCAATCACATGATGAGGTAAGAACTCTTCAAAGCTTTTACTGGCTTAGTAAACACTTCCTAAGTTCATGTAAGGTGTGAAGTGTTTGTTAGGTGAATTTTTAACTGGATCCTCAGACTGGCAGGGAAATGCGTGAGCTTGGATTTTTTTAATTTTTAGCAAAGGCTTAAACTCCACATTCTTGTTTTGCTTTAAAAATCCAGTGGTACAGGCAGTATTTTACCTTTGCTTCAGAGTTTCTGTGCTATCTTCCATAATCGCTTCAGCCTGACTTGGCAAATAATGACTAATTATGGTATGTTCTCTGGGTTTCAGATTGAATGTCTCATCTGATTTTACAAGTGCTGAATGCATACAGGCCACAGCTATCGCTAGTGAAGTCTGTGCTCAGATTTGAAGGATATCTCAAATAGCAAACTCAAGTGGATACTTTGCCTTACCCTACTTCTGGTCATCCATAGAAATAACATCTCATTTGGTCACCAGTGGTGGGGCAGCGTAGGGTATTAGTGATGACAGCTGTAAAAAAGCCTGTTAAGAAAACAAATGCATCATTTTTAGAGCCATAGTATTATACTATACAAGAATTAGATACAGATCACGTAGCTGTGACAGTAAAACAAAATTTTAAAAACCTACTTGTTACTCCTGTGCCCTGAAAAAGCCAACTGTATTGTGGAAAATAGTGAATGTGATTTTTTTTTTAATTCATATACATAGGAAGTGCCTTGGCATTTGTAAACTCTAGGATTCTTGAATCTGTGATCTAAGTTTTTAGATACACTTTATATTTACCTATTCATACCAATTTCAATGCTCATAGAAGTCCTAGGCTGAAATAGTTTGCATGCTTTTATGTGTGTAATCTATTGTTATCTGAAAATTTCATGTCTTATTGAAGGCCATCTCTTTAGGAAGCACAAGTTCAGCCAAGTTTTAGCTCTTTTGTGGTGCATTCTATAGCTATGGTTCTTCAAAAACTGAATTGTTGATGGTAGCAGTAAAAGTATGTTCTTCCAGGACTGTGCCAGTAAAATTTAGCTTTTCCCCTCCCGAGCTCATTTACAAGAGAGCCAATGTTTTAAACTAGAGCTGAGATTCACAAATTTGTAAGCTTTAAACATTTAATGTTTCAGAATAATGCAGTTCAGTACCTTGGGCTTCTATTTTCATGTTTTGTCCTAAGCAAAGTGCAGTACCATGACTAGTGAAGGGGTTATGCAGAGTCATGTATTTATTAAAACCAGTCTGAGTGGTAATGTTTTCATATATTCAGCTTTCACAGTGCTCGTCCAAGTAAAAGGTTTTGGATCTTTAAGAAGCATTCAGAACAGCTACGGTAATTCAGCTTTTTTCGCTTACAGATCATTATGGTTTTACTTTCTGATGTTGAACTGATAACTTAGGTTGAGATTATAACCTCTTGAATTTCCACAATTTAGACCAGAGAAATGAAACCATTAGGTTTTCCAATAGCAGTGTTCTGGTCAGTGACAAATACTTATTTGTCCACATTTATGAACTTAATTCTGAGCAGTTTTAATTTTTATTTTTTTTATTATTATTCATAAGATGCAAAATGGGGAGGGGGTCAGGGAAAGAAAAAGACAACCATCCAATCAGAGAAACTCATGCTCTACAGATAAATTTCTGTCTAAAGTCATGTTCTTTGTACTATATCCAGCATGGAGATGCCCTGCTCATTGATGGGAATTTCCTGATACTAGTTGCAGTAGAAAAAGTAAGATTATGTTTTTGTGAATCATCTCATCTGAAGTTGATTTTTTTTAATAGTTTGTCCAGTTGCTGTAAGTTAAGAAAAGTGTCTCTATGACCATGTTGTAACTGCACTTCCTTTATTATTTTTATTTCCTAGAGGTATGACTGTAGTGTGTCTTAACTGTGATTTCCTGGCTGATGTTTCTGGCTTGGATAACATGGCCACACATCTGAGTGAGAACCAGACTCATACTTGTCAAGTTATTGTGGAGGAAGGTGAGCACAGGTGGTGTCTTTTTATACAGTGTATAAATACTTCCATGTGGATGTCTCTTGTGTTATCACAGTCCTATTTTGAGTTGCATTATTTTTGTATGTGCATTTAACAGTGAGTACTTCTGTATTTCCACATTTTAAAATATTCTTAATTCAATCCTTTGTTTTCATTTTCAGTTTCCACAGATAATGCAACTGCTGCACAAGTGTCTCAGTAAGTTTTATTTTACTGCTTAATGTTTTGGTTTTTTCTATTAATTTAGTGATAGATGGCCAAAATTTGCACTTTCAACTTGGGTTTCTTTGAATTCCATTGAATTTGAAATGTATGGGTGAACACAGGCCTTTGCTGTACTAGTGCTTTTTCATCTTACCATGTCCACAACTACAAAAATGAAGAGATAAAACAAGTACCTATTGCACCTAAAACAAAATCAGTCTGAAGAAAGATAAATAATTGTTGCGGTGTTGGAACTTCTCAATTCTGACCTGTCTATATACAATGAGATTGTTACTTCTATTTAATACTAGCTTTATCAAATCAGTGGTTTATGTTCTTTATGTAATATGAATACAAAAAGGAATGTCCTTTACTGAAGTAGGACAAATTCAGTCTTAATATTTTAAAAATATTTAGGAATTATTTAAAAAAATATGTCTTCATATGACCAAGGCATACTGCTTTGTATTAGCATTTTTATTCTGACTTTGAAAGAGGAATTCCTATGTATTAATCAGGGTTTTTTAAGGATTTGAAGAACCTGCAGTATTGTGGAGATTGTGTTTCAGATTGTGTTAGTTTGGGTTTGTTTTAGACCTTAGAAGAATCAGACATGCCAAGCCCAATCAGACATGCCCTGATTATCCTGGAACTGCTTCTGAGGCTCTACAGTGTAGTTTATGCCTTAATTCAAGGTTTAGAGGTGTGTCAGTTAAATCAAACGTTTGTGTTTTCTTCATACCATTTTCAGACTACAGAATGAAAAATGTCAGACTGCAAAGAAATATTTTAAGAGATAGAACAAAATGGTTTAACCCTGATAACCCCTCTAGCCCTCAGCAGGATTCTAAAAGGAGTTTAGATAGTCTCATGCATGATGAGAACTCTTTCAACAGAGTGATAAGTTCTTAGGCCTCTAAGCATAAATCAGCTTTCACTGAGTTTTGGAGATTCCCCAAATAGATTATTTAATATTTATTAAGTATTTTCTTTCTTAGTTTCCATAAAGTGGCTAATAAGAGGAGGTCCTCTAGTAGTTTAGCTTTCAGTGAAACTCAGACAATGACAAAAGAAAGTGTTGAGCTATGATACTTGGGGAAACGTTAGCTTTTGTATTTGGAGCTGGCATTAGGTGTTG
The DNA here is from genome assembly GCF_901933205.1 of Camarhynchus parvulus. NCBI lineage: Eukaryota > Metazoa > Chordata > Aves > Passeriformes > Thraupidae > Camarhynchus > Camarhynchus parvulus. Next base: position 7,192,392 of record NC_044580.1, read on the forward strand.
GGAATTAATGCCTGCTGAAGTGTCTGGAAGGAAGGTTATAGATATGTTGAATGGTGGCTGAGGATGTACAGCTGATACGCTAATGCAGCTGTGGCAGGCTGTCTTCGGTACTGCAAAAGGACCTTGCTGTCTTGAATACATTGCAGAGACATATGGAAATATGTAACAATGTTTGCTGTATAGATCTATGTATCTGTTGCTCAGAAGTAGATGGATGAGCACTGAAAAGATTTGAAGTAAAGTCAAGAATATATGCAGGTTTGTTTCTGCAATATGTTAGAGTAGGACAGATGCAGATACACATTATTTTTGAGAGTTCTGATGCCAACATAAAATCAGTTGCTGGTACCACAAGAAGTGATAGAAGATCAATGATGGTGCTTTTTGAAACTGTCAGGCTCATAGGCTTCATTATTTTCAGTGAATCTTGTCCTGTTCCATATGCTAGTTCTCTGATACTTTGGACAAGAATATATCATTGCTAAACTGAAGAGTATACCTCTGTAGCAGATATTTTAATTCATAATTTGCTGTACAGGGTACAAAAAAAAAGTTCATCTTTTTGTTGTGGGCTGGTTCTTAGTGGTACTCTGGTTGCTTTGGAAGAAAAGGAACTTGCAGACAATATTCATAACTTCTGCTGTATAGTTTCTCAATGATCTCTGAATGTTTCTTCCAATTCTTTGACCTATAATTCAATGACTTGTTTATGGGACTCTTCAGAATCACTTCATCATTGGAAACAATGACTCAATTACAATCTTGAACCCTTCTGGATCTTCTCTTGCATCTCTCAGATGGTGTCTTTGGGTGTCTTTTATTATATACTGGATTGTCTGTATGTGTTATAAAACTCATCTTTATTGCTAATGATCAGACATGTTCCATGAACTCTGTGTACTGTTACAGAGCCTGTCTTTGGACCAGAATCCTGCCATTAGTAATACAGATAACCTAGCTGGGAATGTTCCAGCAGAATTTGTTTTTTAAATTTTTACTCTACATAAGTCTTCTTGTTTATTTGGTGATCCACCTTGTGCTGAGGAAGTAAGATTGAATAACTATGCAAGTACTCTTCTAATTGCTCAACTCTCTGCTTTGCACAACCATTAACATATTTTTAAATGAACTGACAGCAGACATTTTTGTTGCAGGGCAGTTGAAAGTGAGCAGGTATCCTATACTGCCTTGGCTCACTGATACATCATTGTGGACCAGAAAATTGAACCCAGTCCAGCTTGGGATTATTTTGGTATGTAAGCAAACAAGGATCTGACCAGACCTTTTCCTTTTTCTTCATGCATTGAAGCTGTGGTGTTCTCTTCTTGCATCTTTTAGACAGTGGGTCTGGTCTTTTCTCCAAATATTGCTGTCAAAGGCCCTTTTTGATAATGTTCTCTACTTTACAGCATTGATTGGCAGCTTTTTGGGGGCTGTACTCTGTTGAGGAGAGGCTTACCAGGAGTGTCATTTACCAGGTGCAGTGTTCCTTTGCTGCTCATGTGCAGCATTTCTTCCCTGCTCCAGTCTATCAGTTTTATCCCAAGCTAGAGTAGTGAGTAAATGCTGATGCATATGGGCTGACATCAAAGCCCATTTTGTTCTGAACTTGATCCCACCTTCTGAAACTAAAAGGCTTTGTTGGTTTTTGGGTGTTCACTAAAGCATACAAGTCTTGATCTATTTAATATTCAAGTAAGTTACATTTTTTCTGCCAGTGACTTTGTGGTATATAGTGGCAAAATATGCTTTCCATGTCTTCTATTGCATGTAACTACATAAACTGAGTCTTGGCCAAAGCAATTTACTGGCTGCTTTGCTCTCTGGTAGCTAAGCTTCTTTTTGCTCCAAAATACTGTGAGAGGAGGAAAGCATGTAATGGAAGTACATTTATTGAGCCTTGATTCTGAGGGTGGAGCAGCTACAGTTCCAGTTGATTTCACACCTTGTTCTTTTGGGATCCTCTCTTATCTTCAAGGATGCTCTACTCAAGCTGCTGGGACATTTGCTGCTTTTGTTTTTACTGCTTCTGATTTCATCTTCAGTTCTAGATTATCTATGGCAAGTTTATCCATCAGGATATTCGATGAGCTTTGCTTTTGCAGTGATGAGCTTGTAATGTTCCTCCAAACTCAGCCTCCTGTTTACAGTGGGTATGTTTTGAATCTCTCATTTCCTAGCCTGAGAACAGCATAAGAGATAAAGCTGACCTCACTTAAGGATCAGTCACTGATACAGCTTCCTAGTTGTAAGAGTTTGGTTTTGGTGAATGCAAGCTGTTCTTGATTTGCAGCACTTCCTTTTCCTGAATAACCAAATTCTTTGAGATTAATTCATTTTGACCAGTTTTTTTGTCCTCTTGACTTTTAGTACTCAATCACAGGTCTGGTGATAGTGAGCTTCTGCAGCTGTTTAGTATTGCTAATAATGGTAAGGATCCTGTCATCCATGGTCTCTTCCACATATTTTGTGACTGACCATTTGCACACTTACTCAGTACTCTAAAGTCTTGCTCTTTTTGCAACTTTCTTCCTTCTGACAGAAGCCGTGTTCCATCTTGAATGCTTCAAGCGTCACTTACCAACTACAGGTTTTTCTTGCAGGACTTAATTCTGTTTTGACATAGCAGCATTCAGAAAAGCATAGTGGGTTTGTGTTTTCATTGTGAGCATGCTGTTCATTTCAGAGGAAGTTGAATTCGTATTTCACTTTCATTCAGGTTTCTGACAACATGAAGAATGGAATGTGATTGCAGGGTTTTGTGGCTTTCAGAAACATTCTCTAAGAATTTCCCAGAGGTGACACTAGATAGACACTTGGATTTGAAGTTATGTGAATTCTACATCTTTTAAATGCTTATTTGTAATATTGTCCTTCAGTTCTTTTGCAGATTTGCTACAGAAATTTAAGTTTCGAACTTGCATTTTAAACACTTCTTAGGGTACTTAGAGATATGAGAAATTTGTGGAAATGGTTCATGTAGAATCAATTGGCCTTGTGACATCCTGTTTCCATTTGTGTGAGGATCTTGGAAAAGTTACTCATGTTGAAAACTCATAAAAGCAGTTCTAAATCATTAAAATAAACCTGCCTTAGTATTAAATCTCTCTTATGATCCCAACAATTTACATGAATAATGCAACACATTGGACCATATCTGCACGGGCAGAGCATAAATATGCATGATATAACCAATTTAGCTTATGGTCAAAGAATTAAGATTTCATTTGTATGTAGCTTAACCTATCGCTTTTATTTTTAGGACATTGAGTGTCATTGCTTGGCTAGCCAGTTATGTTTTATGTTTGTTTGAAAAGCCATACAAACAAAGTAAATGTTTGTTTCTGTTATTCTGTTAAATGTAATTGTGCAGCATTTAAATTTACATCTGTCAAAACAGGGAATTTTTGCAAGAAGGTGGAATTAATTAAAAACAGGCCAACACCTAAAAATCCCAAACCCAATGACCTTTCCATTCATTTGGCTGTAAATAAATTTAAATTTTTTAATGCTGTGTATGATTCAGTTGAGTGTCTGGAAGATACCTCAAGCCACTTAAAGTTGATTTCTAGAAATTCTTGAAGCTACAGTCATCCCAGAAAAAGTTACTTTTGGTTAGGTGTGGGCAAAAAAGAAGTGTTTGGCAAAAGATTGCAGCTGAGTTTGTTCTGCTTACCCAGTGAGCCTTTGATTGTAAGGAAGCATGAGGGATTGCTGGGAAGAGGGTGGCTCATGATTTGAGCTGTGTATGTGAGCAAATATATACAGTTTTATTGTGGGAGAGCAGGACAAGGAATGAGACTGAATTTCAGAAATGAAGCTACTCCTGTTTGTGCTTAACTGCATTTTAGAGTCTAGCTTTTGTTACTGACTCCAGATCTCTTCCATTAGTCCTAGGTGTCTCTTCATCTGTCAAAGTTTCAGTTCAAACTGATTAAAGACTTCAAGGTGTCTAAATTAATGTTCTTACTTGACTTTTACTCTGAGTCCCTTTGGTTTTATGGCTGATCCATTCTGTTTGCTATCTCAAGGTGAAATTTTGTGCTCAGCTGCTCCTTTTTTATGGGCAACTTTTTTAAGGATTGCCATTAAAAGGGAATTTTTTTTCATTGTTCTTAACTAGAAGTTCATGTAGAGTGAAGAATTTTTGGAGAGTTCTAGAAAGGTTTCAGAGTTACTCAAAACTGTTGGACCAACAGGCTGTACTTACTGGAGGTGGTCACAATCATTGGTTTATTTTTATAATGTTCTTTCCAGAAGCACTGTGACTTCACAGATGTGAGAAAGTATTGCCTTGCTGATGTTTGAGATCTGTGGGATTTAAGATTTCTTGTGTCATTGAAGTGTTGGGAAGATCACAAGGTGATAATTTTCTCTGGTTTGGTGTGTATTCATGCAACTTCTGCCAATCACAAATTAGAAGGAACTGCTTTCTAAAACTATACCTAAACAAAATTAAGGTTGAGAGTATACATCATGAATCCAAAGTAAACCAAAATAACGAAGATGTGGTTACAACAAAATGTTACAAACTCTGCTCATTTCCGAACCAACATAAATGAACCAGTTGGAATCTCCTTTATAAGATATAAAATGTGAACACAAAAATGTCTCAAATTTGATAATGTAAAATAACATTTATAATGGATTTTAAATAATCTATAGGTATTGGATCCAATTCACAGACATTTAAGTTAGTGGCAAAACTTTAATTTATTGAGACAAGAAGACCAGTATGTTTTGTTCTTGGATATGCAATATCTGATCTATTCCTGTCGACATTAGTGAGTCTAACAGGAGTGACTGTTTTATGGCAAATGGCTATTTCCAACATATTTGTTTTAAGTTCTTGCATATAAATCATTAAAGCAGTAAAGCTAAATATTTGGCATTGCATCATCTTATACTGGTGTGGCTTCTCTTGATTAAATACTTCAGAGTATTTAAAGTCCTGACCCAAAAAATGTGTTCTCATTTGATTTATCCTGATTATTTCTCTGTTAATTAGAAGAGTATTTTTACAGTGCTACTGAAACCAATCCTTTTTTGTAGCTATTCTTGCCATAGATTGTGGCAGATTAGGATATAATAAATAATAATATGTGATTGTTTATGCTACAGTTTAAGATGCTGGTTAGCTGCTAGAACATTAATGTTAGAAAGTATCCGTGGTGTGCTGATACTATGTGCTTAAATTCTTTAAAAGGTCTGGGGTTAGGCTGCTTTTTTGGATTTAGGAAAATTCATGTGGTTGATCAATCTAATATTAGTATACAGTTTTCATAAAATTTAAGTGGTAAAGCTGTTTTTTTGTGTCAAATACCTTGTACCCTGTAGACAACCATTAAGACTCGCTGAGGTTGTGAATAATTTAATTTATGATTAATAACATTATCTAAATATAATAGAGGCAGCACCATACTTCAGCAGATTAAATTTGCCTTTAATGCAACATCAACAAAGAAGATTTAGGCATAAGCAGTTTTGAGGGGTTTGTTTGCTTTTTCTTTTTTTCTCTGAGAAACCTTTGAAAGGTTAGATTTTGTTAGAACTGATGACTTAACAAGTTTGTAGGAGATACTTCTTGCTATCTCTGCGATAACATTTTCTTACAGAAACACAGAAAATCAATTTTGGTGATGTTGTGATAAGCTGTTTAATTAATGTGGTTTTCAAAGTCAATAAATTTAAATCATTTATAGCTCATCTAATGTATGGACTGTGCCTGTAAAGGTATTTTGTGGGAAGCATCCCCTCCATGTAGTAGTTGGAGGTCAGCTGCAATGTTTTACAATTCTCCTAAAGTCAACTACAGCTCTGTACTGGGTGTTTGGGTTATGGCAGACAAATAAAAGAAAACTGAGCTTATATTGGGGAATGTTTTTGTCAGGTAGTTTTATGCACTTAATTTAGCATTTCAGATCTTAAAATACTTCAGTCATGGTTTAAAAGGTCTTTCTGGTGTGGAGATCATTCCTCAGGTAGAATTAGAATAAAATGCTCACTGTCTTCAGACTGTTGGTTCCTGGCTTTCCTGAGGCAAGATAACTGGAAGAGCTTACATGAAACAAGTTTATCTTATAATTTCTGTGCACCCAATAAAACACTTCAGAATTCTGAAGTGAAGTATGTTTAAGCTCAGCATAAGTATTAACTTTAAAAATCAGTTTCAGATAACCAAATTGCTTTCTAAGTTGTAAGTATCTTCATCCTTATCTCTGTTTTAACAATGCAGCAGTTTAAAACATTGAATCTTTATTCATTATCTACACTGAAATCTTCATTAGAGAGAGAAAAGCTAAGCTGGGGGTAATGTCTTGTCTTTCCTACACATAGTCTAAGAGTATCTCTGACCTTTGTATCTAGTGTGAAGATCCAAGACAATTCTTTTATAATGATACATAAATTACTGGTTATGGTGTTCGGAGGGTCTGCCTATAAAAACCCAGCTTTGTGTGTCTTACTGCAGAAAGCTGGGCTGTGTCAGAGGCACACCTTTGGTGGAGATGTGCAGTTTGTAATTTGTCGTCAGTCCCTTTGGCTGACTATTGAATGCCAGCCTCCAGTGAAGGAATGCTTTGCTTTCCTGATGTATCTTCATATTCAGGGAACCTGGAAATTGGTCACTGTGAGATCTGGGTTAATATTGACTCTGAACTGTAATTTTTGGGGGCCTCTCAGAATCTAAGTGATCTCACAGTACATATTCTTAGTGGGTTTTTTTCAGAAATGTCATCTTTGGATTCGGATTTCACAGATTTTTTTTTCAGAAGTTGTCTTTTTGTGCCCTTCAGAAAGGGCACTCTTGTTACAGAAATCCCAGATGGTAAAAGAGTGAGAGAAGTCCTGAGTCCTCGGAAAGATTTGTCTTGTAGCACTGCTGGCCAAAATACAAAGGGTTTGGTGACTTTCTTTAGCAGAACAAATGATTTTGTAGAAATGAGAAGACCTTTCATTTTCATTCAGAAGTGTTAAGAATTATTATCTTACACAGACACACTTTTTCCATAGATTCCATTACCACTTCAGGTCTGTACTCTCTCTTCTTTTTTATCCCATATTGTTTTTCAGCATTATAGGAGATGGCTATCAAATTTGCTTTTTTTCTCCATAGAATTGTGTTCCATAATACTGGGTTTTATTTAAAAAATAAAACAAAAAATACAACATCCTCTGTCTAAACCACCACATAAAAACATTACAAAACCCAAACCCCACACTGTAGCCCTTACATTTGGAAAAGATGGAGAACACAGAACAGCAAAAGCTGCTTTGATGTTAACTGACATTTTTGTACTGGAACTTAGTCTTGAGTTTTCCTTCCAATATTGCTATTTTTACCCTTTTCTTTCTAGATGTTTGAGAGAGAAGAACTTGGATAGATAAATTCTGTATTTGAGAATTTAGCTACTCCACTAAATGAGGAAAAACCCCAAACCCTAACATTTGTCTTTGACAAAAGTAGCAAATACAGGATGTAATTTGGTAAAGAGTTTGGCCTCTCTCTTGAGTTCATTCCTTACAACAAATGGAAAGTGAGTGTAACAGGATGAAAAGATTCCTGTGAGTACCCCTGTGACCACCAAAATTTCACCATTCAAGGGTGTCCCAACAGTCTCTTTTTCCTGCTCAAATTATTCCTCTGACCTAGAGTAGAAGGAGGAAATGGAATATTCTTGGATTAGTTTATTTAAATAAGAGTAAAACTTGAAAACACATTTCTGAATGGTTGTAGCTCCTTTTCTAGATTAGCCATTTTCTGTAGAATTCCATGTCATTTATCTTACAACTGAATCACTGGAATTGTTTTAAATTCGTTTATATTAAATTCAAAGGATAAGTAGAACATATGTAGGTTTTCAGCTTGAAAATATATGAAAAAACATAGTAGCAAGGAATTGGTTATTCTTTTTGAGAGTTCTGAACTGTGTGTTGCTTACAAAATTTGAGTGGCTTGAGCCAAAATATATTTAAAACCACTTGAAGAAGTAAAATAAAAATGCATTTTGATTAATGAGCTAGGTGGTGATATTGTGTTTCTCACAGCTTTTCTCTGCATGTTACTGTTCAGAGTGTTACTTTCAATTTAAATTTTAAAAGGTCATTTGGGAGAATTAGCTTTATTTCACTTTGTATATAGAATTTATATCTGAAATCAGACAAATTCCTGTTCTTCCAGCTTTTCCTTCCCTCTCCGCCACACTTTCTTTTGTTTTTCACCATCATCATTTTAGGTAATTCAATCTGCTTATCATTCTGAAAAACTTTGGATTGATTAAAAATTATTCCACTTTTACCAGATTTAATCTTTACAGAAAAAATTGAACTTCTCTAAGTTTCTTCTTTATAAACACACAGATTTACTCTGAAAGGTGACTGAAAATGCTGCTTCACAGATTTACTTTTTCAGTGAATGCAGATTGTGATTGCTTAAATAAATTTTGGATTTATTTAGATTTCCAGCTGTTAGCTTTATTCTCATGAGTATTGCAGAGTCAGTTAGTGATATAAAAGTATAAAGCAATTTTATCTGCATCTGTATCAAAGAGGCTGTGCAGGTAGAGGAGCTACAGGTGTTATTTTGGGAAATTCCATGTGTCACACAAAGGCAAACTTCCTTTCTGGAGCTGAAATGCAAGAACTAGAGTATTAATTGACTGCTAAATACAAAGCTGAGTTTGTAAATAGATGAGAAAAATGCAGCTGTTAGTTAAATTCTGTCTTTCTTGCTATAAATCCTCATGACAAATCCCAAAGAGGAAAGCTTTACTACCCCTCCAAGTGTCACTTTCCAGAGTATAGCCAAGCATTGCTTTTTTTCATTAATAACCTAAAATTATAAAAAACATATCTAAAAATAACCTGTTTTGGTTTTTTTTCAGCAAACAAGAGCATGTCTCTTCAGATGAAACAAAAGAATGCAGTAGAAATCAAACTAAAAAAGTTGCATCCGTTGAAAAGAGGGAAGACTCATCACTGTCAAATCCAGAAAATGTCCGTCGTTTGGAAGTCCCTGGCAACTGCTCAAAGAATTCTTTGCATGAGAAAAGAGCATACTGTGATTCAGCTAATAGCAAACAGTTAGTAGATGAGAAACAAAAATGTATTCATGATGGAAGTGAGATGAAAACAGCTGACATCCTGAATGAGCAGACGAAAGCGCGTAGCTGGGATGCAACTGCGCTTTCAGCTAAGAACGTGAGGGACTTAAAGCTGACCCTGGGGGAAGATGTCAGCTTTGAGCAGTTCCTGAGAAAGAGGGATGATCCTGAATCTGTGAGTTCAGACATCAGTGAGCAAGGAAGTATTCATTTGGAACCTTTAACTCCATCAGAAGTACTAGAGCACGAAGCTACTGAAATTCTCCAAAAAGGTAATGTTGCACCTTCATCAAAGAAGGCGGGACAGCTCACTGAACAAACAGATGAGACTTCTAGAGAAAGCAATCCCAGCAGAATGGAAACAACTGCAAACAAGACAGATGAGAATGAAGCAAGCTGAAATTGTGTTCATTTTATTGTTTGTTTTAAACTATGGTAAGAACACCATGGACCATTCCTGATGAGTGTGCTCACAGATGCTAAAGACTGAAAATTTTAAAAGGGAGGAGAAGAGAAAGGGACACCAAAGGGAAGTCTGCATATGGAGGTAGCATGTATGTGTATGTATGACTGAATTCATTAAACTTCAAAAAGATAACATGTTAAAATATATCTTCCTGTCTCTTGGATGTGATATATTATTAGATTGATACTTGAAAAGAGGTATAAATTCTAATTTTTTTATAGTTAACTAGCCCAGGTTAAGGTGATTTGTTCGCCCAGAAAGTATTTTTCTAAATTCTTTAGTGTGACTATCATTGAACAGGGGATTGAGTAGGAATTAACTTCTGATGCTGATATGGAGCACACTTATAATGGAGGTTACTGGTCTGCTGATAGTTGAGGTAAATATAAACCTTGGAACTTGGTGTCACATTCCTGTCTGTAAAAGCACGTAAACAGAAGTATATGAATTTGTGCACCTCCGTACAGGTGTAATCCTGCCAGGCTGTAAACTTACCTTAATAAACTTTCAGTGAAAGTGAAATTATTACAATAAAAAAATATTTGTGGAGTTTTCACTGTGCAGGCTGTGCAGAACTACCAAACATAGCTGTATGAAGTAGGACACAATGCTGAAAGTACTGTAGCTCTTAGGCTTTTACCATTGGTTTCATTCCTCTTAGCCGTAGACCCATAGTGTCGCAGACATCCTTTTCACTAAAATCCTTTCTTTAGGATTTTTTCCTGAGAAGCTGTGGCCTCAGAAACACATATAGGTTATCTGCTACTGTGGAATGCAACAGGCCCGTCTGGGTTGGCCCAGCTTGGATGTTTTGAAATAATGGCCAGTCCAGAGCTGAGCTTGCTTGGATGCAGTCCGAGAGAGCGGCGTTTGTCATTCATTCTTTACTTTTCTATTCTTAGCTTAGCAAGCTTCTGAAAAGCTCTCCTGCTTTTTCTTTGTAGTATAGTTATAATGTAGTATATATATATCATAAAATAAATCAAGCCTTCTGATCATGGAGTCAAGGATCTCGTCTCTTCCTTCACCCAAAAACCCTTGTGACCACTGTCACACCGTAGGAATGGTCTGTAAGTCGCACCAAAGTATGGTTTGATGTAAAAATGGTTTTAAGCAAAAATAAGGAAAACTCCAAACTGGAAACACCACCTGGCATGCATTTTGCCATTTTGCAGCTGCTACTGGCTAACTTAAAAGTAGGACACAAGGGCATATAAAGTAGTATTGTACAGTTCAATTTCAGGACTTTTTGTAGTCTAAGTTATGTACAGAAAAATGGCTGCTGGTTTTAGTTTGGTTTTTTGGTTTTGGGTTTTTTTTTTTGTCTTCTAGTTAGCTAGATTTAGGAATGCATACGGTAACAGTAGCTTGGTCCTTTGATTTCATTACTCCGTTTGAAACATTCAGAATGTGCTTTTGACTTACAGTTTTGTTTTTAATGAATGTTAAATGTTTTGAACAGCTGTTAAAGTACTGCTGTAAATTATTACTTTTTGAGTAAATATTTGCAACAAAAAATTGTCTTTGTGTATAATTTTATGCTCAACATGAAACTTTGGGCATAGCCTTCTCCTGTTTTTTAAAAAGATTAAGTGACAGTTCCCAAAAAGTAAGTAACTTCATTATTGTGAATTTTAGACCTATGTTTCGCTGGGGATTTTTGTTGGGTTTTGGTTGGTTTGTTTGTTCATTTTATTTTAGAATTAAATGAGCAAGTGCCTCTGCATAAACATTTTTTGTACCTGTGTATTGTGATATGATGTGCTAACTTTTCCAGACTATACAGATTTTTTTCTGGCCTGTCAGCCTGCAAGTGAAGTTTCCTCTGTCCTCTTAAGTTGACTGAGCTCAGCTGCTAAGTGAGTCTAACAGTATTAAAATCTAGAGACCATCCAGCTTACTATTGGAACCTCTAAATAAAACAGATCTCAACAGCCTCAGAAGTTCCTTCAAGCTCTAAAGAGATGTAGAATTTAAATTTTCGACTGCATTTTTGTTGTCATCCATGCACATGTACAAGACTTTTAAAGAAGAAAAGTGGAACAGTTTATGTGCTCACAGCTCTTTGAGATCTGCCTCTTGGAGAACTTCAAATACCACAATACATGAAAAAACTGAGAAGAATAAGTTCCATTATTCCTTTGTTCTTTAAAAAGTTTAGTGAAACCATTAAATAGTGCTTTGGTTAAGCAGTCTGATGTCTTCATGCTTTTACACATGCAAGGTTACTCAATGTGATGCTTTATTTTATGCAATTCAAAGCAGATCATCAACTACAAAAATGGATGTGTATGTTACCAAGGGAGTTCTGAGTGCATCTGTGTTGGAACCCAGGGAAATCTGTAGTGTTTTTAATCTGGTTGGTGATCTTCCATGCAAATTATGTGTTTTGAATAATGCTCTGATATGTGGCGTTAGAAAAGATGAAAGTTCAACTGGAACCAGTTGCGATACTTGAAATTTCCGCATATATGTCTTTTTTAAAAGTTTAAATGCATAATAACATTACCATTTTAATAAGAAATTGGAAGGATTTGGCCACATAGTGCTGAGAAAAGGTGGTAAAGAGAGCTCAAAAACCTGTGTATTTGGCAGAATTACATCCATGTCATTTCAGCTGCTTATTATGTAAAATGTCATTTGTTTCAAACTATGTTGACAATGCTTATGCAAAAAGTAACATTAGGTAAAAACCACTGAAATATCTTCTGGTCCTTCTGAAAGAAGAGGTGGAAGAACTTGGTTGTACTAGCAATGTCAGCAGTTAGCTTTTCATATGCAGGGAAGGAATATCATGAAAACACTGGCATGGTATTTTTGTGAAGAAGGAAAACTAAAACTCATCACTATTTTTCCTGTATGGAAATAGATTTGCTCATAAACGCTGTAGGAAACTGCACAAGTACAAAGATAAATTTCTATAATGTTATTTGGGAGGTTTCCCAAAGAAGAGATAAGTTGAATTGGTACTTTTTGCAAAAGCTGCTATGGAAGATCAAGTTTCATTAATACATTTTCAGTTAATTGAACATAACTGCACATGATTCAATTTGTTGTTTCTGAGTCATTTAAAAGTTGTTTTTTCCATCCAGCCATCAGTAGTTCTTACAGTGTGTCACCTCTCTTTTTGTCCTGGAGAAGACATTTCACCTCTAGTTTTCATTGCCTTACCTAGAAATAGTCACTTAATTCTTGGTGTCCATATTAGAATCACCCTTTCCCCTCCTCTCAAGGGCTTTATCATATTTGCTTGAATAATCACTGCAGCTTGTTTATATAGTGCTTATTTTTAAGGAAGTTATGTATGCTGTCTGTATTTTTGACATTTCATAGAAAACTGCAGTCATCATGATGATCAGTGAACATTCTGTCACTTGGATGTTCCTCAAGTGCAACCAGTGTCTGTTTGCCTTGTGCAGGAGAGAAGCTTTGGTTCACCTGTGATTCAGGTTTTCTAAATGGAGTGGCTGAGTAAATGCAAAAAAAAAAAAAATTCCAATTGTAGCACATACTGAATTGTAAATATTGTGTGATGTAATTTAAAGAGGAAAGTTTTTATAACAAAACTTTGTCTAGTTTTCCTTGGGCAGAGAGAGAGAGAGAGAAGAACCTTGGGTGATACGTGTTAAATCTCATTTCTGTCATGCTACTTCTAGAAGGAATCAGAAACTAAATGTCAGGGTAAAAAATCATGAGTAATGCTTGTATTCTGCAATACCTTAAATAAAAGATCTTAAACCTTTTCTGCAGGCATTAAGCATTGTTATTTATATGCTGGCATGCAGAAAAGTAATTTTTTTATACTGTCAGATACAAAAATATTCCACTAAAGACTGTGACCATAAGCTGTCACAGCAGAATTTTGTTACAGACCACTTAGATTTTTTTGTGGCGGGCAAATTTATACTTAATTGTTCTCTTTTTATTTTCATTAGTGTTGGTTTTTGCAGCTTGTGAACTTTGTCTAGTTTTATCCTGTATATTTTGATGTGTGCTTCATATAACAATGTCCTTAATGAAAGAAAAAGGTAAGTATGTTTTTTGATTATATTGAGTGATTTTTGCTTTGAAAAGAATATTTATTCCAGTTTTAATGTAATTCAAAAGGACAGTTCTCAGTCCTTCAGTGAAGGATGGCATGTTATCTCCTTTGAACATTGTTCTTATGTGGGATTTTGACTCTAATCTTCCCAATTAATTCTGTGCTAAAAGGGCAAGTATATTGACTGGTATTTCATATTAGTTTACAAGTTTACAGACACTATGCAGTGTTCCTTTGAGTTTTCGATCACTATTATAACTCTAAGACAGCTAATTAAAATTTTGTACTCAGTCATTCATTGACCCAAATTAACCTTGTAAAGTTGGTATTTCCGTTTTGCACCAGATTAAAGAAAACAAAAAAGTGGAAAATGTTTATCTGTGAAATACCTTGAGGGAGATGAATGTAGTTGTGCCTTCAAGGCGCTGTAAAGCTAATGAGTTTGTTGACATAAAAATGTGCTGGATTTGTTGAGGGGCTCTTTCCTGTTGAAACCATTATATCAGAGAGGCTGAGTTTTTTTCTGACAACCAGAAAGATAACTGTGATGTTATATCTGTATCTGCATTTATATTTGGACAAATTTATCTTCAAATTAAGGAAATTGACTCCTCAAATTACATGTGTGGGCTGTAAACAGGCCATAATAAGATTAAGTCCATGATCAAAACAAGTAGCTTTTCAGCAAGCAATTCTCCATTTTTAAGCAGCATTGCTAGGTTGCTTATGCTGTGAATCTAATGTAAATAAACTGCATTTCATACTTTAGTTCACTAATGTCTCAGTGTTAGGCATTTAAGTCAAAAGAGCTGTTTCTGCAAAAATGTTTGTGAATAAACTGGTTTCTTTAAGAAGGAAGTTGTCTCATATTAACAGTGTGGTAGCCTTGAAAATGCTTCATATGTTTTGCTCATAAATAGTGTAGTTAAGAATTAGTCCTTTTGATTAAAGGAAAATCACCTGCAGGTCTGTTCCTTACAGCCTCTTGTGAGTTTTTCATATGGATCTGTCATGATAGTCTAGCAACAAATTGAAGCCCTTGTTTTCCTCTGTTTTAATGCTGTAAAATTGGAACATGAATGCTTAATAGTTTTTAAATTGTATGTGTTTAAATTACCTGTGTGTTTACTGCCTGAATGAGGATGGAATTTTGTGTACCAGGTTCTTGGGTTTTCAGATGAGATTTGTCTCTCCACCTAATCTTGGAAAGGCCTCACTTCTTCTTGGGGCTAGCAAGTTGAAGGCACATAGTATTATTTCCCAGGTTATTTAGTGAAATCCAGTGTATTTGTTAGATATCATTTAAGTGGGACAGACTAGAGGCAGTCAGAATGAATCCCAGTACTGTGAGTAATTAAGAACAATTCAGCCCTAAAGGAAAACTTCAGAAACACAGAACTTGCTCGAGAAGTGGTGGCAGTGTGGGAAGTCAGGTGAAGCCTTAGCTACATTGGACTGTTCCTTCATTCCTTTGTGTACACACACACAGAGTTATGTGCAACTATAATGACAACGTAACTTGATTTTTATTTTCCCTGATGTACCTGAACAGAGTGATAAAACACAAAGAGGATCTTGTTTTTATCATGTTAAAAATGAGAGTTCAGCAGCACTCCTTAGGCTGTTTTGAGCATAAAGTTGTCTAAACAGTTTGTTCTAAAATTGCCATTATACTTGAATTAGAGCATTTTACTAATCCAAGCACACTTCTTGACTAGGTGAGCTACTCAGCTATATTGGAAGCTTTTAACATATTGTTGCATCTTAATTGCTATTCATATTTTGACAGTAATAAAAATATCTGTTGTCCTGTCACATAATTTGTGATTTATATTAATGTATTCTTTATTTAATGTGTTTACACAGTCCTTACAAATGTGTTAGTTCTTTCCATAAAAAATGTATTGTTTGAGAGAGCTTACAATCTACTTTCACTGTTATGAGAATTTCTTGGTCACATCTCTTTTATATGTATGTTAACCTACAAAACTACAGGGAATAAGGAGAGGGAGCTATGAAAAAAATGTTTAGAAGGTCAGTCTTTTGCTTATCGTTAATTAGAGTGCGTAAAATAGATCCACTCTGAACTGACTCCCTGCTGTAATAGCTGTATTCTCTTCTTTATAGGCGATGCTAAAGGTGATAGGAATTCTGAACAGAATCTCCAGAGAAAATACAAAGCAGTGAACAAAGAGTAACATTGGATTACCAAGATGCCTCATTGCAATAAAAGATCAATAAGAAGCAGCAGAAAATGGGAACTTTACTGTGAGTGGAATATAGAACATGTATAAGCAAAATGCTTCTACTTTGGTTCTTGGTTCTTTTATTTAATAAGGGTTTGGTTAATGAGAGTAGACATCTCTATTAAGAAACATGAAATTCTGTGCAGCATCAGACAAAACTGTTACCAGTCACTTCACAGGCACAAAGATTTGACCTGGCTGTAAACTGATATTCTTGAGTTTAATGTACACCAATTAGTTAAAGAGCAATAATTTACGAAGTTCACTTGGTCCAAACATAGTTCCTGTCCCTCAAGTGTAATATATATTGCAATGTATCTGGCTGTGGGGAGGTGAAAAGCACTTTCTGCACCTCACCTGTATAATCCACTAGGTCTCTTATGTTTCCTTAACCCTGCTGAACATGCAGAGCAGGAAACATTAATGCTTGCTGAAAATCCAGAAAAAAACCAACAAGTACTTGGGTATGAAAGTAAAAAAATTGACTTTCCCACTGTGCCAGCAGGCAAAATGCTGTGATTGTAGAGGTCGTGTCACAGAACCGTTGATCAGGCTCTTTCACATAGTGTCCAGTGGAGCTCTAGAGGAGGTTACTGAAGCTGAAAACAGCTTAAAAAAAAAAAAAAAAGCAGATTCATCTGTTTAGGTTTCACAAGAGTGCCCTTTAAAATTCCAGTGGGTTCTGCATCAGATGCTTGTATTTTTGTTATTTCCATTGTCAGCAAGTTCTGTGCAAATTCTACATGACTAGAAAAGTCAAAAGGTAAAATTTGATTAAAAAAAAAAGTTCACAGAAGAATTCTTTTGTTCCACACACAGTTGTGTGACTAAACTGGAGTGCCTAGGACCATGCATGTGGAAGGGTTCTCCATGCAGGCGCTGAGGTGGAGCAAAGGCACGAGCAGCCCTTGTGCTCCCTGGGAAGGGCTCTGCCTGCAGCTGCTGGGGAGGTGAGGCAGACAAGCCATGGCTCTGTGTGCACAGGGATGGCTGCAGTAGCTGTGGAAGCACAGCTTAGTGCTGTTTTCACCTTTCATGGACTGTGTGTGGTGGGTAAAGGAATTGCAGGGTTAACCAGTGACAGTTGTGAAATGGAGACATGCTTAACTAGACATGAGAGATCAGAACTGCAGTCCCTACAGGCAATCCAGACAATGACTTCTATTACTACAGAAGCAGGAGGCTTATTTAGGGGTTTTTTCTTGGGTTTGTTTTGTTTTGTGTTTGTTGGTTTTGGTTTTTTTTTTTTTAACAATACAATATAATTTTCACACTATGAGTGAAAATTTGGGTGAAACTGGGAGCTTCAACAAACTCAGTAATGAGCTAAGATAGCTTGGTTTGCAGTAGCTGTACTGGTGATGGAGTCTGTAACATTACAAGAGGATATTAGTGAAACTGAAAATAGGAGTAATTGGACCATGTTCAGATGTTAAAAAGCTCTTTGCTGTCTAAAAGGGCAAAGAAAAAAACTGTAAAATAGTCTGGTCTTCCTAAAATGGAATTTGAGAGTCTTCTTGTCAATGAAACATGATAAGTTTATTAAATATGCTATAGAATGTATGAGAAAGTTGGTTTTATCTGCTATAGTTTTTCTTAATTTGAGCTGTATGTATGCCACTGCAGCTTCAGAACATCTGGGTACAGTGACTTTTTTTCTTTTCTGCACCTGCAAGTGTAAGTACACACATAAACAAAAAAGAAATTAAATCTTTCACAAAGCCAAAGAGAAAGAAAAAACCCAACCAGGCATGAAGCTCAGGGGAGCAGTATGACAAGTGCTGAGCTGTAAACAAGCTTGAGAGGGATTTAATTCTTATGACAAGCGCCAGTGGTAGCATCTCACATGGACTCAGCATATGCACACATTTCAGAGGAGGAATCACAGAGGAGACTTAATGCAAATATAAAAAAGCTCAGAGCACATCAGCCTATGCTGTTCTAAAATTAGCCTCAAAAATCAGGATGAGCAAGGGTTGTAATTATTTTGATTTTTTCGGATTTTTGCCACTTGTAGGAGGTTTTGTGGTTTATGCTCACACTATAATTAGACTTTATAACATGCAAACTACAAATGCTTTAGGATAGGGATTGGTTCATTTATTTGTAGGGCAAGTACAGCAAGACCTAATTGGGTGGTATTTTCAGGGTGATAGTACAATACAGCCACTGAGTAATAGCTGCTGTTCTAAGTTTTAAAAAAGCTTATTTTAGGTCATAAGATTTTTGGTGTTTGTTAAGGAAAGAGAAATAAGATGTAATTTGGTATCCAAATTAAATTTTAAGAGCCTTTAATGCCTTTAATTACAGTCAGGTCCGTTCTCTTTCAAATATGCTTGTAACTGCTTCATTTCTCTAGCAACATTCTGAAGAGTACACACTGCAAACCATCCCCAGCACTCTGTACTTAAGCAGATTTCTCCATGGCATTTGATGAGCTAGTGCTGCAAGATGTAGCCAAGTGTAGTTTTCACTTCACCTTCAGACAGCTCTGGGATGAGTAGCATGTGCTCCCCGTGCTCCAATCATTGGATAGGTTCAGCTCATTTAAGAAATTAGACTAGTGCTCTATTCACCTTAGATCTTCAATTTGATGTTTTCTTTTCTGCTTTCCTCAGTCTGCAAAAAATTAATGGTTACATTTACTAGCAAAGGGTTAATAATCCCTGGAGATCTGCAGGCTTAGCCAAATACTCTTCTGTTATATTGTAGTTAGCTAAAAAACTGGGTTTAACCATGGTTGAGATTTCATTGCAGAAGGTGGACTCTAGGAAGAGAGTCTCTCTTACACCCAATTTTCCTTGCTCACTTAGATGGTTGGCAATTGGGAAAACATGTTACTTTAAAAAAGTTTTGTTATGTTTTAAATATGCGAATTTTCTATACCAGTTTACAACACTGATCTTTGTGTATGTGTGCAAATCACCTTTCAGTTGTATGATGGTTCTTAACCTGTTTCTGGATATGTGTTGTAGACATCCCTTTTATTACAAGTGATTGAAAATGGTCCTTCATTTGCAAAAGTTGTGGTTATTACCTTCAAAATAACAATTAACAGCCTTGACTTCACCAGTGGAGTAGTTTGTCACCTTTGGCACAGAAAGCTAAAGCTACTCTTTCTTTCTCTCACAAACACATTAAGATCAACTGTTTTAAATTTTTTTTATTATTCTTTTTATTTCTATAATTTTTCTTTTAAGGACAAGTGAGCATAGGAGGGGCTCTTTTGTTCTATAGTGAGTATTCTAAGGGGTTGCGAAACTATTAATAAGGATTGTCTTCTTGGAATCTGTAATTAGTTATTTTACTAATTGAAAATTGCCTGGATAGATAGTACTTTTAGTTCTCTGGTTGCCTATATTGGTCTGAGCATTCAGAAGGTTGAAAAAGCTACATTTACTAGATTTCTCTTTGTAAAAGACAAGCATTCATTCTGGATGATGAAGATGAGTTTTACCAGAATACAAAATGATCTTAAACCACTGAGTTTAAACCTTGCTCCATTAATTTCAGCCCTCTGTGGATGCACAGGCCAAACATCAGTAACCTGCAAGATTTGTTAAAGGCTTTACTCTTCTAATTCCCACTGGGGTATTTTAATGTTGACAGCTGTTAAAATTCTCAAACTGGAGCTTCACATCAGTATTCTCTTCCTCACAGACACCTGTAATGGGATTTATCTGTTTTCTTTGTTATTCCCTTTGCTCATTTAAATGTAATATGCATTTCTCATCAGACCACTGGATTAGTTCTATATATATTACTAAAATACACAGATACATGAACACACATATGTTTGTCCCAGAAGAACAAAGCATGATATTTTGGATGTGATTAAGAAGATGGACAAAGATAAATACAGCACTATAATCCTTGTACATTTCTTTAAAACAAAAGACATTTTTTTCTTGTGTGGCCAGGAAGGTGCAGCTTCTTGAAGCTCCTCCTGAGATATTCATTTTCCCTATCCCCTCATCACGGAGCTGTGTTCTAGGAGTGGAGAAATTAATTCTATTTATACTTCTGGTGCTTTTCTACCAGTCACAGGCTCCTCCCCTGACCTTCCATTTCCTCTCTTTTGATTTATATTAGCTGGAATTTCGGCTTTGGGAATTGTATTTTCCTGAAGGGTTTAGCCAAATACTGGGCTACTATTGTATTGCTTTGAGGATTACTGATTCCAGGGCCTCAGTCCTGGACCTCTGATCCCGGGCTCGACGCTGTCTCTTTGGCTGTAGTAGTTTTGAAGACCATATTTTAATTGCAGAAAAAGATAAATAAATCTTTTCACATTTTTTATAATTTAACTTTTAATTAATCATTTATAACAATGTTGATAAAGACAGGGACAGACTTCTGTAGTTTAGTAACTGATCTATGGTCTTGTGAGGAAAAGAAATCAGTAGTGCAAGGAAAAGATGTAAAATACTTTATCTGGACAAAATCACTTCTACTCTGTCCTGGCTTTTTATTTTAGCTACTTAGGGAACTGGTAATTAACACTACTATTTTAACTGTGCAACTTTGGCCTTTCAATCCCAACCCCCTTATTTTCATTTTTCACTTCACAGCTGCATGCAGAAGCCCAACCCAGTATACATGGTATACTTTTTGTTAACTAGGTAAGAAAAAGGTATACCATATAAATATGGTATACTTTTTAACAAAAAATCCTGTAAGAAGTTGACAGTGGGAGATTGGAGAAAGGAAGGATTTTAATGGATCCAAGTCTGAAATATGGAGAATAAGCAATTTTCTAAAATTAGCCCATCAGATTAAGCAGAGAATATATAGTATCTCTTGTAGAAACAAAGTATTTCCTAATTTCCATTCCAGTGTTTTCATTTACAAGGCTGTTCCTGAGCAAATGACCAAGACATAACACTCAAAATATAGGGAGAAGCGTCAGTCATATAGAACAGAAGATTTACTTTAAAACAGTACAGACAACATCGGAGTTACCCAAAAAATATCCCTGCAACATACTTTGCTTGAGTAACAAAGGTAGGTTTTGAATCTTGTTATTATTTTTGATGGTGTAAAAGTCATATTTGCATATTTGAATAACCAGATTTTGACATCTCATCTAAAGCCTTTTGCTGGCATAACTTAAAAGCAGAGAGTGCACAGTTTCTAATAATAATCTTTTCTCTTTTTTAACATAGGCACATAGTAGTAAAAAGATGCTACCTGTGCATCAAGCATAAAGAATAATGTTGTCTTGTTCTAATGTGTCAAAATATGCTTTAATGAGGAAAGGTATATAAAATGTACAAAGCAGGATAAACCAGCTACTAATACCTTCATTACTGTCTGTCAACAAATGACAGTCCTATCAGTAAATGAATGAGCTAGCAGGGATAAATGGACAGGTTATAGAAATAGCTTTCACAGTGATCTCTAAACACAGAAAATGCAGTTGAAAGCTTTCAAATTTTAATGCAGTCATTTTGGCAATAGGAACATATGAATGTGTCAGGTGTCAAATGTTTTACTCTTTATATTCCATAATTAAGCTTTGTGATATTTTTTAAATTTTAAATACCCCTTGTGAAATATCAGTGAGTTTTACACTTTAAACCTTTGTGGCCACTAGCATTATTACGGACTGTAAATTCAACCTACTAATTATACTTCTAACAAGTTGATGGGGTTTTGGCCTTCCAGAATTAATGGACCTCTTTGTCTTGCTTGAGGTATATTAGGGCTTAAAACCATGAACAAAATGCTGATCTGACCTTTGGTTCCAGGAGGTAATGCTAGGACACAATATTTTTGAGGCTCATTCCAATAATAAAATTACAGTTTTAATGATGGCTCTGCAAACATATGGCAAACAGAAAACACTTCTAAAACAACATTAAACCTCTGGAATGACTAAATCCAGTAAATTGTTCAACACCAAAGTGTTTGTTTATTGTACTTTGTTTAGTTAGTTAACACCTGCCTCTTTCCTGCTTTAAGGTTTAATCAGCATTAGAAATACTATTGCTAATCAGGTTGTCAAATCTTAAAGCACATAACAGTTCTTGCTGCTTTAAAACTGTACTGCTGCTGCTACTTTAAACCTGCACCTGATGTTTACCTGAGAAGCAGTGAAAGGGGACTGCATTCTCATAAATTAATTTATGAATATTTATACACCAGATGGTTTTTCAAATGCTGGCCAAAACTGATGGTGTTTAAACCAGAGCGATTGAGAAAGATTGAATAAACTCATGGAAATATCTGTGATGGGGATATTTGTGTAGTACATTTGTGACTTCTAACAGACACATTATTTATGCATTTGAAAGTACATTCTTGCTTGTGCATTTGATGGTGTAGTTAGCCTGTGCTTTTAAGAGCATTTTTACTGCTGTGTACAACACAAGATGAGCAAAGGCTGAAGGTATAATGATGCCATTAATATGAATATGTGTCCATAGTGTCCCTCAGAAGTCAGACCATGACTATGCACATTTTGAAAGACAAAGTCTTTGAGATATGGGCAAAGAGGGAGCAGGGAAAAGTGATGATGTACTGTAAAAGGTGCATTCCATCCTCCCCTTAGTTGTGTCTATTTGATGCACTTTAAATTAGCTACAGTACATTTATTTTGATGTATTTGCCGAAGCACTTTGTCAATTCCCAAGCAGTATTTGCTAACAGACTGAATTTTGGTGCCATCATCTGTTGGCCATGTACAATTGCAGCGTGGGCAGATGGGGATCCTGAAAGATTTCTTGTACTGCTTGTTTCACATCCAGCTTCATTTCTTGTGCTCACACCTTATGTATTGTGCTTTAAAAAACAAGCAGATACAGAAGTCTATACAGTGGAGCAGCCATTGTGTGTTGGGCTGGATGTCATAGGTGAATATTGGCACAGACAAAACAGGCTTTTTACTGGGAAATAAACTAGACAATGTGAACTCTAGAACTACATCTATAAAGCTGATTTTACATAGCCCCTTTTTGTCAAAAACTGTAGGTGATCCTGATATTTGGCAGCAACAGTATGTATTGAAGTTATTTTTGTGTTTGGAAACTTCTGCATTGTTTCAGTAAAAAGTTTGACTTGCATGAGCAAACCTGTTTGAAAGTAGTTAATAGTGACTTAATTCTGCTCTAGAAAGCAAAGCTCAAACTCCAGGTTTTTGGGGGATAAAGTATCTTGCCAGTCATGTGTGTTCTCTTCAAGACTAGCTTCTGCAGAAAGATGATTGGTTTCTTTGCTTTAGCCAAGTGGTGTCTTTCCATCCAGCAGATCATCCAGAGACAAGATTTAGCATGATTCTTACTTGCTCATAGTAGATATTTACACTCTAATAGGGCTTTTCTAGCTGTAAGGTGGTGTGGTAGTAAGAATCCTGTCCATATTTGAGGCTTATCACTGGGTGAAAAACTTCTCTCCAATTGTAGCTTCAGCCTCCATTTATGAATTTCTATCCAAGTCCAACAAAAGAAATAAGTTTGAAGATGCTGGAGAGATGTCTGGCCTAAGAGTCACAGTTGTCACAATGAAAAATGAGCCTTGGCTACACCTCAGGGCTACGTGCCTGATGTTTGTGGATGCAAGTCATTGTCCAAAGATGTCTGTGTCTGAGTTGATCTTTTTCCATTAAGAGCTGCTGGCGCGATCTCACCCTGAGGTAGATGTTTCTAACTGGCAGGCACGCCTGCCTTCTATCCATTGTCAGTAACAAGATTTTGGGAGATGCTATGGTCTGAGTTTTGCTAAGATCGTTCCCATACAATACAGCCATACTGTCACTGCATTTCTGTCACAGAGAAACAAACTCCATCATGAATATTTACAAAAGATTGTCAACTGAAAATGAATTACTTGGAAAATCCCTGAGCAACTTATTGGAAACTGGCCCGGCTCTGAGCAGAGGGTCAGACCAGACAAGTGCCAGAGTCCAGCCCACCCTCAGCTTGTGTTTGTGAGATTAAAGCAGGTACCCTTTCTCAAGGGTGAGAACCAAGGGGAAAGCTTCTTGTAATATGTGTGGGATTGCTGTGTTTGATCCCTAGCAACCAAACAGATACATAACATTTATAACTCAGTGACAGATCTGTGCTGCACAGTAAGCTGCCCAGGTGGACTCAAAACTTGTCACTGATTTTTGCACTCTCTTAATCTTCCTGTTTATTCTGTGCTTCATTAAAGTCAATCTCTGCTGGACAGACTGTCACTCAGGCTAGGCTGGCCCTGCTGTCTGCACTCTCTGGGGATCGCCCTTCATCCTGATAAATGGTCTATTAGGAGAGCACGTGTCAGAGAGAAACCCTTCATGAAGCTAAATAGATTAGAGGCTGTTCCTCTGCAGGGTCTCAGTGGAACGGGGTAGGCGTGATCATTAAAGCGGATTTCAAGTGGGAAGATGCTCTTCCTTGGGAGAGAAATTACTCTGAGTTTACAAAGGTATGGATTAGTTCTAGGAAATGTATAAGGTGAAAACCCCCAATGTTAGAGTTTGCCACCAGAACCAATGCAGTGTGATGGTCTGGAAGTTGCTGAACTTTCTCATGGTGCCCCCTTGGGAACTGAATAGATCCTGCCTTTCTTTGTGCTTTTCTAATACCTTTCTATACCTACTGCAATTGCCAGCATGAAGGAGCTGTACAAATTCAATATTCTTGCAGTGCAGCAGGTACATTAGGACTAGTAAAATGACCAGTAAAGGGACAGGATTTCTGGTTCTTGCAGACATCCTATCCCCCAGCTGTGGCATTGGGAGTCACTGCTGCTCTGTCCTTGACCCTCTAAACACATCATGGTAACAGCAAGGCCAAAAAATCCCTTGCAAAAGCAAAATCTGCCTTTGAAATCATGTTTACAAGCGTGACTTAGTACATGGCATCACACACCCAAACGCCTCTGGTCCATCTTCTGGTGCTGCCTTTACCTTGTGCAGGTTTCCTCGGGTGGGACATGGGGAGGGGAGAAAGAGGTTGCTCCTGTTTGTTTCTCTGTGGAGTTTGGGTGGTGGTAGGGATGGGAAGATGAGCTCAGTTGTTGCTCTGAGGTTAGCAGATGTTTAGCAGAGGTTGCCTCTGTTTTGCAGACCCTCAAAGGCAGCTTCAAGCTCTCAAAACTGTTTTTGTGCAATTAGTTTTTTAATAATTTTTTTCTCCTTCACTTTCATCTTCGCTTTCTCTGCATTACTGGGTGAGGGTGAAGAGAAAATGGATTCCAAGCTTTTCCACACAGCTCTGTGTCCTAAGCAGCCTTTTCCAAGTCTCCGTGCCTCTGGTCTTGAGCTTATCCACTGCTCTGTGGATGTTTGGTGTTGCAGGGATGCCTGTGAGAAAGGAAAATCCTGTGTAAAGAGTAGGCAGGCGAGATCAGGGTGCTTCTTTTTCGTTGCTTGAAGGAACATGCAGAAGCTCTGATTTTTCACTCTTGTTGGAGCCAGTCCAACAGAAACATCTCTGTTCTCTTGGCACCAAAGAGAGTGGCAGGTCCTCATTGGTGGCATTTGCACCAAAACGGGGAGGGAATGCTGCCAGAAAACTCTCTTGTGAGAAGAGTGGCTATCACCTAGGGAGAGGATAGAAAAAGATTATGCTGAGGAAGTTAATTTTAAATGAATTAAAGGAAGATAAGTTCAGATTTTCCAGCAGAGCGTCTTCCAGAAAAAGAAATCAAATAAAATAACAAAAAAGTTATAAACGGCAAATTCACCATTAGTTTCAATGAAGGATTAAGCAAATATGTAGACTTTTTAATAATAGCAATAAAAACCTACAAGTATCATAACAATATGCCGGTTGTAAACTCATGTAATCGCTTGCAGTTATTGTTCCTAAACTGCATCTTGCTTTTTGCAACAGTAATATATTCTCTGTCTGCCTGGGAAGATTTGGTAGACAATGACTGCAATGATGGTACAAAAGTTGAAAGAGGTAATGTGGGGGAGTTCTGGAAGACTCTTTTCAGCTCTCTCTTTTGTTGTAGTTTATTTAAATGCAAATCTTTCAGGGGAAAAAAAAAGTCCAAAATCTGATAAATATTCAATAGTCTTGGTGCATTCATGAATGTGAGGCTGAGGTTATGGAAATGGTGAGTCATACAGAAACTTGTCCAGGGAAACAAGGCACTTCTGTGAAAGGAAGAGCAGGGTACAGCAAACTCTTCAATTTAGCCAAGGCCTAGAGTGTGTATTTTAGTGTCTTCTAATAGTGAATTTTAAAGATATACGATGTAGGAAAACAGTCACTTTGGTCATGTTCAGGCAGACCTAGGCAGCACTGCATTCAGCCAGCTCTAATCCAGGAGGGACACGTGCCTGTGAGGTTACTGTGAGAAAAGCAGGTGACTGTGAAGCCTGAGACCAGGTCACAACACACAACTGGAGTCAGAATTGAGGGTGGTGTCCAGGAATGTGGTTCTGCTGCTGTTTCAGGTTCTGGTTTGTGCTTGTAGAAAAGCTCTCCCCAGGGCAGGATCCTCTCCCAGGGCTGGACACAGTCTGATGCAAGCAGGTGCCAAGTTCATTTTCCCTTTCTGTTCCTTGGTGAATCACTGTTTGTACACTGTGAATTTTGCTCCCTGGGCAACATGCCCCAAAATGTGGCCTGAGGAGACCCTGCTTTTCCTCTCTCAGCCCTGAAGAGGGGTATGAGAGACAGCTCCTCCACCTGAACAACATTATGGAATGCTATAAATATGTTAATTCTCTAATCCATTAAGGTTAAAACTTACTTATTTAAAAAATGTTGCTGTTTCCAGGGTATCAACAATTAACAAGGTATCTGAAAGAGACCTACAGAATAGCTTGAGTGTATGTCATGAATGTCATGTTATTTCATGGCTTTACATTTAAGCATCTTAATTACCACATCTCCTTACACTTAGAAGATTACCAACTAGAACGGGTTCAAAACTTTGTGTAAATGAAATCTGCAGAGCATAAAAGGAATTCACAGTAAACATCTTTTGTTTGTAGGTAGAGATGCCACAAAAATGTGTGGTTTGGTATTTGTTGTGTACTGTTATTTTTATTCTTGTCTATTTGTTATGTTTCTGCCATATTCATTTTGAGTTCATTACAGAGCCTTGCCTTAAAGTATGACATGACTAAGCTTATGTTTAGCATTATTATCATTACTACAATTTGCTTGTAAGCTCTGCCTATTTTATTGCTGAATTATCCATTTTTAGCAATATTATTTAGAAAATAAATGTCAGTAAATGTCTAGTTTTTTCAGGTTCTACTCAGATCAATTTAAACTGTTCAAATGTTAGATAAAATAAAATACAGCTTAGTAGAGCCTATAAATGTAACCTTAATATTCATTTATCACTGACAAGGACTGGCCAGAAAATTACTGTTTAGGGAGGGTTTCCATACATTTTGGGTTGAAAATCATCTCTTTTTTTCATGGCTTCTGGAGGAACAAGGGACAAATTCTCAATCTGATGCAGCTGAGGGGATGGAAGGTGGATCTTCTATATCCAAAACTACAGACTATTTAGTATTATCTATTATTTAAAATATATCTCACTTTATAATCTACACTTTCACATCCCACTTTGAAGGCACATTCTGATTATTATTGGTTGGGTGTTTTCTTGCTTTCAGTTGAGGAGAAACTGCTACAGGGACTCAGGCGTCTGTCCTCAAGCTCCAGGTGTCCAGAGAAGGATTTGCACAGGGGGACTCTCTTCTACACCTTAGGTCTGGCCTGGCTGGACACCTTTCCCATCCTAGGCTGTGTGCAGAGCAACAGGATGCTCTGCCATGACTTGCTGAGCCAGGCAAGGTGAATATTTGCTGCCTGGAAGGCAAAGACAGTAAGTTTTTCAAATATTGAATAGCAAAATATTGAAATTCAGGAGAAGAAAGACCCCCCAAGAAATTAAATAAAAATGTATAGTTCTTCAGGAAACTATCATGCATTGCCTAACAAGCAGATAAGAATGAATTGCTCCTTTCAAGTCAGTTTTAAAAGAGGGAAATATTTAGAAAGTGAATCTTGCAGTCTAGATAAAAGCAATTTTGTTTTATGCAGCTGCCAGTGAAGAGTCCTGCTGCAGTGGTAACTTAAAAGTCAATAAACATAAATTATTTACATGAATTATTTAGAAGACAGGATAAAAATTTAGAAGCTAGGATAAAAATGAATGAGTATTAAACCTGAATTAATCCACTGTATAAGCACTAAGGAATATGTATATGTTCCTGGCAAATTGATAGTGACATCCATTTGGAATCTCAGTTTACATACATGAAGAAGGTGTAAGTGAATGTTTCATCATCTAATTGTGAATACATTTTAACTAAAATGCATGAGCTAAGTGTTAAGGATCAAGTAACTTAAATTAGAATATCTACAGTACATAAAAACAGACATGTCTGGCCAGATGGTGTGAGAATAAGGAGTGACTGGATTTCAAATAAATAACAAGCAACTAGAAACCATGTGCCATGGGATTCACCTGACCACCACACATTAAAACAACCTGCAAAGAAGAGATGAGGCAACTTAAGGGAAAAGTTTCTATGTTGGAGGGGCAATGAAAAATCTCATTTAACTGAGATACTGTGTTAGTCATACTTTTTACTTCTTCTGTCTGCAGAAATCAGGTCTGAACAGAGCTCTTGGATCCTGGAGAAACCTGATGAGAGATGTCATTCCAAACCCACTGACAGAGAAGGAAGAGGAATAATAGTACTCACATGTAAATGAAGTGAGGCAAGCCCTGGAAAATGCTTCACAACAAGAGAAAAAAATTGAGGAATTAGGAGTGCCCAAAAGAGCACTTTGTAGTACAGACACCTGTGGGATGGGAAGAAAATACCAAACAGGTAATGGAGATCAGAGAGGGTAGAGATAATTCCTCTGAAAATACTACAATGAAGTCCTTGAACTGCAGTTGTATCTCTCTAGTAATCATCTGAATAAATATGGAGTCAGGAAATGGTTATTTATAAGCTAAAGCAAAAAGTCCATGGGTATTGCTTTTAAACATACCTACTCTCTAAAGGACAGGCCTGTGTGAAATCTTTTCCAAATGAACTTGGTTAAAATTTCAAAAGTATGGGTGGTTGGGAATGAGAATTTCCAGCATATCTGACAGTAGAGGAAAAGTAGAAACTGCTCATCTTAACATATCTTGTAAAATTCTATAGGTCACCCAGTTTTAGGTTGTGTGCCCTTATTAAAGCACTAAGCATGTTTCTGGACTAATTACAGTAAAAGCACAGTTGTTCAACAGTGGTGTTTATCTGTCAGTTCAGCATAGTGATCACGGATTCTTGCATGAGTGACAGAAAGGTTAAGTTAGAGATCTTCTGAAGGAGGACTTTGTTAGCCATAGGGGACAAAAGGAGGGGAAAAAAGGACTGACAAAGGTTGTATACAAAGAAACCTTTAATGAAGATTTGCCATAAGGCAAGATAATAGTTCTTGAGTGTTATGAACTGCAGAAACTGCATGAACACATTATATTTTAAACACTTAATCTGTTTTACAAACTATGTACATTCTTCTGCTAAATAAGATGAATTGGGATTCAAGAAGCAGCACATCCTGACAAATCTTCTCCTGAAGGCATCCATTAATATAAATCAACAGTAGCAATTTTGTTTGATCATTTATTTGCAAGAATCATTAAGGTTTATTAGCATAATTATTCCCTGTGGGACTTCATGTCACATAAATGAAAAATGGCATTATCAATATTTAAAAGATAAGTATGTAATGTTCAGAGTACTTAAACAGTACTCTGCAGGTGGTGTCCAGCTGTAGCAAATTAGATTAGGTTTGATTTCTAAATTCTAGAGATATAACTAGAGACAAAACTAGGTTCCTTATTGTGCAAGGCATAAGCAGGCAGCCACACTGTAGTTACTCATTACTGTACATGTGTGTAACACTGTTTCTGATTTCAAGAAAGCAACCTGTCTTAAGATAGCAAGGGGGAAGCAAATGTTGCTCACTGGTGGAAATCCTTCCATAATCTTGTCTTTCTTATTTTAACAGCTCTATATGACGACCTCCAGTTTTCTCAATGAAATGAGACAACTTTGTCCCTTATCTCAGTGGAGACATGGAGAAAGGCCCTGCTTTCCTGCAGGAGCTCTGAAACCAAAATCAGCTGGTGCCTCTGTACCAACTGTGATCATCTCGGTGCTACCAATGAGCTTGGCTTACAGGAGCACTTTTTGAATGAGACATGAGGATTGATGCACAGCAAAGCCTGTGGGTGGTGCTGTGGTGGGAACATTTCACAGACACAAATCTGTGTGCTTTGTGTGGCCCACAGCAATGCAGAGCCAATTCACCGCTTCACTGAGGGATTTTTGTTGGAGCACAAAATTGCTGTTTTAGCAGCAGCAAAATCAGTAACCACTGTGTTCTCTTCTCCTCTCTAAAAGCTCTTGAATAAAACATCAGTGATTTTACTAAACATGCCCCAGGACTCCTCCAGACACATCCCTGTGTGGGGCAGGGAAGCAGAGCCTGCACCAGCCTGGGGCTCATCATGATGCTCTGCCAAGGCTGCTGGGCAGGAGAAAATGCCAGCATAAGAGATGGATGCAGGCAGCAGAATGACTTTCACCTTGCTCTCAGCCTTTCTGGGACTGATGTTTGTTTTCTGTTATTGCCCTTCAGTTGCCCTTTCCGTTGGTTGGCTTGAGGTTATGGCTGCAGATTAATTTGTTTAATACTCTGTTGTTGGCAGCAGACATCTTTTTTCTTAGTATTCTGCTCTTTGCTAAGCTCCCCTTTGGAGCTCCTCAGCTTTTTAATTATTCACAAAAGCTGAACTGAACTCTTTGGAATTAATTGTGTTTGGTAGCATGCTGCAGGAATGAAGGGGGTTCTGCCTACTTCTAAGTACATTTCCTGGTGCTTTCAAGTCTGCACTCAAGTTAGAACACCTGGACTTGGTGGCAACACCTGGCCTTGGTGCTGCCCAGGACTGGGCAGTCCCCAGGAACCATAGGCCATCTCACCCTTTTGCCCAGTGGATACTTTTTTATGGGTGCTGCTATGGGAAGAGTAGTAAAGCTTAACACTTAATAGCTTATTTTCAGTATGTCACTCAGCCTTGGAAATTACAAATCTTCCTTCCAGAGGTGCATGTTCTCATGGCATTGCGTGCAAAATACTGAAAAGGAAGCCATGGTCAGTGGTTAATTCCAGCCAAAATCAGCTGGGGGGATGATCACTGGTTTTAGTTTTCCCTCTGGCCATTCAGTTGGGCACTTTGGCAGACAAGATTGCAGACTGGTTACTCAAATGCCTCCTCTACACCCCTCACAGAAAAGACAAGGATAGGCTAGAATATAAAAAAATCTAATCTTTCCTTTCAAATGAAAAGCTACAAATGAAGTTTGTTATCTTGAAGGGCAGTTTTTGACAAATACTTGTATAAGATGTCCCATGTCAAAATCACAGTAAATAGATACTTTTTAAAGAACCTTTTACAAACAGAACTTTCATACTCATAAACCTTTAGATTCTTTTCTAAAAATAATTTCCATTCAGTTTCCCAAGTAAGAACTCAGTCCTTTTGTTTGAACTTAGGATACCTGGTCTCTTTCATTGGTTATGATAGGTAAGTGGATAAAGGTCTTGCTGCAAAAACACAAGTGTCATTATAGCAGTGTTTTACAATATTCTTTGCAGAAGAACTGTATTTGCTGTCCCCAGACCAGGTATTTAAAAAAAAATTCTTGGAGGTGAAGCAGAAAGCCTGGTATTCTCAGCAGAAAGCACTTGTGTGCTCCCCTCAGAAAACTGAGTCCTACAACTAAATATTTATCAAAACCACATTTATCTCATCAGAAACAGATGTATTTTTGTTGAACACATTTGAAGCACTGAGTATTTTTGTTCCTTGTAATATTTTAGTTTAGAGTCCATAATGTCATGAGTAAAAGATTGCTTCTGCCTACTGCTGCTATGGGGCATGTTTTCCCTACTACTGCAGGATAATTAAAAAAAAAAAGTGCTAAGGCTTTGTTGACAGTGATAGCCCCTTAGCTGCTAAATCTGCTGTCCCATCCATCACTAATCTCAAGCAAAGCAAGCATTAGTTTCTCTGTGACTTATCTAGGTCCTTAGTAGATCAATAACACAGCTCAGATGTTTCAGTCTCTTCCCTGTTAATTCACATTTATCTTTTCATCCAAAGAAGGTAAATTACCTCACAGAGAAGCTGTGTTATCCCCAATAGTGGTTTATAATGTTGCAAAGTCAGCATGACCCACATATCTTATCTCAGCTGGAATGCATTTGTCACTGTCTCGTGTTATGATCATCTGGTAAAATGCCCTAGAAAAGAGGTAAACCTGCAAAATGGCTTCACCATTTTCACTTAATGACCTTTCCTGCTATGTTTTCCTGTATCACCTTCAACTGAAACTGCTACATAAAGGGAACTTACCTTTTCCCTTTAATGCTCCATTTCATTGTTTTTACCATTAGCATTTCTCAGCAGTCTTCACTTTGCTGTCAGGAGTTCATCAGTGGGTGCTGGTACTGAGTTTAAGAACTGACTCATTTTTTAAGATGCTGTGTTAACCCTGAGAAAGGACTGCTGAGTTTAACTCTACATTTGTACAGTTGGCTGCTGCTAAAAGCTTTTCAGGCTCTAGGAGGGTTTAATACTCTTAGGAAAAAGAAATGAGAATCAGGTCACTGACCTGTAGCTGTAACCAGGCTGCTGCAAGAAGAAATGCTCTGTGAGTTTGATAGCAGTTATGCAACTGGGACTCATTCCTTTCCATACTACAGGAAGGTAGATATTTCATTATCTGTTATTCTAAAATCTCCATAATGGAAAGAAAAATATAAACACACTGGATTTCTAAGAAGTCTGACATAGCTGGTTGCTAAAACTGCATTTTTATTCTCCTTCTTTAGAAGAGCAGAGCAACTCTGCTCTGCAAGTGTGAAATTCTTAGGTGTTTAACTGAGAAATTAATCAGTGCCATCAAGGAGCTCTGCTTTTTGACAGGAGGAGAAGGTAGGTCTGTTTTCAGCACAGTGCTTGAATCCTTCCCAAATAAGAAGGGAGGGAGGCCCCTCCAGGGAGCAGTGACCTGCTGTGACTGCACAGCTGGGAGGAGCAGCAGCAAAGCCAGGTGCTTCCCTCTCAGGTGGAGGAGACCTTGAGAGGACCAAGAGGAGACCAATGAGATAACCTTGAGGAGGAGAACAGGATGTGCCAAGGGGCCCTGGCACAGAAATGCTTGGCCAGGTGCAGGTGAGAGAGAACCAACAGGGAGGAGCAGTCAGAGCCCGGGGCCAGAGAGCAGCCGTGGTTACAGACTGAAAAGGAGCTCCTGGCTGGATGTAAAGGGAGGGAACAAAACAATCAGGATGCCCATCTTTAGGACAGCAGCCTGCAGTGCTGGGGGTGCTCTCAAGAAGTGAAACCAGCAGTTGTGTCTAAGTTTAGGGAAACAATTGTTTTTCATCTCTTGCATATTCCATTTAATGGAAGAACAAGGCAAGGGTATATTAGGTGTTTCTGTGGAGTTTCTGGTGTATTTTCCCCTCCTTGTTCTCTACTTGGAGTGACTATGTGCTGGAAGGTTACTTACCTTCCTTTGGAAATCTGCAGGCACAGTTTACTGAGCTGTCCCTGTGCTTAATTTATGCTGAGGGAAAAAATCAGGACATTAAAGGTAAGAGATTCTCAGCACAAACTGCTATAAGGTAATGAGGACAAAATAATTCTCTGGTTGCATTTTTTTTCTTCTTTGTATTTTAAGCACACTTCAGCAAATGTGAAATGTATGGGAAATAAAAGAAAAGTAAAGGCTCCAAAGACTGGAAACCTCAAAATATTTTTTCCATTGGGAATCTTTCAGGGTATTAGTCCAGTGTTCTGTCTCTTCTGTGAAAGATACACTGCTAACAAATACTTTACATGCAAATACAAGCCACCTCTTAATTTTAAAAATAACTTTGTGAACTGACCAATTGGTCAAGCATTTTTACTTCCACTTTTCTGTCAGTGCCTTGCTGTCTTGGAGACTGACTCAAGGGATGTTTGTGCTCTCCTTTTAGAGGGTTGCTGTTCCAAAAGGAGGATGTCACGTGAACAAAGATGACATTCTACATCTCATGGTTATTTGCTCCTATTTCCTAAAGTGAAGGGTAGGGACTTTATTTTGTTCTTTCGTTTGGTAAGAAAGAAAGTTCTGTTTATTTCCAGTGAGGTGCATGGCTGTTTACTGAGGAGAAGGGACAGCAAAAATATCTTTTGCATTTTATCCCCCCATTCCTGCCACCTGCAAACCTTGAGCACTCAAAGTCACTGCTGTGCCAGAGCAGTTAAAAAATTCCTCCTTTCTAAGTCAGTGCCTTGGAATCACTGGGGGACTGGGGAGGATTGACATTTACTTGTTTCCTTGCCTGATGCTGAAAAGAGAAGTGCAGTGGTGACACCACTTGCAAAGACAGATTAGGGAACGTTTATGATCTTTTTTGTCTCATCTCTCTCTGATTGTATCTTTTAAAGACACAGTCTCCTGTAGTTTATTCCTTCCTTCCTTCCCCAAGTGTTGTGGGAAAACACTTTTCTCATTAAAAAGACAGAGAATAACCAAAGCTTCAGAAAGAATTCCACCAATTTGGGAAAAATTGGAAAAGATTTAAAATGATAACTGTTCTCATCCCAAGGAGATATAGACACATCTATAGACAGCACTTCATCAGTAGAAACAATCACACGTTTCCTAATTCTCAGAGGTGTTCTTAAGCTTTATTAATTTTAATTAATTTTACAAAGTAGGTGACGCTAATGAATTTGAAATACTGCTTTAAATAAGCTTAAATGTCTTTAGTTTTACTCAACTATGTGGAAAAGTACATTAAGGTGAGGAAAGTGGGTGGGGAAAGTTTGGGGAATTGGGTGCCTCAAGGTTGATTTCCTTTCTCGAGCAGAGCCAATCCGGGAAAACTGTAGGGAGTTGTGCTCCGTGTAAGGTCTCTCTGGAATACTGAGGGCTGCGTTTTCCTAAATAAAGCAGACTCTGTACCAAGTAACCTTACCAGAATCATCTGTTTGGTGATCACGGTTCATGTTCTAGCTGTTGTGTTCTGCCCCGTACCTCTATCTCCCATACCTGCTGGAGAACCCTCGTCATAGCTGTGAAGGAGATAAATTCCTTATTAAACGCTGCCACCTGGGGTTTGTGTTTAGAGATGAGCCAAGTGCATTAATTTAAAGTCACGATTCAAGAAATGCGGTACAATGTCATCTTTCAAAGCGCCCCTCGCAGTGACGTCACGCGCCCGTGGCTCCGCCTACTTAGCGACGACGCCTCGGGGTCGGGTCGCCATCTTGGCCAATCAGCGAGGGCGATTCCCGGAAGTGAAGCCGCGTCCTGGAGCCCGGCGGCGCCGCGCGTTGCTACGGCAACGGCTGGCAGGATGGTAAAGCGGGGGCAGTGAGGGGAGCGAGCTTGGGGCGGCGTGGGGAGTGGGACCGTGAGGGGAGCGAGACTGGGGGGCCATGGGGAATGGGACCGTGAGGGGAGCGAGACTGGGGGGCCATGGGGAGTGCGACCGCGAGGGGAGCGAGACTGGGGGGCCATGGGGAATGGGACCGTGAGGGGAGCGAGATTGGGGGGGCCATGGGGAATGGGACCGTGAGGGGAGCGAGACTGGGGGGGCCATGGGGAGTGCGACCGTGAGCGGAGCGAGACTGGGGGGCCATGGGGAATGGGACCGTGAGGGGAGCGAGATTGGGGGGCCATGGGGAGTGCGACCGTGAGGGAAGCGAGACTGGGGGGCCATGGGGAATGGGACCGTGAGGGGAGCGAGACTGGGGGGCCATGGGGAATGGGACCGTGAGGGGAGCGAGCTTGGGGCGGCATAGGGAGTGGGACCGTGAGGGGGAGCGAGCTTGGGGCGGCATGGGGAGTGGGACCGTGAGGGGAGCGAGCTTGGGGCGGCATGGGGAGTGGGACCGTGAGGGGAGCGAGCTTGGGGCGGCATGGGGAGTGGGACCGTGAGGGGAGCGAGACTAGGGGGCATGGGGAGTGGGACCGTGAGGGGAGCGAGACTAGGGGGCATGGGGAGTGGGACCGTGAGGGGAGCGAGATTGGGGCGGGCATGGCGAGTGGGACCGTGAGGGGAGTGATATTGGGGGCGGCGTGGGAAGTGGGACCGTGAGGGGAGCGAGGCTAAGGGAGGGTCTGGGACCGTGAAGGGGAGCGATACTGGGCGCGGCGTGGAGAGCGGGACCGTGACGAGAGGGACCGAGAAGTGGGACCGTGAGGGGGGCGGCATGGGGAGCGGGAGCGGGTCCCCGCGGCTGTCCTGCGCCACCGCCTCTCCCTTGTCGCCCGCAGGCGTCCGAGGAGCGGGAGTGGGGCCGGCGGGCGGCCCGGCTGTGGGCCGAGGTGGAGCGGGAGCAGCGGCTGGATGAGGCGCTGCGGGCGGTAAGAGCTGCGGGGGTGGCCGCCCTCAGGGAGGGGGAAGGCTGAGGAGAAGAGTTCGCCTGGCTTTACCTTTGCCTGTCAAAAGCTTTCCCCATTAACAATCATTTACTGACTTGGAAAGTCTTGCTTAACTGCACAGTCTCCTTGCCTTCTCCCAAATGTGCGTGAGAGTTGGTACGGAAATTGTTTGTTGTCATCAGGCAGAAGAGAACAGAAAGCAGAGAGCGCTGCAGCTGGAGCGAGAGCAAAAGCTGGCAGCTGAGCTGGCGAGGCGGGACCTCGAGAAAATGAGAGATGAGAAGATCAGGCAACAAGTCAGAGCAAACAGGTAATTCAGAAATTTCCCAGCTGTATCAAACTGGCTGCTCCTGTTAACAGATTTGGGAAAGCTGTAGCAGGAGTGGAGATGACTCAGACCTGGAAGGAAAAGTTACTTTGAGATCAAAGTATAATAGTAAGTTAATTTTAAGAAAATTTTGTCAATAAAAAAGTTGATCCACAAAATTTTCATTTTGAATATATGTACTAATATGTAAATATGTATATTTATATGTATATATTTATACTTGGGCCTGTCTGTGAGCATACATGTGTATGTGCATGCACCTGTGCTTATATAGTTAGAAGTGAAGTATGCAGAACTGTTGATAGCACATGTAGAAATAGAGGTAACTCTTGTTTTTAAATGGATTTTTTTTCTTTTTCTGTCCTTTAACTAGAGCAATATTTTTCATCAGGGCTGCCCCAATGAAAAGTACTGTGTTTAAATAGTGATGGAAACATAATTTATTTCCCTAGGTACCTACCACCTTGTAATAGGATAATTTTTTTTTTCCCCCTCCAGTCTTGAACTTCGAGAGTTAGAAAGAAAGCTGAAATCTGCTTATATGAATAAAGAACGAGCTGCACAGATTGCTGAAAAAAAAGCTATATACAATGAGAACATGGTAATTAGCATATCCCACCTGAGTCACATAATTCTTTTTATGGATTGTGTGGAAGATTTTTCCTTTGACCTTTTTTATCTAAAATATTGTTCAAGCATTCAGTGTTATTGAAAATATATTTTGTGTTATGAAGGATTAAAGCAATAACTAGCTATAAGAAAAAGGTTTACTTTGCCATTGCAATTGAAGGAGTAGTGATTGAATTAGGTGTATAACTGGTTATATTTGTTATTTTACTGGTTTTGTAGTATTTACCCAAGTCAAAACTATGATACTCTTTGTACAGTAAGTGTTTACAGTGGTGAATCCTTACCTCAGAGTGTGGTTGTTGAAAACAATGTTACTCTTTCCAAACAGTGATCTGGGTAACTTCAGAAGACTAGCAAGCTTGTATTTATCTGTACAAAGATATTGGTGATCAGGCAGGTGATTCTGATGGTGTTAATGCTTTATACAGGGCTCAGTGCAGGCAGTTGCTGTATAGCAATGTGCTCATTGAGGGTGTTCTCTGTAGCCAAGCCTCATTCCAGTCATTGTGCTGATGTGAGTGAATACTACCTGTGCTCCAGTACTTTGTTCATTAAGTATTTTTAGTGCTCCTCAAGTTGGTCAGATCATGAGGGTGCCCTTCAAGGGTTCTACTGACTGGATTAAGCTATTAAGCATGTTAAGGCTCTGTATTTATAGATTGAGATGGAAGACTTTCATTTCTGGTAATGCTGCATGATTCCTTTCCATACTGTGTATTTTTTCATTACAAGCTGTAGTAGTGGGAGTGAAAAGGAATCTTGCATTGCCTTTTCCCCCCTAGAAATGGGAGGATGAAGTAGCCCAAGAGATGAAGGAAGAGTACGACAGGTATCTGAAAGAAGAAATGTCTGCAGAACTGAAGCGAAACCAGGAGAAGAAAAATTACCATCAAGAACTGGACAAACAGGTTGAGGAACAGGAGAAGAAGAAGCAAGGGGCTTATGAAGAGTTTCTAAGAGAGAAACACATGATTGATGAAATTGTAAAAAAGATCTATGAAGAAGACCAAATGTTAGTTACTTTGATTTTTTATTATTTATTAATTTAAAACAAAGCAACTCATATAATTCTGCACAGAAAGCTGATTTGTATGCACCTATTCCATATATATACTAAGGCCCATTTTAGTTTCCCTTGGTCACATTTTAGTAACAAGAGACTGACTTGCATGGATTTTCTTGTTGAAACATCAGAATGTCCCAGTCACTCTCTTGTCCTTGTTCCCCAAATATGAAATCCAGCTTATTTGCAGGAAGGCTTCCATTGGGCTCATCATGTTGGACACAACAGCAAATTACACATTTGTGCCTCTCCTTGTGTCCCTGCCTTACCACCAGATGTTTTGGTTGCATGTCTTAGGAACAGGAAAGGAAAGGAGGTTTCTGAGAGCAGAGTATTTTGTGTGGGGTAGG
Organism: Camarhynchus parvulus; assembly: GCF_901933205.1. NCBI lineage: Eukaryota > Metazoa > Chordata > Aves > Passeriformes > Thraupidae > Camarhynchus > Camarhynchus parvulus. Next base: position 7,231,037 of record NC_044580.1, read on the forward strand.
GGGAGAGTTCAGTGTAAATAAAAAGTTTAGGGGTTGTGGTACTATTGGGCTTTCTTTTCTTTCTCTTTGATGGGGCATACATAAAATGCAGCAGCAGTGTGTACTTTTGTTTACAGTCTGCCTTCCAAAAAGGTGTTAGACATGAGATTCCCTTCTTGGAGCAGTTTATTACTAAGTATTTTCAGTTTAGCTATCTGGTTTCTAGCTGAATGGTTAAAGAGAGTCGCTTAAATCTTAGTCTCAGGAATATGTTGTTAATGGTGAGTGTCTGGTTAAATACTTATTGTGTTAAATAATTATTTGAACAGTTTTTTCCATCTTCTACAGGGAAAAACAACGGAAGTTAGATAAAATAAGAGAAACTCAGACATATATCGAAGAGTTTATAAAAGAACAAGCTATCTGGAGGAAAAGGAAACAGGAAGAGATGGAAGAAGAAAATAGGAAAATTATGGAGTTTGCCAACATGCAACGACAAAGAGAAGATGGTTGGATGGCTAAAATTCGAGACAGTGAAGAGAAAAAGCAGAGAGTTCAAAACATGGTATCAAAAATTGAAATTGTAGAAAAAATTGTTGTATGTTTTTGTCTTTCATTTAGAAACCTTTCCTTCTTGTAATAGCTTGCCAAAACCATGGAAAGAGAAGAACAGAGGCGTAAAGAACAGGAACAAATCCTCCAAGATCTGTATCTGGAAGAACAAGAAGCGATGGAAAGGAAGAAGGAGATGGTAAGTGCTGCCACATACATGAAGGATTCTTTTTTTTCTACACGTTGGATTTCTAAGTCTGCAGTATTGTTTGTGACTTTGGGGTTTCCAGTTATGTTCTAGCACAAAGTATTTATTTTCAACTCTATTTTCTAAATGTTCTCAATCAGACAGGCAGCTTATAGATTAGCTTAGGTTTTGGAGAGAAAATTTTGTACTTTGAGTTTCCTTTTCTGTTCCTAATGTATTTAATTTAAACCAGGAAGGCAAGGGAAGGTTTTGAATACCCTTGTGGCCCCATTTATACATTTATTTATCTTATGAATGAGAATACCAGTAACTTTCAAGTTTAGATTTAAGATAAGCAGTTTCATTAACTGCTTTTTTTCTGCATGTCTATTTCCTATGGGCCTGGACACGCTCTGTCTTACCTTGCTGTGGGTGACAAACACAATGTAACAGCGTTGAGATACCAAACACTGCTGTTTTTACAGTGTTGTTCAGGATGACTGTCTTGTTGATTCCCTTCATCATAGTGGGAAAAAATCCCCTTTGGTTTTGGACTTAATTTTGAGAATCGTGTGACATTTACCAAGCTGATTAATACTGGAGAGTACTGTCAGATATGGAATGTTTGCTCCAGTTAGTTATGCTAGAAGTTAAGAGCTACAGTAAATTTATTCCAAGATAAATGGAGTAGATTGGTGGCTGCTTCTGCTGAGAATTTTCCAAAGTATTTTCAGTAATACTGCATTTTACTAAATTTCCTTTCTAGGCAGAAATTGAAAAGAGAATAAGACAGCGCCTAGACTTAAGGCAAGCATATGAAAAGCAATTTGCTCTAAAGGCAGCGGAACAAGAAGCTATGAGAGAAGAGGACAGAGCTCTGCGGCAGCGGATTTTGGCCAAGCTGGCTGAGGACGATCGCATTGAGCAGCTGAACGCGCAGAAACGGAGAATGAAACAGCTCGAACACAAAATGGCCGTGGAAAAAATCCTTGAGGACCGGCGCAAACAGTGCATTGCAGAAAAAGTAGGAGTTTCACATACACCTTTGGTTTGAGCAGAGTTTAACATGGGAATACTTGTGCTATCCTAAGGGACAATGCTGGTGTTGGTAGGGAAAGGTGGTGGGAATTGCAGAGAATAGCGGGGGGAACCAGGACTTTGTTTCAGTTTCTAACAAGAAAAAAGTATTTTTAGAGCTAACTGTTTTTGTAGCTCAAGAGGTTGGGGTCAACAGCATTCCTTCCCTCCTGTGTAGCTGTGTACTGCAAATGCCTCTTTGGGAGCCATGAGATCAGCAACACAACTGCTGTCCATTTTCACATCCCTGGTCAGCTGCACTGGTAATGATGCGTGAGGAGGGGAAGGCCTAGTCTTGCTTTGAGTTAAAGTGTCTTTTATTGAGATCTGAGGAAGAAAAGGTGTAAACTGAAAGTAAGGCATGGAATCCCATACTGCTGTTTTCAGACCTGTGTATAGGGTATAAATCACCTGTGTAATGTGAATTGCAATAGCCAATCATCAGTGTGAGAATTCATACCTGTTGCTCCTTTCCCATGATTAGAGCAGTAGGGCTGGAACAGACTAACTCATCTGAGAGCCAAAAAGCCACCAGAACTGAACACTGCCTGCCTTCAAAGGGGCTTCTGACACCAAACACTTGGATAGCAGACTCACCCCACGACTTCCATTCAGTTTTCTCTTTTGTCTGAGATTGTTTTGCAGTTGCCAGACAGATATTATTTAAACTATGCTTTGTAGGGTTTTCCATCCTTTTCAAGAGCATTTCCTGTGACCAGGAATAAGGAAGTGGAAGTTCAAAATTTACTCCACTATATTTTTTTCTCTTTATGCTGTTGTGGAGAGTGATGGAAACAAATGCTCACAGAGCTGAAACAGAACTTAGGAAAACTTGTTTATTGTAGGAGCGTGAACTTGAAGAAAGAGAGTTAGAGAAGAAAAGGCAAGAAAGGATCCGTGCAATTATTGAAGAGGAGAGACAGAAACTCTTGAAAGAGCATGCATGGAAATTGCTGGGTTATCTTCCTCGAGTAAGTGAATTGTATTTTAAGTATTTTTAATGTCTGTCCTGTAAATTGGTTTTCTCCTGGATAGTTCAAGGTGAAGTTGCAAAACTGTGGCAGTTCCTGGAGTCAGTGGATATCCTTGCTGTGTCAGCTCACCTGCACTCACCTCTTCCTTTTGCCTTTGAGCTGGGGCCCGTTTCCAGCACTGCTCTTTGTGCTGAGGGGCTTTGGGCTCTCTGGCACTGTTGATGCCTTGTACAGAACTCTCTGGAAGCTTCCACAGCGCTTTGCACATCCAGTGTTTGAAATATGGAGCACGAGTTCTACAGCAGGGCTTCTCTAGCTAGAAAGGGGTCCACCACACCTTAAAACCTGTTTCCACCAAATGTCTCACTTGGCGTTTTGGCAGCAATTCCTTGCAGCTCTCTGGCTTGTCTGCCAAATATTCCATAACTATGGACTCTGCAGCAGTGCAATGAACTGCAGCATTTACAGAAGCATTACAGAGCTTGCTCTGTTCATCCTGGTGTTTATAAAAGTTAAAAAGATGGAAGCAGTTATTGCAATGGGAATAAACTACAATTTATTTTGTGTTGTACTTTACAATTGGGAAGATCTCCTAACAGTACACAAATGAACTGAGAGCTGCCTTAGGGATGTAAAATTGCATTTACAGAAGAGAGGGAACTATCCAGCTGGTTAAAGAAATTCTGCAATACTGGAAAACCTTAAGTAGAGCAGAGTTTAACTTTTATTCAAATATTAATACGATAATTGGTGTAGGAATTTGTAACACTTGGAGTGAGTTGTTCTCTAATGTAGATTTAGTTAAAGGATAACTCATATTTACAAAATTTTGATAAACTTTTCTGGTTTGAATTTTCTGTCGTGGGCAGCCTTGGCAATTTCAGTGTCCAAGGCTCACACGTGTGCCATGTATGATGTTCTACTTTTCTGTTCACTGTTTCAACACTGTGTCTTGAGTTGGGTGTTCCTACATCACATTACTTCACTCAAAATGGTTAAGCAGCAAAGTGCTATCAAATAGGAAACTTTCCAATATAAATGCAGTTTGGAACTTTTTTCCTCTTTTTTAAATGCTGTAAGGTATGTTCTGTGGGTCATACATATTTTTAACAGTAAAATTAATTTAGAATTAGAAATTTAGATTTCTGTGTGAAGGTCCTCTTCTCAAAAACATAGTTTTTGGTTAAGCTTTCCAGCATTACTTGGTTTCCCAAGTTATTTCTTTGTATGAGTTAATTCCAACTCAGGTAAAGGGGGAGACAGAGCCCCAGCCCAGCCAGGGCCTCTTTTCACTGCAGTTCATTTTACTAAACCTGCTCCTGTGCTGTACTGATTCTAATCACTCCCATGAGCAAGAGAATGAAGCTAAATGTTGTCTTTTGGCAGTAAAAAAAAAGGGGGCACTGATTTGTAACTCACCTGTTTGGGTGTTGTGACTGTTTTCAGGCTTGCCTTAAAGGTACCATAGTATTATGGATACCATATTTTCTTCCATAGAAAATTTAAGAGATCCATAGTTTTTACCTTCTGATGTTTCTTTCTTGTTAATGCAGGGAATTCTCAAAGACGAAAATGACATTAACATGCTTGGAGAAGATTTCAGGTTGGCTTACCAGCAGAGAAGAGGTAATGAACTTTCAGAAGAGAGCTGAAGCTTCCCCCAGCTCAGCTCCTGCTTTGCCACTAGGTGTCATCGGATTCCCAGTGAAAACTTCCATTTGCTTTTAACAGAGGAATTCCTTTTTAATAGCATTAAGAGCCTTCATTTTAAAACCGAAGTTCTAAATGGATGAGCAGTTAGTTTTATAGAAGTGCATTTGCATTTTTTAGAAGTCCATTTGCATTTTATAGAAGTCCACTTGCATTTTTCATCAATAAACTGTTCTGGAGTTCTCAGTTATTCTCAGTTACTCATGTAGTAATGTTAGAAATGTTTTCTTCAGCAATGCAGCAGAAACCTAACCCTACATGTGTATTCCAGTCTGGACTGAAGGATTCTCCTAATGCAATGGTTCTGGGAAGATGTGGCTGCACTGGCACTACACTACTACAATCCTCATTCAAATGCAGTGTCTCATCTCCACGAGATAGATCTGAAGTACTTCACTGGTAGGATCTAAGCAGATATGCTGTGTCATTCTGAGGTCAGAACTACTGTTTATACCTTTCTTTAAATGCATAAACTGACTGTTTTTGTCCTGTGTTCTTACTCACTTACTCTGAGGGATGAATCCATTGAAATAGCTGAGGTGTGGCAGAGGTTCATGCAAGCAGCACAGGCTTGTATTGCTCCTGTTCATTAATGTACACACAATAGCCTCAGGTCTTCTACCCTGAATCTGTTTTCTAGTTATTGATTATTACAATGATGAATAATGAAATTTTTATGGATGTGATGCTTGTAGAGCACCTGGGAATATGGAGTCACTGCTCCTGCCTGTATCCCAAAGCAGCAGCTGATGGCCAGGGAAAGGTTTAACACTTCCACCTTGACTGAAGGAACAGTTTTGCACCATACAGCTCCATGGGACTGTGGAGTCTGTCTGGCTGATGAGGGGCAAGTCTCATGTATGGCTCTGCCAGCCAGGGGCGCTCAGATGTAATTGCTAAAACAAGTTATGGTCATTTCTATAAAAGAGCTGTTGGTGCTTAAATTAGACGCCAGACCAGCTAGCTTTGAGGGGAGATCTGTTACAGAGAACAGACAAGGCCAATTTTCCAACCACGTGTTTTAAAAAGGACATGACATTTTCTTCTGAAGTGGATCACTGGTTAGTTTATTTCTGTTGCAACAAGGAATTTTCTGAGACTAAATCCTGACTTCCTTGGACTGAATATGACCATAGATAAGGTACAGTTTTAAATGCTAGAACAGAGCAAACTGATAACAAAGTTCACTTGTTGGAATATTCCTTGCATGGTCTGTGCTTCTCTGCTCCTTACAGAATGGGCAGTTTGGCCTGACAATGAAGTAGAAATTTATGTTTCATACCACATTACAACACAAGCTATCAGGCTGACAAAAGTTTAACTATTTAAACATAAGAAAAATCAACAAAATCAATTCCGTGGGATATACAGTTATTAACTATTAACAAGGACACATATACAGTCTCAAAATAATGTACCATCTGACTCATCTTTCAAACAGAAGTTATTTAATGGGATCAATAATTTCCCCACTCAAGAGCTTTCATGAATTCCTCTTCGGTAAAAGAAAGCATCCTGGCAGCTTCAATGTGCATCTAAAAAAAAAAAAAGTGAGTAGAATGTAAAATAGTGTGAATGACCAATACAAAATCCTGGCTAACTGGGATATTTTATGGGTTTTAATAAAGCAATTAATAATTAATAATTAATTAATTAATTAAGAAATTCTTGAAAATCTGACAACTCTTGTGACTTCTGAAGAACACATGTAAGAAAACTTGGTCCATGTTCTTTCAAGCTGATCAATATACAATTTAACATTAAAGCTATTACAAAGCAAATCTCATCCTACTCCTGATCTTTAATGTCTTTGGGGAATATTTTCCCTCTATCATTCTTCAGTCTCTGTGCATCTGAAGCTGCCACACAAATATTACACAAATAGCCTAAAAATCAGGTTTTTCTAATTCATTCAACAAAAGGCCTGTTTGAAGCAGACTTGAATCTTTCCACTGATTGTGAGTACTGAGCACATGTGAGCTTCAGCTGCCCTTCCCCAGTGCCTTCTGCCAGAATCTGCAAGGGGCAGCGTTAGCCCCAGTCTCTTCAGAAAGGACAACTCACAGCATCCTTCTTCTGTGAGTAACACTTTTTGTAAGGAAAGGTAAGTGGCTTTCTCTCCTATCTGCAGTTCTCATACAGCATTTGTAATTGCCTAAAAATGTATTTAATGCAGTTTGTGTCATCTGTCTGAGACCATGGGTTTGGTTCCCAGTCAAACAGAAATACTGCTATGTGACAGCCATTTCAGTGAATTCATGTTCCAGAGGACAACGAGCTACCTCATCTGGAAGAACATATTTTGAGTGAATGCTGAGTAGTTTTCATTCTCAAAATAAAACCACAGAGCTAGAAGGGCCAGCCAAAGATTAAGTTAGCACAGTTGGTGTTAGGTGAATCCCCAGGATCTCCTCTGCATCCTGTTACTGCCAGAAAAATTCTCTTGCACTGGAAATACGTAAGCAGCCCCACTTTCTCTTTTCCACTTACCTGTCCTCCTTTGCCCTGTGTTGGGGAGGTATTCCACATTCAAGAGTGTAGTTTCATATTGCAATTCCCAGTTCTTAGCATCAAGGTGCAAAACACACACACTTAACTTGCCACTACATACAGAACTATTCTTCCTCTTGGGGCTCAACAGCTTCAGAAGTGTTTACTAAATGTCTGGGGATCACTGAGTACTCAAAGGGTAAATAAAATGTTCCACTTTCTTATCTCTAAGGCTGGCACTTCTTAAAGGGGGTTCTGCTCAACAAGCCACCGTACATTGCTGGCTTTAGCTGTCTTACAGCTTTGGTTTGAGGGTGCAAGAAGTGCACTGACTCTATCCCAAAATGAATCCCAGGAGATTCTGCAGAGTAAGCAATTGGAGGTGACCCACTCTGTGCTGTTAAGGTCCTGTGCAGCCCATAGCTCTACATGTCTCATGCAGCCTCAGAAGGAGAACTGATGGAAATGACTGCACACATCCCAAGTATTTTAAGAGAGAAGTGTGATTGAACTAGTAAGTGGAAAATAATTAGATTTGGGAAATATCTCTTAGCATACATTCTTCTCATTTTAATTTCCTTCCATGTAAACTCACAGTTTTCAGGATTACTTTACTGGACAGTAGATGCATTTAGCTAGAGGTTGTTAACTGAAATATACCCATAGTCTGCTCCTTACCTTTTGTCTCTTCAAAATATCAATTAATTTTAACTGCTTTTTAAAACCTGTAATTAGCTCTCCTTTTTGTTTCTGCAGTTTCTTGTTTTCTGCTTTTAACTCTTCGATCATTTTGAGTTCTTGATTAGCTACATCCTACCAAGGGAAGAGAAGGAGAAATTATGAAAATGGTGCTTTAACTAATGAAACCTGGCATTACATAAGAAAATGACAAACAGTAGCCACACATGACACTTCTGAAAAGAAATGGGATTAATCAAAATACTACCACATTAAAGCTTAAAAAAGAAAATAAAATCTTGGCAATAAGAGCCATGGTTTGCCTTTGTATGTGTTAGGTGTGTGTGTGAACTTCTCCCTCTTTCTAAACATATCTCATTTTCACAGAAATGAGGGAAATCAGAAAGGCTTTAACTTCATACTGTACATTTCTTCCTCCTGCAGAGGTTGCACTAGTGTCCTCTAAGATAACTTATTGAGGCCTTTTGTGACTTGCTCCAAGTTAATTTTGGGGCTGCCTGTAAGAGATATGAAGCTTCCAAAGCCCATCAAGCTTTTTGTCTCATTCTAGCATTACTGAGTGATTACAGACTGGAAATTGCTTTCCTAAGCCATAGTACCTTGTTGCTTTGCTTCAGTTTATTCAGCTCCACTTTGTACTTCTCTACTTCTTCCAAGGCCCTGTTTAAACGAACCTCTGTTGCACTCTGAGTGGCTGCAGCCTGCTTTTGGGCACGCTTTACACTCTCCAATTCCTATTGAAGAAGCAAAGGACAAACCAAGAAAAACATCATGAATAATGGTGTTCTATGAACCCTGTATCAACAACACACAAAAAGGCTCACCCTTGAAAGCTGAAGAGTCTGTGAACTTGTTTGGCCTGTAACAGAATCTCTCTCAAAGACAATTCTACCATTAAAACAACCCCTTTTCCTTTGAAATCTTGAAAAAGGATCTTTCTCATCTTTATTTTTTTTAAGCTTCTCTTGGGGTAAATTGTGAAGCTGATCATATAAGATTGAAAAACCTGGTATGATCAGTCAGAAAAAGAGAAAAAATATCACTGTGTCCACTCTGTGTCAGATTTTGGAATGGTGGCTGGTGTTCCCAGCTGCTTCTTCCCACCTGCTCCTTTCACCTCTTTGCCCCAGAGATTACTACATGCAATTACCACCAAGAAGTGAAAGCAGCCTGCTGCAGATGGCTGAGGGTAGTAACTATTTCATCTGGCATAAAATAGTTCATCAAGTGTTATGGCACCAATCAAAGCAGTTGTCTCGACTCTGCTGACAGGATTTCATAGTGCTGTAAGTGGGGAAATGAGAGAAAGAAACCAACTTGAGGAGCAGAATAATGAGACTAAAGATCAGGCAATATAGATAACATACAGCGTAAAAGAAATAAACAACTCTGGCAGAAAGAGCACATCTTGTGTTTTATGAAAAAGAAATAGAGTCTTTCTTTAAAATATCAAATTTTTAGTAGTGGGCACAGGAAGTTTCTTTTAACCAAATCAAGGGATAATGAGGGGGCCCTCAGACTGCCTCATTTCTAAGCAACTGTTCTATTTTCTCAATTCTACACCTGTTCTGTGGTGGTTACTCAAGACTTCCACATCATTTATCCAAGAAATACATACTAACTGACCTCTTTGTCTGGTATCAAGATGATGGAGTTGTGAATGAAGTCTATTACATCCTTTGTGCTATATATTTTATTCTGCATTAATATGAAAAGCTTTGGAATAGTCTTTCAAGCATTTAATGACCAAAAAAAAAATAGTCTACGTGCAATGCAAATTACTTATCAGCTAATCAGATCATTTAATGAAAGAATTCTAAGAATTCTTTTAGGGATTTTTGACATTTGCTGTCACACATAATACCTTATTAAGGACTTTTTTTGCTAGCCATCTAGTGAGGGTATATTGTTAAATATATTAGACTCCAAGTTTTTAATCTTAAAAATGCCTGAAATAAATGTTTTATTTTGTAACTAGGCAAGGTTTCTGCCATTTCTTCAATACTTTAAGTCAAAGCTGGATTGGTTTTCTCATATAATATTTCTCTAAGAGTGGGGAGGATAAACTACTGTGTTTTAAAATTGCATCCCCTTTCAGTTTCTGGATTTTCCCCACTGTTCTGCCATGGTTGAGGCATTGAGTATCAGCAGGGGCTGTGATGGCCCACGAGTAACCCTCACCAGGCCTTCTGTCCTCCCAGCAGCAGTGCAGGCAGCACTGCTATCTTTAGGAAGCTCTGCAACACCTCCCCAAAAAACAGTTTTGAGAGAAGGTGTACTTAACATCAAGCCTTTCTTCAAAGCAAGTGATAACCCCCTGCAGAAAAGCTTAAAAAGAATAAGAGTACGACTTTGGTGTTTCCCAGACCACTGTGTAACATTAGAGCTTGGCTGAATAAGTGAGAGAGAACACAAAGAAAGGAATGTTCTTGTAGACCAGTGGTGAAAAAGAGGTGAGAGAGGTGATAGCATTTATGAGACCAACTAGACAGAAAAAAATTGGAATGCTGGAAAGAAAAAGATGGAAATTTCTGGGAGTATCAGAATTCAGTTACTGCCTTAGGTGGGTGCTGCAGCAGTAATGTTTACAGAGACTGAATAGCAAAAGAAGAAAATGTAAAAATAATGAAATAGTTCCCATGTTTCAGGTAAATCGTGAAAAGCAGGTGAGAACCTAGGCACATACAAAAAGTACCTCGGGGATTAATGAATTCAAAAAACTTGATCATCTAAGGAGTTTGGGGAAGTATGTATCACACCTTGAGTCTATCGTCATCTACATTGCAACAACAGAAAAAGCACAAAAAACCCCAAAATCAGAAATTACATTTGTGCTCTCAGCTATACAGAAAACTTTCTCTAGACTGAAAGAGTCATGAGAATTCAGGAGCACAGTAGCAGCATTTCAAGCCTGTGTTCACAGGAAATTGCTTTTAAACAAGTCTAGAATCGATCTACACTACATTAATGAAATAGGGTTGAATAATACTTCATATCTAAAAAATAGAGCAGTTTTTAGTCTTCTAAATCCACGGGAGATTTAGGCAGTTACTGCAAAATTATTTTTACATGCATGGTTTTTGCAGTTAGATAATTTAATATAGCAGAGAAAATGTGTAAAGTAATTTCTGAATTAGCAGAGAATCTTTCATTACATATACTAGCTTTTTTTGCTGTCTTAGTATTTTAAAGGATTACCACTATTTTTCATGACCAGGGCTAACTGGCAACCTTGACAAATTTTAGAAAACACCATCTATGAGGAACAATTGAAGCAACTGAGGATGGTAAACCCAAAGCAAAGACCAGTAAGGGAAGTGATCATATTCTGGCTACAGCACCTGTGCAGGGGAAGTGAATAAACCTTTCATCCCATTTCCTAAATACTTTCTAACTGTGACTGTGTGCAAGGAAGTGATGGAAATTCCTACTTCAGAAAGCTGTAAGTACAGGTTAAACAAACTTATGTCCCAGATGGTTTGAATATAATTTGTCCTGTCTTGCTTTAAGAGAAGGAACTAAATTACTGTAAATCTCTAGGCCCTATTGACTGTGAGCTGATGAGCAGCATAAACACTAGTACTGAATATTTTTCCTCACAGAATCACAGTCAGTTTAAGGGAATTTAAAGCCTCCAAGTATCTGCACAAAAACCCACAAAGACCATATTAGTTTTAAAATGCCAGAACTATGAAACATTAAGATACCAGCATGTCCACATAAATCCATACTATGATTTAATGGAAGTATGAGCCTTTGATGGGCTGAGCTGTGTTCTGTTTTCCCCAGTTTTTTAACTGAAGCATTCTCCTGGTTGTATTACAGGTACTACCCAACACTGTATGTATTCCATGGTTTTGAAATCAACCTCTCTAGCTCAGAGTAATTAAAGAAAAACACATGCTGCCCTTAAGATGAAGTTGCAAACAAAGCAAGCTGTGTCTGCAGCCATCTGCTGTGCTGGGCATGGCACCGCTGGGGGACAGCAGCCACGCTCACTTGGGCTCAGCCACACTGCAGGGCCTGCTTTTCCATTTGCAACAAGCACATCCCTTCCCTTACCTGCACAAGATATTATTATAAGCTGCAGGTGCTTTAAAAAAAATCACAAGGTTCTACAGCTTGCAATAGAATTTACAGAAGCAATTTCAAAAAAATTATAATTAAAACCCAAAAAATGGAATTTCCTTGTACTTTTCAGGATTAGTTTTTAAATTTGACAGCAGTTTCTGAAAAGGTAGTTTTGTGTCTTGTGGGTCTTTTACATAGGAATTTAATTTTAAAACACAGAAATATATGACTGTAAAAGCAGAAGAAAAAGTTAGCAAAATATATTATTTCTTCCTTAAAAAAAATAGGCCATTTAAAAATACAATTTATAAATTAACAGATATTGAAACATTAATGAGATCTTTGGACATGGCTCTATCACTCCATCAAGGAACAGAGGGTAATTTCATGTCGGTTTTTCCCTTTTTTGAGATAAATAAGAGTAATATCTGCAATACCTTTTCTAGTGCAGTGACCTCTTGTTGTAACCCTTCAGTTTTTTTGTTTGCTTCTTGTGACAACATTTTGTACTTCTCAATCTGAGACTGCTGCAGGCTGATTGTTCGTTGCAGTCTTGAGTTTTCTTCTTCAGTATCTTTGAGCCGAGTTCCTAAATTCTGATTTTCATCATCCTGTATGGCAGTAATTAGCAAAAAAAACCCAGCTAAATGATTGCAAGGAAGCAGGAGGGTAATGCAGTAATAATGTCTTGTAAATAAAAGGCTGTAAGAATATATGTGCTGTAGATTTAGGAATAGCAACAAGTCAGACTAAGAAAACAGAACACTATTTTACCAAGATAATACTTTAAAAACCAGTAACACTTTTCTCATTTAATATACTGCAGTCTTTTACTTGAAACTGTCTTGTAGCAGTATGTAAAATATTTCTCATAGCTCAAAGGTTTTGAAAATAATCAAAATGTTATAGAATTATATGAGTAACAGTGGTACATAGATATTTTGTGACATTTTTTGTGATAATAGCTAAATGCACATATTAGGAAAAATTATGGTAAAAAGAAGAGACTATAATTACTGATAAACCACTCCATTATGTTTCAGGAGATTATCTGGTTTTGACTTAAAAGCAAGCTAATGATCCAGGATACATCAGATATTCAAATTTAGGATTCTCTTAACACGAAGTGAGTCCCGTCTTAGATTCATGACCTACTGGCAATTACATCCCACATTAAGCATTATAATTCAAGGCATTTTTCTTTTATAACCTTTCAAACGTTGTAAGTGAATACTAATGTAGATTGTTTCAGAGACACATTATGCCCTGCTTTTCTTTAAGCAAAAGAAACCAAGGCTCATACAGAAATGGAATTTCTGTGAAAAAATCTCTCTCTGCTGCTCCCTCAGTCCCTTGGAATACCAGCTGCCCACCTGAGAAATCTCAATGCTTTATCCTAAGCCTCTCATGACTTCACGCACCTCAGAAACTCCCACCTCTTTAAATTTAAACAGATTTACTGCTTCCTTATAACAAGTGGACTGTGAATTGGAACCAAACCCAGAATCTATCTCAAGGCTTTGCCAAAATGAAATTTTTGTGACCTTCTGAATGTAATAGTTATTTTCACACCAGAGAAAACTAGAACCCAAAATGATAAATTTACATACAAAGTGCTAAGGGAGCAGGACTAGAAAAAGTACAAGGTTGTCTTCTGTCATCTGCTACAGTAACTGAATTCTGTCATGATTTTGGCATGGAATGATGAAATTCAATAGCTACTGACAAAATTATATTTGATTTGAAAATGACTTTAAAATCTAATGTACCAACTTTCTTCTGAGCACAGCATAGAAGTATTGAAATGCAGAAGCACCTGTGTTGATAAAAATAAAGTACAGATATAAAATATCAAAATCTAATTACTTCTAAAGATTTTGTTCATGTACTTATCTCAAAAAACCCGTTTACTATCATCCTGCTCCTTAACGCTAAATTAAAAGCTTGTAAGAAAACACTTAGGTGTTTTGCCATATGTTCTTAATGTCATCATCACTTCAGGGCCTGGGGAATAGGTGGAAAAAAGCATTCTGAAGTTAAGAGACCACAAATAAAAATAGTGCAGTTATGTAAAATAGAAAGTTAGTTCAAAAACCTTGATTACAAATACATGAATAAGAAGTGATCTCTCTGGCAGACAGATATGAACTATTTAAGTTTTTACAGTTCAAGAGCTGTTTGAGCATCACTTTAAAATATCCTGCCAGACAGTGCAGATCATAAAACTCACCTGTACATTCTAACAGTGAAGTATCAGTGTAGCCTCACAATGCCTTAAGTTCAGGCTGATCTGCCCAGGTATGTAATTCCAAATACTGTCCTCTGCATCAATTGTACTCTTGAGAACAGAGAAAGCCTAATTTCTGTTTTGATTACAATATTCCATTTAAAATGGAAGCTCTTTCCACACTTTGATCCGCTGATGACACCGAAAGCACCCGACTGTATTTCTCAAGATTTTCTATTTCTCAAGCTGCTCTATTTCTCATTCTACCCTAAACATCCATCTCATCCCAGCAGCCAGCTCTGGGCACCACTCCCCTTCTCTGTACTCCACCATCTGCATTTCACCACCACTGTTTCTCCTCTTTTTTCTCAGGCTCCACTCACCTTGCCAGCAGGAAGGAGTTGGTTTGAGACCTTGCAGAACCACTGTGGCCCTACAGCTGGGGCGTGTCTTTGTTCCCAGTGGTTCTCTCCTGCCCCAAATTATTTTCCATTAAGTGCATTTTGAAAGCTTTTAGCCCAAGATCACACTTATGCAGAAATCACCACCCCTAACTCTAAATCTATACAGTATTTTAAAAAAATAGAACATTAACTCTTAGTACTTGAAACAGAAAAGTTGAGAGAATTCTGTTTTGGGATTATTTGTTAAAGAGGAACCTATTCCATTTCTAGATTAAAAAATTAATCCCTTACCTTTTTCCTGCATTCAAACACTATATTTGCCAGGTCTTCCTGCATCACACGTAACTTTGCCTTAAGAAATCTGATTTGAGCTTCTGTGAACATAAAAAAATACATTTAATATACACAAGTCCTCATTATTCAATGCAGACAAGAACCAAAACTGATGCAAGAACTCACTTTCATCTTGTATTTAAAATCACATGACATTTTTTATCATTATTGCAGAGAAATAGGCAAACAAAAACTCAGATTTCTAAAAAAGTGTTTCTCATTCTTAGGCAAAGCTTTGTATAGATTTTTTCCTTTTAATGACTGAGCTTGACATCTTTAAATTGTAAAAGATTCATAATGCTCAACACTGAAACTTACTGAAAACTTGCATCATACCATGCTGTACATGGCAGCACTTCTTGAGTCTGAAGTCAACAAAACTGTATTGTAGGGCATGTCTGCATTGCAATCCAGGTGGAGCTGCAACTTCTCTAGTTACAGCCAAGGTAATTTTAAACTGTGCACAACAAGGAATTTGATGTAGGCTGCAAACCCCTCCGAACAGGTAAATATCCCTCCCACACAGTACTCTATGCTTTTTAAAAGTACACTGCTAACATTCTTCAACTAATAGTTTAAATTAAATCCATGCAATTACATTTTTTTTCCAAATGAAATTCTGTCTTGCTCTTGGACAGCTAAGGAATGGACTGGCATAACAAAACAAGCTGTGTGGGAACAGCCTGTTCTCATCCTTCCTATTCCCCAGATTATTCACAAGGAACTTCCTCTGGAAAGACTTCCTTTTGACAAGCATCAAGCATGAAAATAGTCTGAGAATCAAGCTGACTAACATAGGAATAACCATTACTCCCAGTAGTTACAAGAGGAAAAGAATAAAGTGAAGGAGAAGGACCTAGAGCTAAGAGTGGAGAAATGGATGGGCACATGTGTTCATTTGCTGCAACAGGAATTTGTTTCATTTCAGCCATCTTCCCTTATCAATTGCAGCTTAAGCTCCAACTCTGCAGAGACCAATCCTAAGTACAGTTTAGGAAAACACCATGAAAAAATAAGATACAGGCTGACTTTTATTCCTCCTTTTATATCCTTGCTAGCTTCTGGTAACTAGTGGCTGTCAAGATGGAGACCATAAAATGAAAACTTCTTGTTTAATCCCTTGCAGGTACTTCTATACTATTAAGTTATTTGATTTTCTTCATGAAACATATTGTAGTTTGGCATTTACCACGTCCTGTGGCAATGAGCTGGCATTTACCACGTCTCTTTATGTGAAAGAGAAACACTTTATGTAGCTTACTTTAAATCCAATTTAATGTGGCATTTACTTGTGTTTGCATTTGAGAAAGACAACTTTCATATTGCCTTTATTTTCAAACTGAAAATTCAAATTCAAGCTCTTTTACACTTCTCATTGCACTGTACACTCTGAACATGTGTTTTTGCTAGTTCTGCATCCTAGATTTGAGATGGGGTGGACAGAACTGTGCCATTCTTGAGATGGGGTAGCATTAATTACATAATAGTGTGATGGTAACAGCACAATATTCTGTTTTCTGCTATCTTCTGAAGGATTTCTAAAAATTCATTGCCTTTCCCACTGTGAACAGGCAGTAAGTTTATGCTTTTGGAGATTATTTAGTTATCACTAAATTAAGGTAAGTCCACCTCAGTAGTAGGTGTGACTGGCGTTGTGTAGTAGGTGGGATTGGAAAGCTGTGTTTTCTGTCAGTGTTACTCTGCACTCTTTTAACACAGAATATAAACTTGTGCTCCACCACCTCACTCAGTACTATGAGATTCTTTTGCAATACTTCATCAGTCTTAACTACCCTAAAATCATTGTTACATAGACAAATTTCTTTACCAGCTATCAATGTAAGATCCATGGCAGATTCCTCTAGGGCTACACCACTGCCTGTAAAAACTGGTTCTTTTAACCATTTTGTTTCCTCTTACTCAGCTATTAGTCCACAGACAGCTTCTGTCTTATTCAGCTGTGTGTCATTAAGAGCACTTAGCAGGTAAAGTATTTTATTCCTATGTGTGAGGGTATATTAGATAAACACAGAGCTTCATGTTCAGCCTTCTCCATGTCTGTGTGCTTCTGTCATTGTGGGTTACTGCAGAGTTGAATTATAACCCCACCCAAAACAGTCCCAGACTAAAATAATGTCTAAGCTACTGTGTTGGCAGCACTGTGGTAACCTGTGATCCTGAAATAAAGACAGGGAACCCAATTCCAGGAAGAGTGCTGCAAGAGGCTCAAGGAAAGGACAATACTATAGAAGCTTATCCGCGTATTGGCCTAAATAGCTGGGCACAAGCACACAGGCCTAAGGAATCCATTATGGAGATTCCCACTAAGCCCTCTCTGTAACAGGGCCTGCTTAATACCTGTGCCTGCTTCCTTGTGAACACCCTAACTGAGAGTCTGACACTGCTGGAATGCTCTGCAATAGCTTATTTACCACATTAAGGAGGCATTCAGAATGTTCCAAACAGTCAATATCAAATTCAAAATGCAAAAATCAATCCTGAGGATTTTTATTTCATCATTAAAGTTACAGAAACAATCCTCAGTACACCAATACATGCCCTTGGTCCCTGATTACAAGGCACCACTAATAACTCTTCTTGAGTTGCCTTGAATTGATTTGGTAGAAGTTTCCAATGCAAGCCAAAGCAATTTCTTTTTGGTTCAGGAAGAAAACTATAAAAAAGTTATCCGAGGATCTGTTATGGGAGACTTGGTAACAGAAGATGTGCATAGAATTACATGAGGTTAGAAACCAAGCTATTTCTGTGTTGGCATGCTTGTTGACATCAAGCTGTTAGATTAAAAGGAGAGGGCTCAGGCACTTCCAGCTACTGGGGTGAATCTCTGACTTCATGCTCATTTCAGCATTGTAAGGAACTACACAAACTCACTTTTATCACACCAAAGCCAAAAAGACAGATGTGTGTCACGCCTTTAGCCTTGCTGACAAATGCTGCAATCCCTTCCCTGTTCTGTTTCTAGGACAGACATAAACACACCATTTGCAGTGGGAAAATATCTGGAGGATTCTAATTCAAGCACTGTAGCTGAAACATTACCTTGTTTCAGCCACTTGCTGAGATCCACAGCACTGCTCTCAGGAAAGGCTTTTGCCTCCAAAGGCAGAGGCTGTGCAAAGACTGAAGCTCCTCTTTTTGGAAATACAAGCTTAGCATCCTGTACTTCTGTTTCCCCAGTGAAATGAATCAAATGTTATGCACTTATTCAATATATGTAACCATCCAAATACTTTCCTACAGAGGTGGAAAGGAAGATAAAAATTCACTTTTCCACATAATCAGAACTGATCTTTCTCTAGGCCCATGTAGAGAGGAAAAACCTTCTTTCCCTTTTCCTTTAGGTTAAGGGCTATAGAATGTTCCCTGTAATTTTTACAGAAACTCCTTTTTTTCTCTCCCCAGGAACACCCATTTCTAAGACTCATGAAACAAGAATAAATGTGCAAACCATGGAAGGAAACTTACCTGATCCCATCTCATTTCCAACCCTTGGAAAAATGTCATCATCTTGACAGTCTGGTAAGACTCCTTTCTTTAGTCTTTCTTCAACTTTGCTAATTGTTTTTGCTAAAGAAAAACCTGTGCAATCTTCCAGTACTGCAACACCATCAGCACTTTGTACTTCCACATTTCTTATTTTTGAACTAAAAAAAAATGAAAAACCTAGACTTTAAATTTATAATACATCATATTTTTGTCAAATATTTTTAGTATTTGCTATTTTTAAGAGTGTACAGTTATTTACCTGCATTTAATGCAATTTCATTACCTGCATTCATATGAAAGATGCATCAATGGCAATTTCTCATTTGCTTTCTGTAGGATACCTTTACCATATTCCATATAAATAATTACAAGACTTTACATACTATAATGTAGAAGGCAGAGAAACCACCACCATTTTCAACTGAGAAGATTCTGGCACGCTCTTCTCATCCAACAAATCCATAACTAAATCAGAGTAAAGCAAAGAGAGGAATGTTCTATTGGCTTTGGCTACTGTCCTAGGGTGATCCTCTATCCTCTGTTGTCAATTCTGCTCTTTCCACTCCCTGCCACATTATCTTGTAGAACTCTGTTGCACCTGGCTGTACTCTTACCTTATGACAATTTCTGCATCATTATTCAGCCTAGGAAACTTCACTGATCCTAGAAGCTGCATATCAACATTTTCATGAAAACAAAATGCAGGGTAACACATCACCCACACAGGGCATTCCTCAGCTTTCTCCTATAGAAAGGTGATCTCAGTTCTCACAGGATCTAAAGCTCCTAAATTCTTATTCCAACATATCCTCATTCCAGCCTCCAAACTCTTCCTAGCTCTTAACTTTCTCCCACAACTTTTGGGTTGCCCCACAGGCTCTGTATCAGCACAATTCCACTTCCAAACCTCATGAGGAGGTTCCAGCGTAACAAACTCCCCTGAAATGCCCAAGGGAGGTCTGAAGGGTCTCCCCAGGGATTTCCAGCTCCTGCAAGACAGCCTCAGCCTGTCAGTTCCATGTCCTGCCACCTTGCAGACCATTTTCATCTATTTTGGTATTATGCCATAATTCACGGCTGTTTTAATTTGCTCCCAGGTTCTTATGGATTTTTTGACTCTTCTCTTTGTCTAGCTCTCCATTCCTTGTTTTTACAGCCTTGATTTTGCTACCTGCACAGCTGAAGCTTCTCAGCTGGGAGCCCCAGGAGACTGTGTTGTATTACTAAGCCTCTTGTCCTGTGAGCCCAACATTCACTACAAGGCCTCACATTCCCCAGCACCATCTGATCACAAATCAGGCTGCAGCACCCAAGTGTGCTGGCCCAGGTTGCCTCAGGTGCTCTGTTCTTGCTCATTGGGCCTCCTTTCACTGAAGGAGTTTGACAGAATTCAGCTGTCACCCTTGAGAAGTGCTAAAGGAGAAAGCAACTGTTTCATTGCTGCAATATTAATCACATATGTTCACTGACAGTTTTTGGTGCAAGTAAACAGAGACAGCCACCTGGTGGAGCTGATTGAGGAAGTCTGATATATTTATTTGTATAAATATTAAAGCATACATCCATAAAATAACTTGATAGAGAAAAATAGCAACTAAAAGATTTCATGACAAACCAAATGAGATGTTTGATATACCTTGAAGTTGTTCTTTTTCCCTTACTTGCAGAGTATGGTCTGTTCTGAGCTGTGGGCACAGAAGGAAATTTCTTCTTGTTTTCTACCTAAAAGTTTTTTCAAAAATTAATGGGGTATTATTATTATTGAACTACTGGTTTTTTTCTATTTTTTTTCACATTTTTTCTTCTTCATATATCTATACTCAAGAAAGTTTTCAAAGAATGCTTTTCAAACTTTGCAAATGACTTCTCAATTTTATTTGCACTCATCTTTAGCTTGTAACTTTTATGTCTTTACGCCCTAACTATAATACCACCCAATAGTCATTGGCTCATGGGAGTTTTTCCACACATACTTTTAATAAATCTATGCACAAGCAAGGCTCTGAGCTTTTATCAAGGTATTAATTACTGGGCTGTCATCCTACCTTCAAAAATATGGTATTTTATGCATTATTTTAATCTTATAAAGTCCCCGTTGAAGGAAAATTTAACAATATTTCTGTTACTTTCACACAAATATTCTTAAAAAATTAGAGGGTTTTCTACTGTAGTCTGGTAAATAACTGCAGATGGTATTTTAGAAGCTTCAGCTCACCTCATAAAAGTTTCAATATAGTTGTAGTTAAGAGACTATTGAGATTGTTCTTAATCTCATTTTTCCATTGTATTTTCTAAATTCAGTTACTCTGACTACCTGTTTATTATCTAGACAGTTATTATTAGAAGACACTAGTACTGCCTGTTGTATTATACAGGTGAGGGAGGGAAGAGAGCAAGAAACTAATTATTTTCTAATATTTTTCATTTCGAACTCTTAATTTGATGTTCAAAACACTGAACATTTCTCTCAATGCTGATGAGAAAACAGAATACAAAAATTAAACATTGGGTAAGTCCACCTGATCACCAGTGGCACTGAGGAGCTCTGGTAACACTGTCCCTGTAGCAGTGCTCTGGGCATCACTTCCCTTTGGCTGGGCACCCATGTAAGTCCTCAGTGTAGCCTCAAAACCATGAACCATTACATTTTTGGAATTATAGAAAAGAAAACCATATACAGAAAAGAATTTAACCAGGATAGTTTTGGTACCTTTGCAAGCGAGTGTGTAAGAGATGAAACTTCAGGACAGAGTGGATCTCTGCAATTAAAAAAAGAAAAGTAAAAATTCACTGATCTATAATTATGTCAACACTTTGCAGTTAAAATACAGCCCCCCTGTCAGAATCAGAAGAGTAACATTTTATAGATCTAGAATAAACAATACAGCTAAGGTGGGAACATATGCTGAGTTCAAGCATAAATTCAGTCTCATCCACGGTCTGTCCAGTCTACCTCATTTGCAACCCAAACCACCTGGTGAGTGTGGTGTCTCATACAACAGTACTCATGTACCAGAATCCTGATCTTGTCTCTTGGAATTCAGGCTGCTGGCTTGTTAGATAATGATTCCCTGTAGCAGGGAGTACTCAGCCAAGAAGCAGAGTTACAGCTTCCCCAGGACAATCTAGAACCAAAGACTGCCTGCAGCTCCCTGCGTAACACCTACATGAAATAAAACCCCTGAACTCATATAAACCAAGTGCAGATATAACCAGTGTCCTCTACATCCTCCACCTGTCCTAGCAGCATGAGACTGACTGTTCTCAGGTCAATTGACTGGGACTGTCAGAGGAATATGAAGTGCAGCAATTTATAAATTAAGCCTCATAGAATTTTCTCTGAAATAAGTATTATAAATATGGTATCTATTTTACAGACAGGGAATAAAACCAAGAATAATAAAAAAAGCAGCTTTCTTATCTGCTTATTTGGTTGAAAACTGTGCTTCTTAGTAACTGAATTTCAGGTTAAATGATTATTTTTCAAGTCTATTGAAATTAAGCAGAAAGTTTTAGCATGCTGTGTACTATTCAGGTCAAATTCCTTGTCAGATAGATATACAGATATGTAGATATGACTTGGCTTTCAAAATGAGTTATGATTGAATGTATATTATTGCAACAAAAGGCTATTTTTTAACTACCCTTTATAAAATTTTTACTTCAATTAAAATGCTGGCTTATAAAAGATTTTGAATAAAATTTAAATTTCTGGCTCATTAAGTCACTTAATTTTTTTGTCAGGCTGATTTGAGCAAATGTTTAGATCTTGCCTTTAAAAATTTCATAGATGTTCATCAACAAGAATTATCTGCACAAAGCTCCGTATTAATCCAAAGAACCCCAACAACGACCAAAAAAAAAAAAACCACAAAAAAACAACCTGGAGAAATCATCTGTGTGTGGCTGGCAACAGACTTCAAGAATAGGATGATTAGTTTTTGTCTATTTACCCCAGTTTCCCCAAGCTTCCTCCCTATTGGCTAGCTCTAGGAGCATGTAGAAGGTGAGGATTTGCTGCCACAGAAATAGCAGTTCTATGTTATTCTGAAATATATGAAAACGCAACACGCTCTATACTCAAGGAAACAAATATATCCTTTCCCTCAATAATCTGTTCCTACCGTATCTGTTGTCTTAGGGTCGCCTTAAAAAAAAAACAGAAAAAACACGAACAAAACAAAACAAAAAACCCAACCTCACTGTATCTCTCAAATTCTCCTAATGGTTCTTCCCTGCTGCCCGCCCCATTTTGCCAGCCCCCCATGCAGCCGCACGCTCGGTGAGAGGCAGCGCACACGCGCAGCCCCGGGCCGGGCACAGGCGCGGGCACAGCCCCGGGCGCGCAGCCGGGCACTGCCCCGGGCCGGGCACAGGCGCGGGCACAGCCCCGACCGCGCAGCCGGGCACTGCCCCGGGCCGGGCACAGGCGCTGCCCCGGGCCGGGCACAGGCGCAGCCCCGGGCCGGGCACAGCCCCGGGCCGGGCACAGACGCAGCCCCGGGCCGGGCAGTGCCCCGGGCCGGGCACGCGCAGCCCCGGGCCGGGCAGGCGCCGGGCACAGCCCCGGGCCGGGCACAGACGCAGCCCCGGGCCGGGCACAGGCGAGGCCGCCGCCGCTGCAGCCCCGACGGGCACCAGCGCTGCCCATGCGCGGCCCTGCCCAGCGCCGCCAGCCGGGCCCTGGCTGCAGAGGGAGCGTGTAAACAACAGCTCATTGCAGCGCGCTCTCAGCCGAGCTGCTTTGTTGCTAAGTAATTCAGATTTCCCTGCAGGCAATATGCTGCAAGTACTCCAGAACAGATTCATTTAAAATATACGTTGACTTGGAGGGTGACTTAAATATTTGTTGTCTTTTTTCTACTTTGCTTACTCATTTGTTTTTTCCTTTCAACTTATCATTTTCCCCCTTTCTTTGCTTCAGTTCCTCCCTTCTTTCCAGTTGATTTTCATTCTCCTTAATGGAATAAATAGAAATTTCAACGAGATAGTTCAGAAATATCTAAAATGCTTCTTTGATATTTAAGGCCTATCCGCTTGCACAATTTCGAAAGAAAAGAATTTTTAATTAAATATTAAATACTTTGAACTAATCTAATTGAATGGCCTCAATGTTCACTCATGGATAATCAGTGTGCCTAATTCCTAGCACACATTTCTAATTTTTTTTTCACTACAGCATAGGATTTCCAGTCTTCTCTCATGTAAATGTTTACCAGAACACTATGTTTACCGGATTGTGGTTGTTTTAAGGTGTTTTAATTTAGGTTGGTAATTGGTAGGTCAGCTGATACTCTGACATGCTAATTGCCCTTTTTGTTTATTTTTTTTTAAATTCTTCCAACACTTCAATTTATTTCTAATGTGTACCATCAAAGCTAATAATTCTCTTTGTGGGGCTGAATCTTCCAATCACATTACTTAATAAAGCAGCCCTAAAACTCAACTCCAGTTTGAAGTTCTTAAAAATTCTCTAATATTCAAAATCCATCTAACAGAACAAAAAACTAAAGTAAGATCCAGAATTTTTTTTTAAAGCATGATTATACTGAATGATAACACATTAAGTTTCTTGCCCCTTACTCCTTCAGCTATGGCTTTAAAATAGGTCAGAAATCAGTTTAATTGTAGTAGCAAATTTCTGCTGGTAGTTAAGCTTCTATCATAGAAGCTGCCTTGCTGTCACATCTTTTTGTGTACAGAAAACCCCTTTTACTTTCAGAAAAACTCCATGTCTTTGCTTCTATTCTACACATAAGTAACTATTTGATCATCTTTATCAGACCTTCATATACCCTATTTGAAAAGATTCCCAACTGCAGCTTAACATTTGAAGCATCATTTTGTGTGTTCTCGTATTTTTCTTATCCAGATTAGTGGCATCATAAATTTAGGGACCTACAGATCAGATCCTCGATAAACTGTGTATTAGTCTATCTTAAATTCACCCATTTCCCACACTCCCAACACACAAATCCTTGAACAACTAAGGCAATAATAATGCCCCGGAGTGACTAAGGGAATTCAGCCCTGTCCCCACTCGGGATCTGTGGGGTTTGGACACTCAGGCTGTGCTCATCCCGGCCAAAGACATGCAGGCCCCAGCACTGTAATAGAATCCACATTCCAGAGGGTGGCAGCTCAATGTTTGCCTGTCTCGGGCTTTGTGTTTGTTTTCATCAGGCATTTCCTGTCCCAGGAACATTTAGGCCAAGTAAAATGTGAACCGGTGTCTGTTCCCTCACTTTGTCAGCTCAACTGTTAAAAACCATCCACTGCCAAGTGCCTACTGCTTGGTATTGCAAAGAAACCCGTGACCTTACCTTGCTCTTTTACAAAGGTCAGCACTTCTTAATATCTTGGATAGAACATTCCAGCAAAATTAAGCCTTCCTTGAAATAACAAGGAATCACTTAGGATCACTTTTTTTTAATAATAGGAAAAAAAATTAAGACTCCACCATTGCAGTATGCAGCAAAGATAGATAAGGAGCATGATTAGGACACAAGGCATGCAGGATCAGTGTGAGGTTCCCACCAATTATACACAGCAGTTGTAAAGCACATACCTCTGTCTGTCATCTTCAGGTGACTTACTCTGTGCTGAAACTGGCTGAGAAAGTATCTTCTGTTGGCCTTTCTTCATTAAAAAAAAGAAAAAAAACAGTAGCTGATTTTGAGAGACTATAATCCATTAAAGATGAATCACCTATTTGTAAGTCACAAATCACAGTAACTACAGTCTACTATGGAAAAGAATGGAAACTATAGTCAGTCTGCTGTGGAAAAGAACTTTTGAAACACAGGAAAAGATGTCTAAAAATGAAAATGCCATCGCTGTTTTGTTGTTAAATGTATATCTGTGCAATCTGGCAGTGCCATGTGGTATATTAAGTACCCTAAGAATATTTCATCTTCTGCTATATTTAGAGAAGAAAAGAACAGTGGTTTTGTTGTTGCTGTTTTCTAAAGGAAAGAGACTAGATGCTATTTTGGCTGTTTCATCTGCTCCTGTTCAAATGCCAAGCATTTAGCCTCAGCTTGTCACTGCTCAAGAGAAGAATATGTTTTCACAGCCCATAAAATTGAAGTTTCAACAGTAGGAAAAGTGCATACAAGTACAGCTTTCCATAATACTTAGTAATTTGCTTTTTAAGCCTTGTTTATTTGAATGAGTGTACTTATAATGAATATTTCTAATATCCAGAACACCTTCTCCAAACTGTTTTGGGTATAAACCATACCTGCCCCGTTTCCTTTTTATTCATTTGTCCAACTTTCATATAAAGTGTTGACTTTATCTGGTTAAATAATAATACTGATAATGAACAGCAACTTTTTCTGTTTTGAGAAAACTTCCTTCTTACTAAGTTCATATTTTCTATTTGTGTTGCTTATTCTTTGGATCTCTTTCAGCTTGAACAATGTAGATCATATTTCACTAGGAGGTTACTGTAACATTATCTGGTTTTCAAATACTAATTTTTAGTATTTAAGGCATAAAACCACCTACAGATACTTTTCTTAAACAACTAAACAAGTTTTTAATGTGGTTTTAGGTATGTATCTGCACAAATGCTGTAGGCAGGTGTGTGAATACCTGCCTAATGAAATTACACAGAAACTATTTTTTAATGTATTTTTAATACAAGTTTACGACTTCGAAAATAAATAAATTAAAGCTTGCCTTGCATTTGAAAGCAACATGCTTTTAGTAGTCAAGGTCTATATTTCGAGTGCATGTGAATCCAGACTAAATTACATAACAGTCTGCTACTCACCATTAGTTCTTCAGCCTGACGCACCAGTATTTCTGTTTTGGCTTCTAATTCTGCATTCAGTCGCCTAAAAGAGTAAGAATTTTTTATCACTGAATTTTTGAAAAATTTAAAAGGAATAAATGTCAGCGTGACAGTATTTTTGCCTGAACTAAGTGAAATTTTAATGATTCCTACAAAGAAATGCTGAAATACACTTCAAGGTATTAAAAAAGTCATGTTTCAACAATTTCCTGTGTTTCGCCAAATGAATAGCAATAAAACACGTACACCCATTAAACAGCACAGTTTAGACTATAACTGTGAGAGGTGAAGGATATCTTTGGTTTTGAACATGCCATATCTTAAATACACATTGTCTTTATTTCCTAAAAGTTTTCCATGTTGAACACAGTCCTTCCTTTCAGTATACGCAGCAGCAGGGGTTGGGGAAGGACTCATGAAGGATGGCATTGTTTATCACGTATTTCGAGATGTGTTGCTGTATGGATGTGCAGGTTGTGGTACCGAGGCGTTCCTGTGTGTTCTCATACAGCCCCTGCTGCTGTGACTGCTGGAGTGTGAGATGTGGCTCTCTGTTCACCGGGGCTGGGAACTAACAGGTAACAGGGACAGGCCGTCCATTTAAAACCTTTACAGCTTTTAAGCTGTTTTTAACAGGCTTAAGCTTTTATACAGTCGTAATTTAGAACTAAAGTCAATGTTCAAAGTGCAGAAGGAGCTCATGTCCGGGCCTAGAGCCTGCCTGAGGCGCGGTGTCCAGGGGCGTGGGCGCTGTCCCGCGGCCCCGGGCGGTGCCATCCGCCCTCTGCGGGGACGGGGCCGCGGCACCCGGCTACAGGGGACGGGCTGTGCGCTGGTCCCACGGGGCAGGGCCTCCTTACTTGTACTGCTCTTCCTTGGCCAGCCATGCTCCGCTCAGCGCGCCGGGCCCCGCCAGCGCCTGGGGGCTGCCGGCCGCTCTCTGCACCTGCGGGGAGGATGCCATAGTGAGCGGGGCGGGCTCGGCACGGCCCCACTGCCCCGAGTCCGAGCCCAGCCAGAGCCGCCGCCTTACCCCGGGCAGGTCCCCGCCCCGCCGGGCCGCGCCGACCGCCGACATTTTGTCCGCGCCGAGGCCGCTGTGGCGTCGCCTTCGCCCGGGCAACCGGCGGCCGCCCGCCCTCGTTCCCACCCTCCCTCCTTCCCTCTCTCCTCCCCTCCGTCCGTGTCAGGGCCGCAGCGACAGCCGCGGGGAGAGGTCCGTGCGCAGGGACCAGCTGGCACGCGGCATGGCACTGGGCTGCCACGGGTTCAGGTGAGGGGCAGTTGAAAGGGTCTGAGGGGCCATTACCGGTGTTAGTGTAATAAATATTTACTGCAGCCCTTCTGACCTTGCTACACGTTGTCCTGCCAGTGTCCCTTCATTTCAGTGCGTTAAACTCCTGTTTGCGGCATGACAGTAACTGTGCCACTCTCCGTACAGCTCTTAGGTGCTGCTGTCCCTCTGCGTTTCCTATACACACATTTCTGTGATTGTCGCCTGGTTTAAGCCTTGTCCTCCGCCACTTGTTTGAATCCCTCCATTATTTTTGTCCCTCACCCCCACACAGTTTGATTTTGCTGTATTTCTCCTTCCAGCCCCCCATGAGCCTGTTGCCACTCTCATCTGTCACAAAGTCTGAGAGACACAGAACGGGTCAGGTTGGAAGGAATCATAGCAGGGTCATCTGGTCCACCCTCCAGCTCAATTAGGGTCATCCCTGAGCACATGGCACAGGATTGCATCCAGATGGTTCTGGAATATCTCCAGGAGGGAGACTCCACGCCCTCTCTGGGCAGCCGGTTCCAGTGCTCACAGCCTGTTCTAGTGCTCACAGTGGGTTCCAGTGCTCACAGCCTGTTCCAGTGCTCACTCCCTGCACAGTAAAGAAGTTCTTCCTCAGTTCAGCAGGAACTTTCTGTGCCTCAGTTTCTGCCCATTGCCTCGAGTCCCATTGCTCAGCGTCACCAAGTAGATTGCAGATTACTTGCCCACTTCCCTGCTCATTCACTCCAATCTCCTTTCCTGACTTCTAGCAGATTGTGCCTCTGCATGTGACAGCAGCCCAACTGTCCTGCACCAGGTATCTACAGAGCAAGAATAATGTGGGTCTATACTGAGTTATGTGGGCTGTATATGATTTTAATTAAGAGATTTGCACAAGGGAAATCAGAAGGGCTTTGCTGGCTGGAAGTAGAAGGCCTGTGCTGAAGGATTTCTGCGTAAGTGTTATTTGCGAAGCAGAAGAAATACTTGAAGATTTTGAGCATTGAGACAGGCAATGTAATGGGATAAATAAGGTGAAATGAAAGACAGGACAACTGTGATTAGTGAAAGGCAAAAAATAGAAATATCAATATAGAAAATTAAAGTGTTTAGCACTAATGTTGATTCAAAAGTATTGGCACACAGAGGGAAAAGAGTGAGCCTATGAAAAATGTTATGGAGACTGAAAAAAAAATCCATCAAGAAGTCAATCCATTTCCATAATTTTTATGTTTTTACTAGTAAGAATAGCAAGGGGTTAATGGTGGCATTAAAACAAAAAACCAAACAAAAACAAAAAACCAAACCAGAATTTGACTCCATCTTTTGTGCTTTTGGTTTGGAAAAACTAAAAGGGTGAGGTCAATAGTAGAGATCTAACCTCCATGGGAAAAAGACAGATTTTGTTAAGAAATAAATTACTGATTCTATGAGACATTAACACATCATAACCAAAGTCATGTTTTAGAAATATCTCTAGTGACACCCTGGGTGATTTGAAGAGAAACAGGGAAACTAGAGAAGGAAACAAAGGTTCATGGATGAAAGCTAAGAGGAGAAATATGCTCTTTCCAAACAGGAACTTTTTTTCCCCAAAAGTATTATTTCTTTTTGCAGAACTAAAATATCATCTTATTAATACTTTTACTTGTTTTAAAGTTCTTGTACAAAGTAGCTATAAGAGCGTAACACCTTAAAATGCCAAAAGTATTATCTAGAAGATCTCTGCTAGTTAGATACTGAGGCAACAAAATCACTGGTTGAGATTAGAGAGATTAGAGCAACTGGTTTTCTAGCCAGCTTTTAGCTAAGACTTAATAAACAAAAGAGGGGTAATTTATTATATCATAAATTTTTAAATATGTTAACAAACACAGCAACACACGGTTATTTTTGTTTAAAACCCCCTGGGATTAATAGCATACATACATACTAGGATTGCAAATTTGCACAATATTTCTAA
This sequence comes from Camarhynchus parvulus, assembly GCF_901933205.1. NCBI lineage: Eukaryota > Metazoa > Chordata > Aves > Passeriformes > Thraupidae > Camarhynchus > Camarhynchus parvulus. The sequence continues at coordinate 7,260,275 of NC_044580.1, forward strand.
GATCCACAGCATGATTTATTTAATATGATTTATTTTTTGAAATATTATTTCAATTGGATTTAAACTGCAGCTACCTATATTTGAAGTAATATGAAAAGATCAGTATATTTGGAAAAGTATTTCTTATTGAACTTTAAAGTATTTCTCCAGAGATGTCGAAAACAAAATTAGAAAAAATAAGAGATCTTCTTACGTTCTTGATCCCTTACTCCACTAAGGTTTTATCACTTTGAAGTTGACCTGATGTGACCTTAACAGTTGTGGTTAATTCTCTAATACATAGTTGGTAACTGGGTAGAGAATAGGCTTATATTGGAGACCCCAACCAATAGCGAGATACATAAGGAAATAGGAAAATTTATCTCAGTATTTATCTGGGGGAAAAAAGGCATTTGAAAGCATAACATTGGTATATGGTATAAGATTTAGCCAACAATGTTTGTTAGCAAATTCCCATTTTCCATTTAATCCTTTTTTAAGGGTTGACGCGAACATAGTGTCTGTAAAATAAAAATGTTTTTGTCATTTTGAGGTGGACCGTACAGCAGGTTAGAGACAGGTTTTAACCAGAGTGATCTTTGTGATCATAATGATCTGTACTTGGCACCTCTTTCTAGGGACCTCTGTGATTAGAACAGTTCATCATCATTCTATTTTTTTCTAGTGTTTCACCTTTTGTTTTCTGAGGAGTATAAGATCACAAAATTAAATTACTGCAACAGAAATGTTAAATTCAAAATGAAGTTGTTGACTGTGTTGCCTTTGGTTTTCTTCTAGCAAAGGAGGAGATAGGTGAGAGAACAGAAGAGCTCCATCAGTGTGGCTGTTAGGGGTGGTTTGGGATAGAAGGGTGTGTGTAGCTGCTGGGATGTTAAAACAGCTTACTGCAGAAGACTGCTGAGGATCAATATACAGTGTTTACTTTTGATTAAACTGAAGCCCATGCATTATTTCGTTGTTACCCATGGCCCTCTTCCTTCTACAGGCACAAATTTTGTAATCTCTCTTTCATCCTTCAATAAAAATATAAAAGCATGAGGCTTTTATATGAGCCTAATATCTTCATGCTTTTAGACACAATTTTTGTTCATAATGTCCTCTTATTTGCTTAAAGATTCATTATTGAATTTTCCTCTCTCTTCATAAAAACTGTGATGTTTAGTAGAGACCTAGAAAATTTTCGACAGGAAAGGACAGGATTTCACTGTATATCACATTACTTGTCAGAAACAGGAACAGTAGTGGTTTGGCACAATGCTTTCTTCCATAAAAATTACTACAAATGTATCAGGCCAAAGAGATAACAGCTGATACGCTGGCTCAAGCTTTTTGGTTTTGTGGGATTTTTTTATTTTAAGGCCCATTGTAAACAAATAAATAGCACATATAGATGCCACAAATGCTTACAATTGTTAGACCAAGAGTTATGTTAAGGGCTGTATATCGTCTTTGGTATGTGATAGAGCTAGATTGGATTAACCTGCTGTCACTACAGACCTCTCATTTATACATCTGTTGATTGCTCTAGAAGAAAAGGTCTTGCAGCTGTCTGCTGGACCTCCATCCTAGGAAAGAGGGATGCTTCCCCAAGGCAGGATGACTCAAAATGTTCATGCTTCCATGCCAGCAAGTTTGTTTGCCCCATTTTTAGTGTTTCCATTGCCCTGCTGTGGGTCTGGCAGCCCCAGAGGGGAGGTTTCCCACAGCACATTTCCTCTCTCAGGCCTGGCCATGGTGCTGCCCTCAAAGCAGCCCTGTTACAGGCACAGGCCTCCAGAGCAGAGCACTGCAGCCTCGCAGGGCTGTGTGCTGCCAAGGGGCTTCTCCAGTGCATCTCTGTCATGGGGCTGCTCCACTGCATCGCTGCCACGGGGCTCCAGAGCAGAGCACTGCAGCCCCGCAGGGCTGTGTGCTGCCATGGGGCTGCTCCAGTGCATCTCTGCCAGGTCTCTGCTCGAACGAGCTGCTCTTACAGCATCGTCCTCCCAGCAGGGCGTGCACTGGAAGCCTCCCGCTGCACAAACCCCGGGCATGCTCAGCCAGCCACAAGGAAGGGAACAGGAGACAGGCTGAGTGCAGCACTCACTCACGAAGGCAAATCATGTCAAGCTAGCAGGCAGTTGTTTGTTTACTTATTTATTCTAAATGTGCCAGAGAGGATGTCAAACTTAAATCCAAGGCATATATCACTGTAACCTAAGCAACTGTAACCATTACAGCCATTTCACACTTGAATAGTTTCCCTACCTCAAATTTCTCCTTCATTTTTCTAGTTCCAATTTCCTGGAGGGGAGAGAGGGAAGAGCAAAATTTTGGAATGAATTTTAAGTGGAATTTAATACTTAGCAGATTTCTGGAAACCTGTATGGGTTGATATTTTTGGTTTTGTTTTGGTTGGGTTTTTGATGGGAGGTTGTTTGTTTGTTTGTTTTTTGTTAGCTTTTCATCTTGTTTTTTACTTTAAAAGATAAAAATTGCTATTTCATATTTCTGTTGTGTGGAGCGTATTATAACTAATCTTGAATTCACCTAAAAATCAGGCTAAAATATATTATTATTGTGCAATCATAGGGAAAAAAGCAAAACCAAACTTGTTTACACAATTTTCAGACATTAGTGGAATGGTAGGATCTAGACAATATGTAGCTATTAAATCAATAATCCTGACATTGAGGGAATTCCCCAGACAGCTGTTGGATATTTCCCCCTAATCAGTAATGATAATCCAATGGTGTTTGAAATGGCATGATTGTATACTGGAATGTATTTTTGTGCTGATATTTTCTCATGCATCTCTAACGGCTCCCTAAAACATGGAGAGGGCCAAGCATTATTCATAGCCATGGATGTCCTGTGAAAAAGCTGCTGTTTGAATATATGGAGTGTGTGCCAGTCCTTTAGCCCTGTCTGACAGACATCCTAAGCTGGTTTAGCACCACTATACCCTGGTATCTCTTGTTTCCTGGCAGGATAACACTGGTGGATGTCAGTGACGTGTGCCAAGCTTTGTGTGGCAGAAGTTGGAGGTGTGTCAGAACCTGGTACACAGATTTTGAGGGACAACAGAGCTGGGGCATGGGCAGGCTGACCTATTGAGTCTCTTCCATCTCCAGTGTCTCCAGTTTTGTTTTCATATAGATTTCAGTGCCATGGAGATTTTTTTCCTGTTTCTAGTAGTTGTGTAGACATTTACAATACCTAGTTTCTAGGCTGGTCTATGTTATTTTTTTATATAGCTGTAACCAGCATACTTGTGCTATCCAGATTCCTGTTTACAAATAGAAACATTTTTCTTTGTTCTTCTCTGCTTCACTGCACTATTGGGGCTTACTTATTTCAGTGTCATCCTTCCTAACCTAATCCAAACAATAACCTTGGCTCAACAATTTAAACATATTGAATCCCCAACCAGAGTAGTTTTCCCTAGTAATACTCTGATTACAGCAGCTTTTATGTCTGAACAGGAAAGGACCTTAAACGCTAAATCTCATCAGCACTGTAAAAAATAAGTGGTGAGCATCAGTCACATTTTCTTGAAATACCACAAGTCTTTCTTGAGGCCTAATCCTTTAATCTCTGGATTTTGGGCACTTCTGTTCTGATTACTAGGGATCAAAAGGTTTGGCAAATACTCTTTAGACCACTCTTCAAAGTGGCCACTGTAATATTACCAGGTTGTTATGACAATTGTATGATTTTTTTGTTGTAGTGGTAGCTGGTATTTTTGAAAAAAAACCAGAGAAGTTAGTTTATCAATGCAATGGTCTGCCACATTGAGAATTTTTAAAAAGGGTATGGTCCTCCAGTATAGAGCGTTCAGAGGATTTGAGAACATGGTAATGTCAAAGTAAAGGACACTTTCCATCTTTAACTGATGATGCAAATTCCTCCTACTGTGTAAGAGGCAACCTTTCTAATGGAGGGTACCCTCAGAGGGCTGCTGCAGCACACAAAGGCATTTCCAGCCTGTTACCAAAGCTACAGAGTGACCTTTCATTTCACTGCAAATGGAAATCTTATGCCATTTCCTGCCTGAAGTACTGTAATGTGGGAAGTTACGTAGAAAAAAGGAATGGACCAAAATCTACTTCTTCGACCCTCCTACCAGATAGTTTTGTTAGATGTTCATTGGTCTGCTCTGGAAGCATACAGTTTTTCCCTAAATGAGATCATTTCCTTGACCTGTTTTAAACACAGGCTACATAAGTTGAAACAATTCAGTGACTCCTCCTCCACAAATTTCATTTTACCTCTTGCAAACTAGCAATAAAATTAAACTGAATATTTCCAACTATATTTGATCACTGGGATTCCAAAAAAGCTGTTACTTTATGTGTTAGATCTCTGTCTAAGGAAGACAACCTCACCTGACTTAAAGAGAGTTACCAAGGTGCTTTTGAGAAATCACTCATTTTCAACAGAGAGGCTTTCAATTAATGGGGCAGATTTGGAAAAAGAAACTATCTTGTCACCTAGATGGAGGGCCCTGCAGTTACAACAGGAGCAAGTTCAAATCTCTCCATGCTATTCCTGTTCATTCCAGCCTTCATTGCTGGGCTGCCTTTATTGTTCCTGTCCCTGCTGTTGTCTGTAAGAAATCCAACTGGGTATTTAGAACCCAAACCCCAGAGCCTGAAAGAGCCAAATACTCTTGTGCTCATCATGAGTATTTTATCTGCATAGGTGTGTCATCACTTGTATCCAGTTCCTCTTTACCTGGAAGATTATGTTCTGCTACACAGCATAAAATTCATTTGGAAAAAACATTTTATACTGTTGCTTTCATGGGATTTGCCACTTTGTATATTGGAGTGCATATATCAAGGGTGAATGCAGGTGGGGGCTTTCAAAGTTACTTTGCTGTGTTGTCAACATTACAACAGACCTGGCCTTTACTATCAAATTGCATATTCTTATTAATTTTTCATTCTGTGAAATATTCTGAAATATTCAGTGACTACAGTGGGCTATGGCCAAACAAATTAATATTGTGTATCAAGTATAAACAAGTTCTAACATTTTCAATGTGCTAAAGTTAGCATTCAATGTTGGCCTTAAACTAGAATAACACGTGTTTTTGTGTATAATGTGTTGCTTGATAAAAGAAATGCTCATTGAGTCTGTAGTGCCAGTTCAGCCCTTGGCTTTCCTGATAATGCCTGCTCTCTGTGAGAAACTTGTGCCAGTGTAAGAAAAGGAATTAAAAGTCAAGCTCTGCGCCCCTGTGCTCTGTGCCCCAATACGAGGCACACATGGTTTGTTTGTATATTAAACTCACTGAAAAGTTCTTTTGGCTTAGGGGAAGTAGGAGCTTTTTCACTAGCTGGAGGAAAAGATGTGTAGCTCCCTGTCAGCTGGGGGAGAACGCTGGTTTGTTATCTTTTGCCTGTTTTCATAAACAAATGCCGACAGCAATTGTTGTTTTTGCAGAGCCAGCAGAAACTCATAGGGGGTTTCTTTTTGTTGTACTGCCACACTAAAAAGAGATGTTATTTTAACAACAGAATGTTTGATAGCTTTTAAAAATACAAGGCCTAGTTTTTAGGCATGCTGAGCCCCATAATTTCTATTGAAGTCAGCTCTTGCTGCGGGTGCCCCAGAGCACTCTAAGGAGTCCCTCAGATTCAAGATCCAAGTACAGCATTAGGGAACATCTCTAATGTGAGCACAGTCACCAGAAAAAGCACAGAGGCTTTGTTTTCTATATATGAACACAAATTGCACTGAGTCTTTTGGAATGTGCGCGTATTGAAATGTGTTCATAAACTTGTGAAGTTACCATCTCAGCAGTCAGACTTAGTAAAGGTGCAAGTTAGCTTGCACTAAAGGATTTCTTTAATGGAATTGCTTTGTGAGATGGAATGCAGAGGTAAGATTGCAAGATAACCACTGTGGGATGTTCAGGTACAGGGAAACATTTGTCCTATGAAGAAACTAGCTATGGCAAAAATAACCCCAGACTGAGCACTGAGCTCAATTCCCAGGCTAGGCCCTTCTGAGTTTAAAGATTTGGGCTGTGTGCTTAAAATCGGGCTTTTTCCCCATATTGCAGCTAAGGTTTTCACAGGATTTGTGCCTCATGAGGTAATAGTTAATGGAGAAAGTCTTCTGTTAAAAAAAAACCAAACCAACAAAAAACCAAACCAACTGCCTGGGCTACAGTAGAACAAATTTTGTAATGAATATGTAAGAGATTTGAGAAGCATACCTAGTTCAGCAAGTAATATGAGGCACTCTGTTTTGTTGTTTTAACTATGGCTGTGCTGTACTTTTTGAAATTAAAAAACATTGCTCCTTTTGCTTTAAATCTGTTCTTAATGTTTCAGTTTGTAAAATTATTCTTTGAGTTAGCAACATGGTGTGAAACCATACTGTCTCTTTCCATGTTCTTTTAGACCATACTTTTTTACATGATGTTAACTCAATTTTTAAAAGTGTTCATGTTAACTGTTTTCTGCTTGCGCTCCATCACTTGCCTTATCTATTTCTCTAGTTTTTCTATTCTGTATATAATTCTTCTGGCAGAGACTAAGATGCAGAGACCCACTTCAGGACTGGTGCTGTGTGATCTGGAGTCTTTGCAATGCATATTGCAGCCACTGACCCAGGGTAGACCTGAACTCATTAACTCAGCTTTGTGATATTTGTGTCTAGGTGACTTTAAGCTTTTACTCTTAAAATATCTGATTGTTGCCTCCACTGCTTCAGCTTCATGAGAGCTTTAGTCCACAGACAGTTCATGTAACAACCAAACTTTCGTGTTATGGGTCAGCTGGTGTTCAGACATTCAGCGCTAAAGCAGACAAAATAGTGGCAGAAATAGTGAGAAACTGCTCCTTTGGTAGAGGGAGACAAACTGAAGAATGGAATGGGCATTTCATTATCTCAAACACCAGAGAGTGCTGACACTGTGATGTGTTGGCACATGCGCGCAGTCTAACAATAACAGCTATCATGCCCAAATTTCCATGGCATTTATTCATAATAATCCCTCTTTCTCAGTAAAAAAGCCAGGTTTTGGTGACTTTTCAGATTTGTTTTCAGCCAAAAACTGTGTATCTTAAAATGTGGATTCAGCTGAACTCCCTGGCTAGGACCGATCTGTTTGTTTGTTTGTACTTTGACCAAAGGATTACGTTGATGGTTTCCCAGGTTCCAAAATTGTATTTAATCTGTTCACAGAGCTACATATATTATTTGAATGAGAAAGAGGGAAATGAAAGTGCCCATATCTACATCAGCTGATAGTTGTTCACAGGAAGCAGCAATTACTGTCAGCCTTCTTCCCCGGGAAAGCCCTCCCGACTGCTTCCTGTACCATGGGGCTGCGCCGTGCATGGCCACATGAAATAGCAAATAAAGCACCAGAGAGCAAGAAAAACTACTTGGGGGGGGAGGTAGATTAATAAGAATGACAATAATTCCCACGTGAACAGGACTGAAGCTAATTTCAGTTGCAGTTGTCAAACCAAGCTAAGCTGGCAAGGGAAGGAATGTGTGTTTGTAATCAGTAGCTGTGCACTTGCAGCGGAGCAGGGACTTGGGCATGGCACACTTGGACAGTCTCAGCTCTTCCAAATTTTCTCAGCCTGTACAGTATCCTGCATTTTTCCTCTTTGCTTTGTTTGGTCCCAGCTCACACATGTGTGAATCATCCAAGGGGAAAGTTTGAGAGATGCTGTGTGTCAGGTCAGTCCAGGTTCATTCACTGTTTATCCTTAGAAAGCCAGAAACACTGGTGTGTAAACAAGGGGGGAGGGGAAAGGAGGGTTTAATAAGACAATCAGGGTTAATCTTTTCTTTCAATATTGCATGTAATTTGGTTTTCTGATTATACACTAAACAACAGTTGTATTTTCTTTAATTCAGTTATACAAACACAGCAGCCAATTAATATTCCTGCACTCTCTGTGTTGTGAAGAGTGCACAGAGAAAACCTTTATTATTTTTCTAGTGCTAAATCTGTTCATGTTAAACCATATTCCTCTACACAGCAACAGCAAAGTAAATGACAGCATCCATTCAATCCAGAATGCTTGATAAATTGAGAGGGGTTGTTTACCTAGTGTATGAAAAAGTCCCTTGGGGATGGGTTTTATTGCAATCTGCATAGTCATCCATATTCCTGTACTGTCTGTGCTCATGTTTGTGAGTTAAACATATACAGTAATTTAGCATTCAGATAATCCCACGGCTATAATCCAGACAGATTTAGCTCAAATTTCTCTGGGATTTCTATTATCTAGATTTAGCAATGTGGTGTTGACTGGATATTTTAAATTGCTGCAAATGCTTTTATTTTCTGCAATAAACAACATATTTTGATGTTCTCGTAATTGAAGCTGTAGATTCTTTCTGGCATTAACCACATATAAAAATGTATCTGTGTGAGGACATTGATTGCACAGCTGGAGCATGCTTTTAATGGATTCCAGCTATTTGACTGCGTACCACATAAGATCATACAATGTTTATATGAAAACCAGGATAACATATGTGAAAATACTAATGAGAATTATTTGAGAAATGTTCATCTCCACACATCATCTCTTTGAAAACGAACTCAACTGCTTCAATTTTAATCATGTTTTATTACAACATATTCAACAGTATAATAATACAGAGCCTGGCTCTCTTACAGCGCTTTTCCTAAGTAGACCAGAGCATTTATTGTTTTCAGTTTCCTCAGACGGAACTTCTAGTCTTTCTCACTCAGCAGTTTTGAGGAAAAGAGGGAATCTGCGGGGGAAGAAAGAGAATCATTATCCCATGAAATGAGGGGATATTAAGCCCAAGTGCGCTGGGTACCTTTCACAGCAGACCACCCTTTGTCATATGTTGCTCTGATTAAGTGCAAATGTATTCGAGGGAGCAGAGCAGACTCAGTAAAGAGGGTCCAAATGTTCTTGTACCAAAAATGCCAGCCCTCCCACACGTGCTAGCATTGGTGGGGCTGCAGGAGTAAGAATGCTTGTGTGGGAGACTTTTAGGAGGGAAGTGTACTGTGGGAAAAATTGTAAAGCTGCTTCTTCTACCAGAGTAGCTGGAGTGAGAGTGTCTGAATTGAGGCAAACAGGGAGCAGGGCAATGCATGCTCTGTGCTCTGCCTTGTAATTGTGTTGCAAATGCGCCAAGTACATTATTCACCCCCCCGGGCCAGATCTTCTGGGAAGAGGCTTGTGCACACTTGGCAATAATTTGATGCTAAGACTGTGTCATCCAGAAGTGTCCCAGAAATTCAAAATAAGCAAGCCACTTAGAAATATTTGGAAAACTATTTGGAACCATTTATGGGATTTAGGAGCTGTGTGTCATATTTTAGTTCCCTAAACTGGAGGATTCAGACACCAGTTCAGTAAGTGAGTTCAGGTATGCTGCCCCTTAAAGCATCCCCATCATGCTGTATTCCAAGTGCCTTCTCTGACTGTGCATTACTGCCAGCCTCAGTAACTGTAAAAATCTTGAGAGGTATCTTCAATGTGAGAAAAAAAAAGGATGTTCATTAATTCAATTGTGATAAAATTGTTCCATGTATAAAATTTATTTGCTTAGTCCCCAAGCAGCAGGTTCACAAGAATGCTGAAAAAAAACCAAACCACAACATGAAAAAGCATGATGAGAAAGACTTTTATAACTATCAACCATAATTCTGGGTAAAAACCTTCTGAAAGAAATATGCTGTGTCTGTGTGGCAATACTTTTGGTTTCAGGCTTGCTCTGAGTTACTCTTTGCAGTACCACAGCAGCTGGGTTTCGGCAGCAGCAGCAGTGCTCACGTTCTTGCCATGAAAAGGAGACTGAGCGTTCACTCTTCTCGCTTCAGTGCCCTGCTAAAGCAGTGGGCCTGCTCCTGTCTCACTAAAAGCTGCTCTGAGAAGTTATATTTATGCCCAGATAGCTATCAATATCTGTGTTTGATCCCTAATAAGTCAGAACTATGAAGCTGTAATGCCAGTGAGATGGAAAAGCCATCTGATAGCTCTTAACTGCTCTTCTTCCAGACAGTGCCTCTGGCACCAGCTGCTGGAGCTGGGAGTTTTCAAGGCCCAATTCTTTTCTTTCTCAGAAGAATTTCTTTAGGCCCCTAAAGAGTGATGTCAAAAGCCCAGATGAGCAGAAGAGTTTAAAATGGACCTAACATAACTATGTATTTGCTGCATCTTATTTGAAAAGAAGTATAAATCAATTTCAAGTTTTACAGTCAGTGTCTGAGGAAGTTGCCAGTGCACCCACAGGCCTTCTCATTGCTGCACAGAGCAGCTCGACTCACCAGTTGGGTTCTGGCCACCTGCTTTATTTTCCTTTGCTTTTTTTTTTTCATCCTAATATAGCCTGACCTCTCATCCAGCAATTATTTTGAATCATGCTGAGGACACTTTTCCTCTCCCTCTTTGGATTTCCTCCAAATTTGAGATGCAAATGCATCTCAACATACCATCTTCCAAAGTTATTACATCCAGAGCTTGGTGATGTGTACTGGGCTTAGCTGAAGTATCAGACCAGCAAAGAAAGACCAAGAAATGAAAGAGCACCATACAAATATTGACAGATTGTTTTTATGAGTAAGCTGTGATTATCCTTCATTAATTTGTGTATGCTTTCAGAAAGAGAGGAAATTGCTCAAGAGCAGAATAGTATTTTTTGCAACAGACAACTGTGTGCTCAGATTGTTAAAATTTCTATTCAAGAAATCCCTCAAAATGAAAGAAAAGTAAGAAGAACCTCACTTTCTTACAGAGAGGCAGGTCTCCATGTTTAAAAGTAGCACCAGTGTGTTCTATATCTGTGTCTGTAATTTGAGATTAAATACACTGTGGATGAGGTTAAAAACGTAATCTTTTCTAACCACCTACCAGGCATTTATGCAGTATATTGTTTCCTTTCTGACAGTTAAATTACTAGTAATAAAGCTCTGTGACTGTGCCATGACAGTGTTTGTCCTCTAACATGGCTGTGCAACTGCTTCACCTGCTCTAAGCTGCACCAGCACAGTGAGGGCAGAATCTGGGCCTGTAACGTTTCTGTTTGATTACATTTCTGTAATCAAACTGTGTTCCAGTAGCAGAGCTGATACCTTTCTACCCCCTACCTTACCTTGGTGCTGGAGGAATAAAGCAACTCAAACTAGTCAATTGCTGCAATTCTGAAAACAGATTTTCTGTGCACAAACTTGCCATCTGCACAATCATCCTTTTCCTCTTCAAGCAGCAAACAGCCAGAAGGTACTGAGCCCCCTCTCTGTGCTGCAGAGGGAAGAATCCCAGACATGGCTCTGGTAGCTGAGACCTGCTGGTTTTTTTAACCCATTGAAGTATTTTCTAAAGATGCTCTTCTTTCCATGTGCTTGGCTGGTGTTATGGTTACCATGAGTGAATATATCAAGTTACTGGTATGGGAGTAGCCCTGCCAGGAAGCCAGAGGGCACGGTCAGTGCTGACTGTTTTTAGATGCCTGAACAGGCACAGCTCTAAGTTGGGTGCCTGCTAAGTTAATAAAAGGACTAAACATCATTTCTCCTACCTCCTGTGTGTGGACAGAACACAGCCTGTATCTGAGACAAGCCTTACTCCTGGGCTAATTGGCCCTTACAACATTGTGTAAAAAGCAACATTCTAAAACTACGGTTAGAATTTTTGAGTTTGAGTTCTGCTAGAATTTGGAGAGGACTTTTGAAAAACTGAAAGGGGAAAAACTAAGAAAAGAAGCAAATAGAGAAATGCACCAACATGAGAAATTTTTATGAACAAAATGTGATCAATTCATTCTCAAAGTTAAAGCAAATGAGCAGAGAGAAGCTGCCCTTGCTTCCTTTGTTCTTAATGCTGAAAGAGATCTGTTCCTTGCTTCATGAAGGAAAGAAAATTATTTGAGTCAGGAAAATCAAATCAGGAAAGTGGCCTGCCAATTTATTTATTTAACTTTTTGCATGGTGATAGAAAAGATCCAGCTGCAAAGTGTACTGGTTTGTAAACTGAACCACTCCACTAGAAATTGTTCAGATGAAAAATGCTGAAAAATCCTGAGCACCATCCCAAATAGTAAAGTCCAGCATTTTATTAATTATAAGCCCCATGCTTTCCTCCCATTCCCAAATCATATAAGTCATAAAGTGGCAGCTTTTAGGTAGATTTCCATAAATTCACACATAATATGTATTTAAAAGATATTTAAATACATGAATCATCTCTTAGGTTCACTTAAAAACAGCAGAGGACACGAAGTGCTCTCTTGTATTAAAATTTATACCTTTTTTCTTTTTTCTTTTGAATTGTTAGAGCAATGTTAGAAACCTGATAGTGTAGTAACAGCTGTTTCTTGGCTCTATGTGGTATTGATTTGTAAGAGTAGTGATCCAGAACTGTTCAGCTAATTAAGACATTGATAAAGTATCTTGATAAAGGATGCCATTCTTCTCTTATCTGAACTGATTTGATACTGGGTTTCTTGCTGAGCACAGTTAGGACCAGGGGTCCTGAGAGCATCAGCAGCACTGCTGCCTCATTGAGTGCTGTGCTCACTGACACAGGAGCTGCTCCCCAGCCCTTTCCTCCCACCCCGTTCACAGGCTGGTGTCAGCCCAGGACCCAGGTTCTCTCACCAGCTCTCTGCCTTCATCCCCATCTCACCGGTACCTCTCTCAACAGCCTAATCTTGGCTCTGAGCTACATCTGGTGCTTAGATAGGATAAGATTTCAGCCAGATGGATGATGAACAACATTTTCTTTTCAACGTTCTTGGCTCCAACCCCACAGAAGGTTGCTTCAGCCCAACAGAACAAAGTCCTGTCCTTCAGACAGCTGAGCCAGTTGCCTTGCTTTAGCATGCAGTGTAGTTGTTGTTCATGTTCCACATTCCACTCTCAGCTTCTGTTTTGCACCTGGAATATGAATGCACTGCTGACATCAGGACCCCACAGTGCCTTATAAAGGCAGATGAAGGCATTAAGAATCTGGGCCTTTGTACAGTATCCTAAATAAACCATCTTTCATTTTTTATATTTCACCCTGATAAGAGAATATAATGTCTGTGCTTCACTGAGCTCTATGCTGGTGAGTAAAACTCAGTGTGAAGCTTATAAATTCATGCAAATAGATAATATGACTTTTTCCCACCTTGATTCAGATTATAAATCATTGAAATTTAGTCCACCACTCCTTTGAGTAATTCTGCAGTCACATATTCATGCTGAGGAAAACTTTTCAGTGAGATTTTTTTCAAGACAAGTCTTTGCCAGCTATTGGAAGTGTGATCATAGCAGAGCCACTAACATTTTCCTGCTCCTCTATCAAAGGCATCACAAATCTGCCCAGCATCTTTGTCAATCATTTAGAGTGTAGCAGACAAAAATAATATTCTTAGAATTATTATTGGAAGAATTTATGGTCTCTTATGAAGTGAAAGTGATTTCAATATATGAACAGCATTGGGAGGAACTGCCAGTTTGAAAACTCACACCAGACCTGTGTGTGTAATATTCTTGTCTTGCAGGAAGTAGTGGGAGTAATATGTGAAAAAGAGTTCTTCACAAGTCAGAATCCTTAGGAGCTCTCTAGATGACTCTTCCTGCATTTTGTGATATTCTGCTAAAAGATAGTTCCTCCTTCCCCTTCTTGAGCCTTTTTATGTCACAAACTGTGCACACAAAGGCATGTGTGTAACAGCTCACACTGGTTGCTCAGCAAAGGATGTAGAGTAGGATCAGGTACAAAACAATGGTTCCACTCATGATGGTGGTTGCAGCTATAAATCCCAGTGCAAAATAATGATAATTATTAAAAGAAAGATATTCTTAAAAGTGTCTCTGTTGTTAAAGGCTGATTTATCTTTCCACACTGCAATGAGATGAATACCAGACAGGGCTTTGCATTGCCTTCACTCACAGCTTAACTGGAATCACAAACAGTTTCCATAATGAAGTATACAGCCTGCAAAAAATTTGTATTCCAAGTGTGTGCACAGGCCCTGTTGTTCCAGACTGTACTTCTTGCCCAAAGTGTGCACTGACAAGCTCTTCAGTGTGTTTATTACTGTACAACACTGTAAGGCAACTGATGTGTGTTATTGGCTGTGCAATAGGTCAATGCAGAGTTTCACCACAACAAGGTACATTCTGGTACAGGCTGTGCATGAAGAGCACTATCCCTTCTGGATCAGCTTAATGGGGAGAAGAACCTGCATCTCAGTAGGGATGTGCTGAGCACCCACCTCAGCCTCAGGGCAGAGCAGTTCAAGTGGCAAGTCCTGTCCTTGTAGTCTCCCAACAGAACAACTCTTGATTTGTACCTGGCCTTTTTCCAGGCCTCTGTGGTGGAGGAAATCCTCCTCATGTCCTGCCTCACTCCATACAGCTGCACTAAGGCCAACTGCAATTCCTGGTATGTGTATTATGCAGACTAATTACATCTATGTAACATAATAAATACATGTGTATTATACCTGTTATGTCCTTAGAGCAAAGATGCAGCCATAAAAATATGCACCAGACTGCTCTGTATGAAGAAGACAGATGGTATTTATTCCATATTAATTAATATTGCATGCAGAATTTCCTCCCTCTTTAAATATCTTGAACATCCGTTTTCAAAATTTAAATGTACACATACAGATTCTTTTTGTTTTGACAGCTGACTGTTGTATTTTTTTCTCCATTCAACATAGGTGGCCTTGGTTTGTTCTTACAAGTGCTATCTTGTGTATCTTCAGTCTACCTGTCATTATTCTAGTTCTCCTTTCTACTTAAATCAAGTTAATCAGCTGATTTAATTAATTTAAAGATGGAAAACAAACAATGGTGCAAACCCTCCTGAAATTTGGAGAATTAATAAATTAGGTTTGACAGGTTTGTGTCTGCGGGTTTTGTCTTCATTGGCCATGACCTTATTTAATAGTCTGCTTTTTCTCAGTCACATGTTTCAGAATAACATTACACATAAGGATGAAATGCAGCCACTGCTAAATTTTATTGTTCAGTGTAACTTATTCACAAATGCTCTTGGAGACACGTGGTCTTTGTCTGCCCTTGTAGTTTTACACTGGAACATTTCTGCCTTACAACTAGAGCCACACATAGACATGGCTAAAAACAAAAAAGCAATGGCACTATCATGGATATTCCAACCCCATTGCTTTAAGGGATACTTTAAAGGAAAGTAGGCCAAAAACCTGACCTATTTTAAAAGACATGGCAATCTGTTCTTTTAAAAAATCTTTCACACTTCATTGAGTCCTTCTCTGTCTCCTATACCATGAAAAATATTGTACAGTAGCAAGATTCAGAATTCTTCTCTACTGTTGCCCATACAAACAAATATTGCAAGCTGAAATCTGCAGTTTAACAAATTTATTTTTCTGCAGCACTGATCTTGAAAAAGAAACCATCTTAAAAATTACCAAATGCATACATTGAAATAATTAGGTGTAACTAACTAGAATTGCTACATCACTGCACTTTCTCCATAGTGTTAGTTGCAATGGATCCATTTGGCAACCAAGAAATCTTAAGATCCATAAAGGATTTTTACTTCTAGGAACTTCAGTGTTTTGAATTCGAAAACCAGAAGCAGTGAGCCATATTTCTCAGTTATTTTGCTGTTTGAAATCTGGCTGTGAAACTCTGTTTACTTTGTGTTGGACTGCCGCCAGAGGAGGCCTGGTTTTAGCAGATGGTCGTGGAGCGGAGGCCAGACGCTTCCTGCTGCGTCCTGACGAGGCACTGATAGCAGCGCTCCCAGGCGAGGCACTGCTGCCTTCAGCAGCCACCCAGGCTGGAGAGCAGGCACTGCTGACACAAACCTTGGGAAGAGTCCATGAAGTTGCCCCTGGGGCAAAAGACTTTGTGGAAAAGAGGGTCCTGAAATGGTGCTCAGAAGTGGTGGAGCTGTCACACAGAAGATGAGCAGGGGAAGAGCTGGAGTTTTGACCAAGAGGAACTGAAGTGTTAAGACCAGATGGGCATAAACCAATACTGAGGAGATGTGATTGCTTTGATCTTTGACAGGACACTCCTCTGCCTTGTCAAGAAGAGAAAGAAGAAGGTCCCAATGGAGGCTTCACTGTGGTGTGGGTTTACCTGTCTGCTCTACAGTCACAGTGTGCAGGGAGCATATTCCTTTCCCCCATTTCTGGTGGGGGCAACTTCTCTCAGAACAAATATCCTTAATATGTCCTCAGGCTGGGTTTGATCTTTCAAGATGCTGCCTGCTTTCAAGATGGGGATTCAAAGGGCAGTGCCATAATAGCAAGCACTTGAGTATCGCTGGACTGCTGCCTTGGCAATTTGCGTACAGGAGAAAATGCAAACAAATTTCTCAGGAGGCTGTATGATTGGAAATCTTCCAGAAATCCTTCAGGCATCAGTAAGATTAAGGACATCCATAGTTTATCCGGGGATTCGGATCTTGAACCAATGTAGCTAAAATTCACAGTTCCCACGCCATATGGCTCTGTGTTGGGGGATTTGGTGCTCTCCCATTCCCTGCTATCAGATACCTGGAACCACTGCATTCGTGTGTCAGGCTAATTTGGGTGATGATTCTGTGCAGGTGGCAAGGCCCCTGTGAACTGCAGCTGATTCCTTCCATGCACTCCAGCCAATCTGCAGGTAGGCAATGTTGGATTTTGAATGCTTGTGCCCATCCAGTTTACTACTGGATCTCAAAAGGAAGGAAATCCCAGGAAGGCTGAAGTGTTGATTGCTTTGTTACATGTCACTTGCATATATTTCTCCCTCCTTGGCCATTATTCTCTCAGAATCACCCCAAAACTGAGTCTCAGTATAAGAGACAACTGACAAGATCAGGCATCTGCATAGGGGTCTAACTAAAAAAATTTTTCCCTGAGCTTCTACCTGCAGAGCCTCAACATTCAACAACCCCAAAAATGGGCAAAAAATGCTTTAAAACCTCATTCAGCCAAGTACCAAACTTTGGTATTTCTTTCAGTGAGAGCCCTTCCTTCCTAATTATCAATCTTGTACAGGACAGTCTGAATCACCACTTTCATCATCCACTGTCCTCTTCTACGTAGTTTTCTTAGGCTATAGGACTTGCTGCCTTTTTCTACCTTATTGACTTCTTCCAACTTGAAGTCAAGAATGCAGGATCTAGGAACACCACACTCCATTTTTAACAGCTCAGCAGCTGAGCCCATTTGACATTACACAAAGATTGTCTGTACAGAGAAGACAATCTACAGAAATGAAGTTTCAAAGTATCTGTATCATAAAAGAACATGGATAGACCTTGGGAATTTCATCTGGTTATCATCACGTATGGAATGCAAGTGATCTTTGTCTTACCCAAGATGCAGAATGCCACATCCTCCTCTGAGCAGCCCTGGTGAGCCATAGCCAGGCTGGGAGCCTGGGCCTTGCTGTCTTGCACCTCATGATTGTCCACATTCACACAGAGGAAGGGCTCATATCCTGTTCATTAGCACCCAAAGGTGCCATGCAGAGGTCTGAAGCTCGTTTCCATCACTAGGCAGAGGGGTGGTTAATGCTCTTCCTTTGCTAGAGAAGAACTCATGATCATGGGGCCTACCTCAGACTTCCCCAGCACATTTTAACATTTCCTGTTATTTGCCAAGTGGCCATACTGTGCACCACACAATGCTCACTCCCACTCCAAACAGATGCTGCAAGACCCAGCAAAGCTTAGAAAATTCTGGTCAAGCAGGCTTTCATTGTAATTAAAGTAGCCCCCTTTTCACTGCCTGATTTGAACAGAGACTATTTTCCTTTGTCAGCTGGGATGATGTGAATCTTAAGCTGGGCTAACTGGCTTTATTTTTTATTTTTATTTTTTTTTTTTAATTGTCTTTTATTTTTTTTTTCTTTCTTTTTTCCTTTAATAATTGAAACCATAAAAGCTGAAGTTTTCAATAAAATTTGTTAGGTGAATTACTAGTTATTGCACTCTGATTTTACAGATACTACACATGAATGGAGATAAGAAAATAAACAGAACCAGAGCGAAATGTCTTGGGCATAGCTCAGGATACACAGGCATCCCTGGGGAAGGAGAGTTGCAAAAAGGCATCAAAATGGAGTTCACTGAACTGGCGTTTAAAGCTTTTGGGAAGTGTCTTTTTTTAGCAAACCTTTAAAGTCAATTATCCTGAGAGAATGTGCTTCATGTTTGTCTTGAGGATAAAGATAGTGAGATTTCATAATTTATCTGGCTGATCCCTCTGAGCGTGCAGGTCCCTGGCCCTGTGCTAGACAAGAGGTGGCAGATCCCTCTCTACAGACAGGAGAGTGGGAAAAGCGCCTTCCCCTCGCTGCTGGCTGTGAGCTGGGGAAAGGGCAGCGAGGCATTCCTCCCTGAAAGTGAGAGACACTGTATTCCCCAACTGTCAGACACAATCCATTATGGAAAAAAAACCAAACCAAAACAAAACCACGCTGAACTACAGGAGAGAAAATCCTGGAAAATAGGTTGGACACTACTTAAGCACAACTTTTCCCCACAGAGAGGGAATGTGAAGCTCCAGAAATGGAGGGAAAATAAACAGAGCTTTTGGAATTAACCTGGCAAAATGGAGTTGGCTCTCACCTGTGTCAGGACAGCATCGTAGAGGTTGTCCTCCTGCAGACAGCCAGCTCTTTCTCCAGAACACTTCTTTCATTCTCTTTTCAAGATCATCCTTGGATGAATATGTCTGTCCAGCACAGGAGACTTGCAGTGCTCTTGAGTTAGAAAAGACATGAATTTTAGCACTAGTACAGCAACATCAGTTTTCTAGACAAGTAAAATCTGCCTGCAGAAGAAGAGAGGAAGCCCCCACCCACTCACAGTTCAGCTGCTGTGCTCTTCTACAAGGGCAGATATTTGGAAAATAGGGAAGAACAGGAAAGATCCTGGTCCTGCCAACACTAGTCTGGTTTCTGACATGCTTAAACTTTCACACGTCTTCCTTTACAGTAAGGGGACTTAAAATTAACTCATATGTATTACTTTTGGTGTGTTTCTTACACAGTGCTGACCAGGAGCTAAATGTCTGCATCAAATTATGGTTCTCAGAACCATTAGGTACAAGAACTCCAGCAGATGGTTGTAGTGGTCCTTGGTGGATAATCCCTGGAGATGTCCAGTCAGTCCATCTCATAGCTGTTCATCTCCTAGCAGTTAAATAATTCCTTCAGTGTCTTCAAGTTAATTCTGTCAGCATGAGCTCTTTGTCGACCCAGTAATTCTGGATCTGTTTGCTCTTTGCTGTAGTTCCATGTGGCCACATAAACTGTGTGTGAGCTGCCACCATCTTTGCCCATTTTGCACAGGTGCATGAGCCTGTAGGCAACACGAGGCAAATTCAGCTGGTTGTGTGGGAGGCAGCTGAAATGGCCCCCATTTATCAACCTGTGAGTGTGTAAAGGGCAGGACTCCCCTGCTCAGTGTGGAAACAGGCCCGTGACAGACCTGTGCCAACACCAGGAGAGCACCAAGGGGAATTACTCCTGACGGGAAAAGACTTGTGGAGAGCAGGGAGTGAGCTTCTCTTCTGTATTTATACACAGCACAGCCCCATTTCTTTTAAGTAGCACACTGTGAAAAAAAGTTAATTTTTAATTTACTGCTAGGCCTGAGAAGGAAATCTCTTCTTTACACAAAACAGGACCCTGATCTCAGTTTGGGCTTTTGTAGAATCTTGTTTTGGGCCTGATGCTCAAACCCAGCAATAACAGGCTTATACTTGGAAAGTTTCACACCAAAGGCACAGAAAAAAAAAAAAAGTATTTTTTATAGAACAATTGACTGATAGTGAGATATGGGAGCATAAACATAGCTTTGGAAGCCCATGGACCATTTTGACCCCCAAAATGCAACCTGGGAGTCTGGCTCACTTGTTTAATCTCTGTGCCAGTTTAATCCCATTCTGCCCTAAAACACCTGGTGTGATTTCAGGTTGGCACTGGTGGCCTTTGGGTGCCAGCCTGGCACGGTATTGTGGATTTTGCAGAAGAGAAGTGACTTTTTTTTTTGGGTCACATGATGCCCATACAACTGTAAATAAACATGATTAAAAGGACATGTCTGGGACCTAAATGAATGAGGAACTAAACAATAAACTTGTCTCCCAGCTGCTGGTTTAGACTGAAGGCAACATTGAAATGATGTGTATTTTTTAGAATTTTTTGTAATGGTCTGTGCTCCTGCAAACATGATGCACATCTATTGAACCTTATTCTGAGCTGCAGGGCCATCAATTTCAATCTGGGACAGTATATAGGTGTTGGCCAGAATGATTTTATGGCTTGGATCCCTGTGGGTTAAATTCTGATCAGGCAGATGTGACTGAGTCCAACAAAACATCTCTACAGAAGCAACCCTGGCTGCATTGATACAGTTGCTATTAAGTGGAAATTGCCACAAAACTAAAAAATATCACCAACAACATTCACCCTTGTCTTTCTGTGCCAGTTTACCTGCATACTAATGTAGTTTTCTTGCAAAAAGCATAGCAGTTAGCATTTAAAATTGTTCACTTCCGATTAAAAATTTACTTTTTTTTCCCCTTATTTTTAAATGACCTTCAGAAATTTTCAATTATCATTAAAAAACATTTTTAATAGGAGGCAGGAACAAGAAAGCTCAGGTTTTTTGATTCTGATGAGAGGTTTTGTAAGGGGAAGATCACCATCATTGTCATAGCCATTAATGTTCTGATTTTGGAGCAGTGGAGACGTAAGCAAATACTTATTTTTGAAAGGCCTTTGCTTTGGTTGATGACAAAATGCTCATCTCCTAAATTTAGCAATGCTGTGTCTCCATGTATATATTTATATTATTAGTCACCTTTAAGCCCACATTTTCTGTGATCAGCACAAGTTAGGGAGTCACTGCATCCTTGTGTCAGAGAGGTACCTGCATGTCCATGCCCCTGCCAAGTGGGCTGAGGGTGCCAGTAGTGAATTCCAGTGGGAACAGACCAGAGCTGGAGTGGCTGGGAAAAGGGGCAACAGGGGGGCAGCTTGAGCAGGCTTTGTTACCATAACCCTAGAGAGAAGAGAAACAATAACCATGGAATATCCAGAGTTGGAAGGGACCCACATGGGTCATCGAGTCCAACTCCTAATAATGACTTTAATAATGGTCACTTTGTATCATTGTCCTTGAATTTAGGTATTTACCTATCCACTATCCCAGGCTATGCAGTTCCTCTGGCTTTTTTCATTTAAAGCCATGACCCCAAGGACCAGAAATATGGCTTGTGCCTGTAGCTCAGAGAAAGCAGTTGTGGTAGCTGCTCAGTGTAAATTTTGGGAAAATGTTTTCGCAGAAAGGTGTGGGTAAAGGCCGCTGGGACTAATGGCAGCCCGGCCCCTCTTATGTCTGGGGGACCCACACAGGAAGCCTGAGGGCGAGCAGTGGCCCGGCCTAGCGCCGCCCGTGCCGGTGTCTGGCTTCCTCAGCGCCATGTGAGCGCGGCGGCACTTGTTATTTTGTTACGAGCCGCGGCGGAGGGCGGGCCGGGCGCGGGGGCTGCGGGGCGCACCCGGCCGCGGTGCCGCAGCTGATGTAATGCTGCTGCCGCCGCAGCGCCTTCACGTGTCTGCGGCGCGCCCGGCCAGCGGGGCAGCAGCGTGTGCCGCACGGTGTGTGCGCCGTGACATACGGGGACACACACGCACTCACACACGTGTTATTGGCGCCGCCGGGCCGCTCCGGGCGCACCCCGCCCCCTCCCCACCGCGCCGGGGGTCCCGGGGCTGACGGAGGGGCCGTCCCCCCGCTCGGGCTGAGCTCGCCGCCCCCGGCCCCAGTCGCGGCCCCGGCCCCGGCCCCCTCCCCCGGCGGCGGCGGCGGCGGCGGCGGCGGCGGCGCGGGGCGGCCCGTGTGTCGGGCACGCCGAGCCTGCGCACTCGGCGGCCGGGCGGGCACGGCGGCCGCGGGGCGAGGAGCGGCGCGGGGCGGGCCGGGCCGGGCCAGGTGCTGCTGCGGGGCGGGGGGAGCGCGGAGCGACCCTGCGCGGGGGGCGGCGGGGGCCGGGCGCCATGCGCCGAGCCGCGGGCCGGGCTCGCCATCCTGCGGCGTAGCGGCGGGACGGGTTCCGCCCGTGATGTCCCCCGGGCAGCGGGGGAAGGCGACTCACTCGAGCGCTGCGGCAGAGGCCTAGTGCGGCCAGCGCCGCTCGCGTCCCATGGCCGAGGAGCAGCAGCCGGAGGGGGGCAGCCGCCGCGGCGGCTCGCCGGACCCCCGCGCCCGGCGGGGCCCTGCCGGCCCTGGTGCCGGGGCTGCAGGGCGGCGAGGCCAGCGCGCTGCAGCACAAGATCCGCAGCTCCATCTGGTAAGGGCCGGGCCCCGGGCCGGGGGAGCGGGGGAAGGGCCGGGGGCTGCGCGGGCGCGGGGGGGCGCGGCCCCTTTGTGCGGGCAGCGCGGAGCACACGCGTGTTGGCGGGCGGGGGTCGCGGGCGGGCCGTGCCCGCGGCCGGTGCCGCACGGGCAGGACCAGCCCCGTGTGCGGGCGGGCGGGCGGCGGCGCTGCCCGGCTGCGGTGGGCGGTGGGCTCGGGTCACCTGCCGCAGGCGCTGCTGCAGCCCCGCGCATCTTGCGCGGCCCGCGGCGCTCCCGGCCGTGCTCGTAGCGCGCACATGAGCGCCCAGCACGGCGCTGGTGCAGCGAGGGATGCGGAGCTGGGCACGAAGGGTGCGATTGTCCAGCCTCCCGTAAACCTCTGCTCTTCTGAGGTCCCACTCAGGCAGTTCAAATGCAGTTTTGGCTGGGGCTCACGATGGTTTTCAAGTTTCTGCATAGGAATCCAGGTTATTTTTTGTTGATTTTTTTTCCCCTAAAAATTCAGTTTCTTAGTAAACCAGCATTTTATTTGAGAATTTTATTTTATGTCTATTGGGGGAACGAGGTGAACCGAGCTTAGGTTGGTGCAAATAGAGCACTTTGTTGTCCTTATTTTTGGTTGGTTTTTTTTTTAGTATCTGCAAGAGGCTGTCACCTGCAGCATTTCTATTTTATGTACGTTTTTAAAAGCTGCTTTTGGCTGAGGGCACTGGTAAAGTGTACTGAAAGTTGGGAGTTGTAAATACAGGTTACTCGTGTAATGTTTTCCTTTATATACACACACACCATGTGTATTTTATACATAAACTCATCCCAATAAACACATACTGATCAAGCTTGCATATTACGTCATATTACAGTTAGATTGTGTGGTTTGAATGGGTGTCGCTAGAAAATAAAGAGCATCTAAATATAATTTTGCCTTCAGATTTTTTTATTGTATGGCATACTGAAATAGCTTTTATTATTAGGATGGTGGTTATTTTGTTTTTATTTATTTAAACAGTAAATAATAGTTCATTCTCCTTTCTCCACACATGCTACCTTTTGTTTTGGTCTTCTTTGCAATGTGACCTAGAGAAGGAATATGATCTGCAGAATTTTCTGTCTTTTTGGATCATAAAATCTTCACACCCTCCTAATTTATTATGGTCTTTAGTGATGGTCTTTTCATGTTTCCTTCCCTTTGCATGAATGTGCTGTTGGAAATGAGCCTCGGAGAGCATGTTTACATTGCATTCAGATTAGGAGGTATCATGTCCAAGTTGAAGACAAAATGGCTACTAAGTAAAACCTCTGCTTTTATTGTGGCTTTTCTTTTTCAAGGAAAAAGAGCACATATGTTAGCTTCTGAAATGGAAACTGCTTATTTGATTCAGGTGAACTTGGTGAATAGCCCAAGCCCATGTTTGGTACAAAGGAATGAAGCGTTTTGCCCGGGGTCAGTGGCTTGCCTGGTGCCAGGTGCCTGTGGCCGGCAGAGGTTTCCCAGCACCTTGCAGCCCTGTCTCCTGGTACTTCCCGGGCGTTCCTCACCCTCACAGTGTTCCTCCTGGCTACCTGCTTCTGCACGGGCTTCAACTTCCCTGCTGCTCTCAGGCAGCATCCATTCCCTGCAGGTTGTGCTGTTGAAATGCAGTATTTGAAGATAAGGTTATTTATTATAAGAAAACCTTTTCTTTTGGTGTTTTCAACTCTTACATTTCTCTATTGTGATCAAGTAGTCTTCCTTTGAGGTTGGAGTTCATTGTGAATTTGCATCTTCCTGGACATGTGTTGGTTGTTTGGGCGCAGCAGGGATGAGGAGCACTGCCAGGAGTGTTGTGCACACTGCACCCCAATGAACAGTGGAAAATCTCCTTCTGAACTGGCAGCAAACTGGGGTTTGCTCTCTGTTCAGGGGGCGCTGGTGATGGATAAACAGCAGCAGAGGTTGTGGAAGGCCTGGGTGAAAATGGCAGTGCCCTGCTGTTAACAGATGAGGTGTAATGTGCAGAGCAGAGCTTCTTCCTCTTTTCTCCTTCCCTCCTCTTCCTCCCCTCTCCCCTCGCCGTGCAGTTGCATGTGCTGGCAGGTTGGTGCATTCAGTTCCCCCTTTGCTTCCCAGCAGGTTTAGCACATCCAGCTCAGTACTCTTCTCTGTGGTCTTCCCCCCACCTCCTTTTTTCCTACACGTGTTTGTACATAGTGGATGGAGGCTTTTGGTTGTGTTTGTTACAGGTTTTGTTTGGTTGGTTGGTTTTTTAAAAGGTTTCAGTCTTCAGATTGTATTGTCAGTGAAAATAGTATAGCAAAATATAGCAGCTACGTAAATACTGGACTTGAGGATCACAAACAAGTCTGTGCTTGTCCCTCCACTTCACAGACAAATATAAATATAGGGACTGATGCAGGCCACGAGTGGGACAATGAGCTATTAATTATGTCAACTCGCGCTTATTTTATTCTGTTTATTAAATTAAAATGTAGTTTGACAAAAACATGTTAAGTAATTGTGTACATGTGGAGTCCCTTAAATTGAAACAATAGTTTAAGCCCTGCTGGTTATATTTGCAGGCATGGTCAGTATAGGTACTGAAGACTTTAAAATATGCTTTTTTAGATGTCCAGTCTGTTGGTGTTTGGGTTTTTTTTGTTAGGGTGTTTTTTGGCATAAAACATGACCACTAGTTTGAGCTGAGGAGGGGAAGATATTATGAGTGACTTAGCTGTGCTTAAAAACAAATCAGGAAGTATTTATTTGCATTACAACATCATAGACAGGTATTTAACTGCTGTTTGGTTACAGTGATTGAAGCTCATCACTGTCTGTCTGTATTTGTGTCCTGGCTGCCCCACTGGAGCACAGGCAGCAAAGTGGTGTCTGGTTTTGTTCCCTGCTGTGTGTGTGAGGTGCTGAGGCGGTTGGATGTGTTCTTACGGTGTGGGTGAAGTGGGCAGAAATAACACTGGATGTCTTTTCCCATTGACGGATTAGAAGTCTAGACAGAGAGAACTCGTCTTTGGGAGCCCAGCCTGGCTGATTAGTGTCAGCATGGGTGGGTTTGTAAATTGCCCTGGTCTTCACTGGACACTGGGCCTTAATCTGCCTGTTTTTATTTCTCTTTAGATTGGTTAAAGCTTTCATATTTATTAATAGCTTTTTGTCCAGACGTTGGAGCCCGAGGCGGGAAAACCTCCCTAGTCAGCTGTCTGAGCATATAGACTAATGGGGTTTCACTTATTTCTTTGGGTGAGGGTACTGTATTACCAAATATGTGTTATTTGTATATGATGTTTCTGTACCCAAACATATGGTGGTGAAGACAGAGTCTACTCAGTATCACGTTGGCTTGCCAAGGAATATCTTACAGCTGAAGACAGCCAGTGAAGTAGGGATGTAAAAGCAGCGTGGCGCAAGGATTGAGATGCAGAGATGGCCAAGGGAGGATGGTGTCAGCTGAGGGTCTGTCATTGCTGGCATAAAAGACCAACAGTTTTAGGCAATTAAGTCCCTCTGCTCGCTGTAATAATCCAAAATCCGGTAGCTGTGAACACTGAAGGAGCAGACAGGTTTGTTTTCTTGTTCAGTGTTGCAAATAACTGGTGATGGTTCTGCAATGAGCACTTGTTTACCGTTGTAAATAGTAATCTGGTGCTTGCATCTGTGCATGGGTTGGCCCCAGGTTCTTTCACCTTGCCTGCATCTCAGCTCTTTTTGTCCTAAAGGCATCAGTTGGATTTGAATATAGCAATTCTGCTTGAGAGATTAATTTCTCTCCTCTCCGCCCCAGTGTCTCGTGTGTAAACCAAGCTGAGGACCAGGCAGTGTGGAGTGGCAAACACAAAGCACTGCATTTGCAGCCATTTCAGCCTGGACGTGGCTGTGGGTTTCAGACCCATAATTTTTGTCCTCCAATCACTCTTCTAACTACAAGTTGCATTGGAAAACCACATGAGTGAGTCTGAGCAGTGCTGAAATTGTGTCCTAATGCCCACTTTTTCTCATGTTGAAGAAGGAGTAGAAGGTGAATTGTGCCCTTGTTACTTTTGGATTCTCGTTACTGCGCTAGGGAACCAGATTAGCTGATTGTAACACCAATGGGTTCTAATCTTTGGAAGGCTCCTTTCTTTTTTATGACTTAAAACATTCCTGCTCCCTCCTGCAGTTGCATCCATCACTCCTCATTAGGCATTGTCAGCAAGCGTGGCTCGTCACTTAGCTGTTGGCAGAGCAAATGTTCTGCAACTTGGGAAATGCCATTGAGGTTTTTCATAATAGGAATTGCTACTTATTTGTATAGTTAGGTCAGCAGAAAAAATTATTGACTTGATATTTTTTATAAAAATTAATATTGATTGACTTGATATTTTTAATAAAATGCCTAGCAATGAAGAGGGAATCTTGAAGGGTATGTGTTTCAGGCTTTTAGCAAATGCAGATGGATATACCTTTTTGGTAGGTTTCTTTTGCAGTTGAAATTTCTGTGTGTATTTTTTTAAAACAAGTATTTTTTTAGTCAGGTTGGATTAATGTGTAAACCAATCCATCTGCATTTTCCTCTTTCTTGTAGCTTGGGAGAGGGAGACAGGAAGTAAGAGAAAAAAACCCTACCATAACCTTCAGTATGTTGTTAAGTAGCCTGTCAAAACTGGGAGAACTCCAAATTTCCTCTGATTACAGAGTACTTGTGGTTATTCTCTGCCCCCAGCCCAAAATGCAGCAGCCATCATTCCCTCCTTCATCTTGGTTAATTCACTTTATCCTGGTTAATTCATTGTTGGAGGTGGGAAACACAGGTTATAATTCTTCAATTGCAGTTTACTGATTTCTGTGACGAAAATTAAATAATTATCATTGACAGGCGTACAGGCTGCACTTATTTCACTTAATCTATGCAACATCAGAAGTGTGTTTACCTGCTTTGAAAAAGTACCTTGAGCCCCTTAAGCTGAGAGATGATGAGAGTGTAAAACTGCAAAGGTTTCTTTCACTGACTCAGTTTTCCGTGGCTTCTTGGTTCCAGTGATTCCAGGTGTTGGTAAGATTTGCCTGTTCTGAATGTGTTTCCTGATATGGTGTATAAGCAGTCAAATACATAGGAAAAAATTGAACTGTGGACCATATTTTAGAGTAGTTCCTGGTGATTTCAGGGAAGGTCGCCCCTCCTTGGGCAAAGCATTTAGCAGCTTGTCATTCTCCTTCACACTCTGCTTCCCCAAATGGATAGGAACAGAGAGTGGAATTTGTTTCATTTCACTCCACCTGGTTCTGTACAAGTTCCCATGTAGTTATTGTGGAGGGAAAAAAGGCATCTCTGAGGTGAGGGCCAACTCCTACGAAAGATGTTTTCATAAAACAATCCATCCCATCCCTTCATGTCCCAAATTCTCTGACTGCAAACAAATTTCAAACCAGGGTGTGGTGCAGAACTCATGAA
The DNA here is from genome assembly GCF_901933205.1 of Camarhynchus parvulus. Taxonomy (NCBI): domain Eukaryota; kingdom Metazoa; phylum Chordata; class Aves; order Passeriformes; family Thraupidae; genus Camarhynchus; species Camarhynchus parvulus. The sequence continues at coordinate 7,287,990 of NC_044580.1, forward strand.
TTAGGGAAAATAAATCCTACACCATTTGTCCCTTGGCTTCTCCTGGAGATGGCCTCCGTGGGTGGTTCAGAGAGCTTCCACTCCTCTGCACAAGGGCCAGGGACACCCTTTGTCTGTCACTACACATTGCTGTGTGTGGGGAAGCCCCCCAGAAGGATTCCTCCTCCCCAAGGCAGGGTTCAGAAGCTCTGGCTGTCCCCGCTGCGGTGCATCCCTGGGCTGCTGGGGAAGCCTCGGTGCCGGGAGCGGGCAGTCAGCGCTGCCAGCGGCGTGGGAGGAGGAGCAGCTTCCCAAAACGGGGCACAGCCACCGCTGTGGTGAGATTCTAGGTCAGCAGGTGTGGAGGCCAATTTGGTCTGCAGGCGTTTTTACAAGGTTAGAAAATAAACCTGAGTAAAATGAATGGTGACCTTTATGTAACCTTTGGAGAGCGAAGCTGAGGTTTTATTGAATATCCTGGCTCTGAGTTGGAGGGAATAGCTTTGCAGAAAAAAGGTCTTTATAAACCTGCTTTTAGGAAGAGTGGATTTTTCACTCTTGTTTGTGGGTTTTGTTTGTCTTTGTTTCTTGAAACAATAGAATCTAAAAAACTATATAGGGGGGAAAGCACTATTCAAGTAATAAAAGATTTGGATAAGGTTTACTGTTGTTCGTTTGGAATTCATTGGAGTGCATGCAGTTGTTGACTTCACAGCATCAAACATACGCAATTCCTTGTTTCATAAACATTTTACTTTCCACTGCAGGAGTTTCTTCACTGAAGCAAGTCAGATGGTGTGACATTGTGGTTCAGTGCAGCAGTTCTAATGAGTCCTTAATAAGCACAGAATTGCGGGGTTGTCATCCCAGGCCTCTGTAGCTGGGTTGCTTGCCATTTAGGGGAGTTCTGCATTATTTACATGTGTCTTTATGCCACTGGCAAGTAGGAATCCAAATTTCTACCTGAAAAGAACACTTGGAACCTCCCCCTAAAAGTTTCTGGATACTGTATAAATTAATCAGAAAAAGTCATTTAATTGGGGGAGATGACAGTACTGCTCAGGTTGGGGTGATCAGGCTTATATGGAAGCACTGATAAATCTTTTAATTAATTGGAGCTTGGGGTGGATTTGTTAGTCTTTTTCTGTGTGTTTGTGTAGTTTTGAGAGCAGGGGTTGAGCTTAATGTTTTTATACAGATCCCATAAGTTATGTATGTTGCCTTCTCTTGTTACTCTACTCAGCTGCTTGCCAAACAGAAGTATTTGGAGAAGGGCCAGAGCTGCAAAATTCAGATCAGGATCCAAATTTGGATTTTTGGTTCAAGCCTTTCTAATATCTAATATTACAAAACCTTATATATAAATAAGGAGCTCTTTATTTTTAAACTGTGGCAACAAGGACAGGGAGGTAGCTTCCTCTCCCTCTGGAGCAGTCCAGGTAGAATGCTGGACTGTGTGTTACAAAGCTGTCAGCAGGTGATTCAAAAGGTAAATTGAATAGGTGAAAAAGCAACGCGTGCACTGTCACCCAGAAAGAGCCTGAGCAAAAGGCCAGCACAAATTGGTGCTTTCAAGCCAGTGAGAAGAAGCCCCTAAATCTAAAAATTCTGGAAGTGGTGGGATGTTTCGTGGTGTTTCATTAGGTCTTTGGGAATTTCGAGGGTTTGTTTTGTTTTGTTCTGAATGGAGTTAGCCAGTATCTCAATTTTAATGCTTTCTTGATTTAATGGAAAAAGGATTATCTCTCACCAAGTAGGATGCTTGTTATCAGCTGCTGTGCCATCAGCAGGCTTTCAGTAAGCTGCCCAGTGTTTTGTGTTGTTGAATGTTTAGTCATTAAGACAGTGGGGGAAAAAACATTCAAAACTTCTGAAATATTTTCCTTGTGGCTAGTTTTTAATTGCCTGTGGTTGCTGTGGTGACACTGTGCCTGTCAGAGGGTGGGGAGGTTGGGTGTTGCTGCAGGGCTGAGGTTGGGGGTGGCTCTGGCTGTGGCACCTGCACCAGGTGAGTGGCATTGTCCTCATGGCTGTGTGACCCTCTGTAAGGCACAGCCACCCTGCGAGGGCAGCACCTGGCTGCTCCAGGCCAGGATGTGTGTCTGTGTGTCTGGGGGTGTACCTGTGTTCCTCTGCTGCCATGAGTCCCACTCAGCTTTTCCCTGGAGCTGGCTGGAAGTGCTGTCTCTTGCCCATTGTCAGGTACTTCAAGTTGGGGAAGAAAATCTTGTTCCTGGGGAGAACATGTTTATTAAGTGAGGCATATTTGTATCTCCCTGGAGAGGAAGTTTGTGGTTAAATGTCAAGGTCCATGATGGATGGCTGTCCTTTCTGATGGATGGCCTCGCAGGCATGCAGGCAAGCTGTATTTCTCAGTCAGAAATTCCTGAGTGCCATTATAAAGTTGTTGGGACACCTGTGGGTGAAAAAGATTGCACTGGACGGTAGAAATGACAGTTTGTGGCTTTGCATATAAAGCAGTGGATTATACTGTTTTTAAAGTGGTCAGCAATGCAGACTGTTGGAACTTTTCCCCAGAATGAATGAGGTTGCCTTGTAAGTATCAACACAAGCATCCTTTAGACAAACAAAAATTAGTGTGTAAGAGAAGTGTGCTGGATAATAAGGATGGGCAGTTTGTTATTCTGTGTTTGCCTTGGCTCCTTCTTGCCCTTGTTCAGAAATTGCTTGAAAATACCTGGAGTAGTCTTTGTGACTTCAGTGGAAATATTCCTGGGTGCCTTCTCCCTTCCTCTTCAGAACCACTGCTACATTAAAATACAGACTGGAAAGGCAGTTACTTAGTACCACAAGTGGTAACTCTTTGAAGGCCTCTAAATCGAAAAGCTTTAACATTTATTTAATATTTTTTGTGGATGGAATTTTAGTCTTGTTTTTTAATCTGCTCTGAAAAAATATGACCGTTCCTTCTTTCAGAACCACATGTTAGTTCTATTGCTAGTTCAGCGGAGGAAAGTGCTCAAGAGGCTTGGGTGCTTCTTAAATCAGGAGGAGAATTCTGCAGGGGATTCTGGATCCTGTGTGAATGCAGTGTCTGGAGGCAGTCTGAAACTGAGACTCGAGGTGTCTGCTGCAGGGCTGGACATCCTCTGGCAGCAGCAGTTTGTTGTGTGTGCTGAGGGTGTGTGGGCAGCAGTTTCCTGGGAAGAGCACCCAGGGGCCCTGCCCAGGAGAGCACCCTGTGCTCGTGGGTGCTTGGCATCATCACTCCCAGCTGGGTTCAGATGCTTTGTGCAAGGTCCTGATTGCTCTCTGCTCCTTGTGCTGCTTCTGTGGAACCTGGGAGCTGTGGCTGAGGCATCTGTGAGGCCAGCCAGCCCTTGGTGAAAGCTGCAGCTCCTTCTGCTCTGATGGGACTGTCTGAAGAAAAGGCTAAAAATAATTTTGAACTATTTTTGCAGGAGTCAGACTGTGCCACAGAAACTTTTTATCCAAGCTCTGACAAAGTGTGACAAAATTCCTTTCATTAAGGGTGTATAAAAATGTGGTCAATTTTCTTTTGATTTGATTTTCTTTCTGTATTAAGCCTTTTGGCATGATAAATGATGAGGGCCTACAGTTGCTATTAGTGGCCATATAAACTAAATTAATTAGTTGATATTTAAAAGACAGTCAAGTTACTCACTGGCAGTAATTGGAAGCTGCACACCTGGAACCACATTTTGCTGAAGAGCTAAGCCTGCTTTTGGCTCCAGGAGCCTGCTCTGCAGCATTACCTTCATTATGCTTGATTCCAGTGGTATAATTCAATCACTGACTCCTAAAAAGTTGTGAAATTAAATGGCAGCTGAGGGGAAAATATTTGCCTCTTCCATTCAACAAATGAGTGAAATAGGAATGGTAGATACAGTTTTAAAATGCAAGAAATATCCCTGGAAAAGTATTTTGAGCATAATCTGTTAGCTGTTGGAAGATAGCTTGCTGAATCAAATAAAATATTTTGAAATACTGGTGGTTTGTGTGTGTTTAATTACACTGGACAAAGGTTTGTCTAAATGCAGTTTATAGTGAATCTTCAGTTAAAAATTAATCTTGAGCATCATATTATCGTGCAAAAAAAACCTAAAATGCTGACCCTTAAGATTTGGTAACCTGTAGAGTTAAGTCTGTGATCCATGAAGATATCCAGACACCTCTCCCTTATTGGTTAGTTCTGCGTAGAAGCCAGGTGTCTGATTACCCTGTAGATCCGTGCCTGAATATATTCTGAGTAGTCAGTTTTTGGTTAATAGCAGCTAAAAAAATCATAATAGTCTTGAGCTGTAAGGCTAAGAATAACCATGAAACAAAATACTTTGTTTTGTTTAGTACCAGCGAGTTTAGGCACTCCCCACTTGGCTTTCATGGGACAAATCTGCATGGACTGCATCTTGCTAGCAGCTTCCTTCTCTTGGAGGGAGTAGGAGTGTGGGTTCATATATCACTATGCTTTGTACAGTCAAGTTGGTGACACTTGTAACTTAATTGAAAAACCCAGTTCAGCTCCTGTGTACCATGGTTCTGTGTGTGGAAACCCCTCTGTGAGCACTCAGTCACCCATGTATGCCCTGGGATGCTGTTGGTGAGTAGCTCCAGCTCTTCAGGGTGAAAATAATTGCAATGGTTGAGTGTGTGCAGTGCAGGACTAGTAATTGTTATTTGTCACTTCACAGTGATTCTTGTCACTTTACTAAAGTTCTTCGTTACTGCTGAGCACCTTAAATAGCAGTAGCTCTGTGGTAAGTGTAGGATCTGGAGATAGCTCAAGTGTGTTGTTTTCTCCTGGAATTTGTTAAACTCAGGAAGGTGAGTTGCAGTTTTGGCTTGATTAGTTCAGCTCCTGAGCAAAGGAGTGGCAAAGCAGCATATAGCTCACTGTGAAAATTGAAATCAAACTGTGTTACTAATCAGGAAAGGACATTTTCATTCTCGTAATGTGAACATCTGCTCTCCCGCTGCAATGTTTACGCATGGTGTGATTCACAGGAATGAAAATCCAGACTGATCAATTCTGCAGTGCTCTTAAACAATGTCTGCTTCTGGAAGGACCCCTCAGACAAGTAATTGTGGGTACCATTAGCATGAGGCTTTTGCAGAAGCATAATTCAGTGGATTGTTAGATGCTGAAAACGTGTGGTAGCCTACAGGTGAATGTCAACAGCACTGTTACCCTGCTGAGTACTTGTGTAGAACTGTCTCCATACATCTGAAATATAATTCTGTGCTGTTATGATTTCTGGAAAGTCAGAAGTTTAGTGCAGCTTTTCTGAAATCTGATCTAGATTTAATTAAGCACAGCCTTTTCTGATTTTGGCTCTTTTACTAAGTTGTGATGTAACTGTGCAACTCCCTGGGATGTTTAGAATATGCATGCTATGAATAATGGATCTGTGCAGGTGTTCTGTGAATTGTCTGAATAGGGTGCTAAACTCAGTGGCCTGTGTGGCTGTGGCTTCAGTACTTTGTACTAGCACAGATCACATGACCTCTGCTGCATTTTCAAAAGAAAACCCTGACAATATGAAAACTTCTGAAATAGGTATCAAATGCGTATGGATGATGCTGTGCCTGCAAAGCAAGTGTTTACTTGAGAAGAAGAAGAAGATGACTAAGTTAGGTTTTTGGGTCCTGTCCCCCTCATTGCCTGTAGAAGTAGGATGGTGAGGCAGCAAACTGGCTGCACACATTGTTCCCTGTTCTGAGGACGGAGAACTGAACCCTAAAGTTGTGGGGTATTAAGTGCTGGTCAGATGGCAGGGAAGGAGGCAGTGTGTGGGGTGGAGTGCGTGGTGTTGGCCTGCCCCACACTGCAGGTTCTGCAGTGCTGCCGGGGAGCTCTGTGCTCTGCTCTGGCACTGGGCTGGCCTGATGGGGGCAGCCCCAGAGCTGCAAACATCATCCAGGTGGGAGCAGCCAGTCCTGCCCTGCAGGGCCATGTAAGGTACCTGTTGGACAGAGTTAATTTTCCACCTAGGAGTGAGTGCAGTTGTGTTTAACCTCCTTTTCTTAAAATCCTTAAGAATTGGAATAGCACATGTTTGTAACCTTTCCTACTAAAGATCCTAGTTTAGGGTCTAAAACCATTTTAAAAAGTGCCACATAGATTATTTCTTCTTACCCTCAGAAGGAGAGTATGGAAAGCTGATGAGTTACACTGCTTTAGCATTCAGTGAACTGACCTTTGAGATAGGCAAGAGTCTTCTGGCTACTTGCAGCTCTTTGTTTGCAGAGAGCTTCTGTGTCTAGAGTGGGTTGAAGCTGATGAGCAGAGGTGAGTGAGAAGTACCTCGGTGCAGGTGCAAGTCTGAAGGATGAATGCCTGAAAGAACCTGGGGAAGCTGAACAAGGGGGAGTCCTCTGAGGTGGGAGGTTGTATGGTCACCATCAGGCAGCAGTGCTATGTTCATCCTGCATGTGTTCAGCTCTAAATTTTCACCTGATGGTAAAGTCAAGGACAGGAGAGGGTTCTGGGATGTGCCAGTGAGCAGCATGGCACAAGTTGGAGAGGAGTTGCAGTGAAGCCATGCCCATCTAGCAGGAAAGAAGTGAGTGACCCTTTTAGTAGGCAGATGCTTGGACAGTGCATGTAGATACTCAGGGCATTACTCAGCACAGGGAAACCTAAGAGGTTGCAAGAATTGCATTCCATGGGAGTCAGCAATTGGGTACAGGTTCCTCAAGTGGAAAAAAGGGTGCAGAGGAGCTGTGTGGTGGGCAGCCATGAGGGAAAAGAGAGCAAGGAGAAGGAGGAATGCATGTGTGCAGAAATCAGGGCAGAAGCAGGGGTAATAGGATGTTGCAAGCAGCCTTGAGAGGAGAGGGCTGGATAAAAGCTGAATTTGTTTGCAAAAAGACAGGCTGATACCTTTGGGGGAAGCTGTTCAATGTTGGGGGGAGAGAAGGATCTGTGGCATGGAGGAGGAACAAAGAGTGTGCCAGGGAACCCTGCAGGTTAAGCTGGGCCTCCTCAGTGCAGTGTCTGTGCGAGGCCGCGGGCAGCCCCTGGATTGCGCCTCTGCTTCCCAGTGTGAGCCAGGCCCAGGGGGCAGCGAGATGGCAGCATCCTGGGAGGGCATTTCCAGGCTGGCAAGTGGGACACCTGCAGCTGTTGGCCCTGCAGCGTTTGGGGAGGGGGTGGCTGCTGTGTGCACAGTCTTTCGTGTGGGGCTCTGCAGGGCAGGGGGGTCTCATCTGCTCCCTCAGGATAAAGCCACAGAAAAGCTTGGATGGGACTGGGTTGTGGCACTGCAAACCAGATGACAGCCCCTGGGTATCAAATGAATAGGGAAATAAAGAGGTACAACCAGTAGCAGCAAATCTCTTCTGTTAAGAGAATGTAACTAGGATAGCTGTGGGTCTTGAAAATGTTGAAGGAAATAATGTGAAATAAAGAAGAAGAAACACAGTTTTTATGAGCAGGCTTAAATCTGCCATCCAGGCACCTGTGCCAGCACTGGGAAACGCGTGTGGTGGGAAAGCCTTGCTGCAGAGCTGCTGACACTGGAGCTGTTCTGCTGGATTCAGCTGAGCTCTGAACTATGTGCAGTAAACACAGCACTGTACAGATCTGTACATTTCTGGGTGTGTGTTGCGTGGAAGCAGAGTGTAGAACTCTTCCTATTTTCTCACATGGATATTGTTTTGCTTTGCTATCAGCTGTCTGTAGCCACCATTTCCTAAAGGAAAGGCAGCAGAGGACCAGGTCTGTGACCTGTGGCAGGCTGTGATGCACAGCAAGGTGCTGCCTTCCTCCTCCTCCTCAGCTAGTTGGCTCTGCAGGCACGGAAGAGAAACAATTTTGTGCACGTGTGTTATAGATGTACTGAACTTCCTGTTTGGTTTTTAAGTTCTGCTGAGGAGTGTCACCCCCTTAGTTTCACTAGGCATCCTTTCTTGGAGCCATGTGGGACAAAGGCTGGAGGAAAATCCCAGTGTTTCATAGTTGGCTTTCCAGTGCCTCCAGTTCAGACCCTTAAGTAATAATGTTGTGATGGGGCTTCTGATGACCTCGGCTGAAAATAGCACAGCAGATCTCTTAGCTATCTATAGATTGGATTGTGAAGCAACTGAAGGTTGATTTGTTTTTTCATAGTTTCAAAACCCAGCAGTTTTCATTGTGGAATACATGAGTTGTTGCAATGGATGATTTGCTCTGTAGCCACAACCTGCAGGTCTGGTGACTGTTTCTATCTTTATGCTTTCAGTGGGACATTTCTGAGATGAAATTTCTACTGAAATAATATTTTTGTTATGTTTTTTTGAGATTGTAGATTGTTAGTAATAAATACAGAAAGCATCTCCTCTGAAGTCATATTATCTTCCCACATCCTGTACAGAGGGCACTGCATCCTTGGAACAGAATCTCCTGCCTGAATGTAACAATATGCCCTGATTTTAATTCAGAGCAGTGCTGAAAGAACCAGGGTGAGAGCTGTGTAAAAGCATTTTCTTTGTCTCTTCTCAGAGTTCATTACAGTAACTTATGGCAATATACCGAATTTAAATAAATGTTAAAAAAACCCCAACCCCAGGAACTTAAATGACTGTCTTGTTGGAATAGAGCACCTGGCAGTGTGTGGTTGTTGCAAGTTCTTCTCAGTTATTTTAAGAATAGTGGAACAAGCCATAAGCATTGAATACAACCAGATTTCTTCAGAGAGCTGAAAGAGATGTTTATAGACCTGTGTTTCAGACATAGGTATTCTGATGTCTGCTGGCTGATTATTTCTTGGCAGTTCATTACAATGGGCTACATTTGAGACTTGGGCATTTCATTAGCAGCCTCATCTTCCTTCTTTGTTCAGCTGTTTCTATAGTTGGCTTTATTTATACTCATAAAATGATCATAGTGTTAGAAATGGTGAAGGGATTAAATTTTTATTCTCTATGAACTATTTTAATTGCATTTATTTTAGTAACAAGTGTTGAAGTCACCTGTTTGACACACTTTAACCTGCATTAACTTCAAGGCATGCTGAACCACTATGTTTTTCAGCACTGTGATATAGCATTTCTCCTTCTTATGTCTGATGGGAAACTGGTTTAGCTTATTCTCTGGTGAGTGGAAGGAGGTGGGTTAGGTTACAGGGAGGATGAAGTAGTTACAGCTCACCCTTCTTGTTGTGCTGTTTTATTGGCTTGCTGAGAGTTTGCCTCCTGATTTTGCTGAGAAGGGTGGTTTGCCTGGGACTGAGGAGGAATCTGCTTTCAGACTGAAAGAGACAATATTTACCAGTTGGTGAATTCTTGCTTTGTTTACTTTTTGAGGCCTGAGAGTTGGACACTTTTCTGCATTTCCTCTATTTTTATACTTCAGGGAAATAGCGATACTTCATGTGCTTTTAGGATGCAATTGTGGTCCCTGTGGCTTTTATATGGAATAAATATATATCTGCATTTGAATCCTGAAAGACCGAATTTGTCTTGTATTAAATGTTTTGCCGCTGTTTGCCTGTGTTTGTGGGAGGCTCGAGTGCCTGGTGTCTGGGGCAGACACTGGAATCGCCCGGGGAGGGAGCAGTGCAGGCAGGGACAGAGCCCCTAGGTGGCATCAGAAGCCACCTGATTTTTGGCTGCTGCACGCCCGGGGGTGAGAGGTGAGGCTGGGAGGGGGTCCTGGCCCTGGGGTGCTGGGCCATGCCTGGGGGTGCTTCTCTTTCCCGGTGCCCTGTGCTGGAGCTCCTACGACATTAGCTGAGCAGTATGGGTAGTCGTCATTTTGCTAATTCAAACAAGTTTCAACCTTGTGCAGCTCTGCTTTCTAAATATTTAATTGAAATGCTTTTACAGCCATTTTACTTCTTTATCACAGTGAGCCAAGCCAGACAATGTAACATGGCATATGTTAAGATGTTAATTGAGTAGCAGCGCACATAGGCGGCTGTTTCATAATTTTCTCCTTAGATGATCCTTGGCTCCAGTTTAACATTTCTTTGTGCTTCTGAGTGGAAGGTTATATAAAGATATATTTAGAGCTGTTAGTCTAAGAAAGAGAAGCATTAATTCAGTAAGATTAAGAATTAAGGGCTGATTGCTGCAGGCACTGCTGGGACACAGTGCTTGTCGTGGTAAGGATGTGATAATAGTACCTTTCTGATAGTACCACTTACTGTAATGGGCTTGGTAATCCTTTTATTGAGTGGTTCCTCACAGCACACAGAGTAAATAGAGATTTTTGTTTTCTAAATGTCACCTGATGTCATCAGAGTAGTGGAATTCAGACTGAATCTTTCCAAAAGGGTATGTGGTCAGTTTAATAATGACCCTCCCTATTTTACCAAGGTTTTCAGAAAGACGACTTTGCCAAAACTGTCACAGTTGGTACTTTGTAGTGGACTCTGTATTGTTTTCCTTGGGAGCTGAAGTGGGTTTTTGCAAGAGGGAAAGGGGCAGCGGGACATGGCACAGGTGGAGGAGTTCTGGATGCTGTCAACACCCAAATGCCTCCGGTGCCTGGCAGTGCTGCTCGTGTGCTCCTGCTGCTGTCAGGAGCAGCCCTTGCAGAGAGCCCCTGTGCCCTTTGCTAAGCAGTTTGACAAACAACCTGTGGGGAATGGTGTGGGGCAACAGCTGATGCAGTGGGAAATGGAGGCTTTTCAGATCACAGTAATTTTTGAAAGGAGATGCAGCCAAGACTCTCCTTTGGCAGACAGCTCTAAGTGTTGTCTTGGGTATTCTTCTCTTGTGGAAGGCTTGTTTTCAGGTGTGAGTAAAATACCAGGGCAGCAGTGTCACCGTGCACTGTCAGGGTTGTGTGCACTGCACGTGAGCCACTCAGAACTGTCCTGTGGCCTGAACAGTCCCTGGTGGGTTTTTGGTTTTCCCGTTTTTCCAAAGGACGTTTGCTTTATAACTTTGTAAACATTTTCTCTCTCAGTTGGCTGAGAGGGTGGTTTGCACTCCGAGGTGAATAACTAGGTAACTGTGCCCATGGTAAGTAACTGCACAGTGGGGTTTTCCATTTTAGTTGCAACTTTTTGCTGTAAGTCCTGCATGTTGGGTAATAATGTAACTTAATACTCTAGTACTGGAAACTGGGACCCTACAGAGGGGAGCCCTTGCTGTCTGATCAGGAGTTCAGCTCTGCCTTCCTGATGTAAGGCTCAGTTATGAGCAGTGATGGAAAGTGGTTTCTTTTCATCAATTGCATTATGGTTTGGCAGAAATTAATGTTTTCTCTAGGCTGTCCAATAAGTGCCAAGCACATGAAGCACAGCTATACAGAGGCTGGTTTTGGGAGGATGTTTCAGTTCATGCAAATATTTGCAGTCTTGGGCTGAATGGGATACAGAATATCTGTGGCAATTTCACAGAATGCTCCAAACTTTTGATGAAAAAATCACTCTGGGCTTCCCACATGTGACCACCTACTCAAACCATTATTAAATTCTGCACAACAAATTGTAGCTCCACTTGTCTGCTGAGTTTGGTTGAACTGGCTCTGTTGTTGACATCCTCCTCCATTTGAGGGATGAGTCCTCTGCCAGTGCCTGAATGGTGACAGCCATGTCCTGTGTGACTTTTGGGGCTGGGAGGTCTCCCCTGGCTGAGCAGAACAGCGATGTCCTGGAGGTGCTGCTGTCCCCCCTCTGCCAGGGACCCAGCCCAGGAGCCCCTGTGGCAGTGTCAGGCTCTGGACATGTGTCCCAGGAGAGGAGCTGTGCTGCAGGGGGGGATGTTCACTGTGCTCCCACAGTGCTGGTCCTGCTGCTACCTTTCATGGGGGCTGGATGCTCTCAGCTGCAAAGCTGCTAAGGGTTAGTTCAGTGCTGTGCAGGCTTTGGGAAGGCTCAGGGTTAACCAGGCAGTGGCTGATAAATTCAAGGGCTTTCTTTTATTTCTCTCAACCACCTCCCTTTTTCTGGTCTCACAGACATGAGGATTCTCTTATTCCTTGTGGTTATATGGCTTCTCTTATTTGCAACATTAAGGAGGTACTCGTGCTCAGAGCAACTGAACTCTGCCACTTCTGCTAATACAATAGTCCCATATTGCTCAGTACAAGTCAGGTGCCTCTTCCTGAAAGTAAAGGATTGCTTAATTAGAGGAAGGTTGGCAGCATCGGGTTTTATGCCACTTAGGAAAAAAAATTGCATCTCTTTGCCTTATTCTTCTGCTTTTTTCCCCTCTCTCTCCCTCAGTGCAAAGTAAACTCAGCTGCTCACCTGGGAAGAGAACACACTCCTCATTCTGCCCATGCCAAGTCAGGGCTGTTCTGAGCAGAAATACAGAAATCGGTCAGGGAAAACAGAAATGCATACTTTAGCAGAAGATAGAAGAGCAGTTTGAGGAAATACTTTCATCTGATTTCTCCTCATCTCATTCTCCCAAAGAAAATTTCAGGAGTTTGTCTTCAGCCTTTAGAAGCTTCGGTCACTACAGCCTTTGAAACTTACCTTCAAGAATCCTTCAGAGGTCTTGGCCCTTCCTGTAAGGCTTTTTGCTGCAGACCCAAAAGAGCCAACACATGGTTCTCTGGGAAGTTTTAGGGTCTGGGGTTCTCCATGACAGAATCCACAGCAGCTTTTGCAGGGAGCTGCCCTGTGCTGCTTCTCCAACCACAGCCTAAGAAACCTCCTTTTCTCTGCTGTTTTATTGATTAGTAGAAGCTGGGTGCATGTTTTTGAGTGGCTGGTGAGTAGGTGACCAGAAGTGGCCAGGTTGATCTGCACTGGTCGCTGACATTTTTCAGAGCAGAGCTGACATTTTTCAGCATTGCTGTAGACAGTACAACAGGGTCCCTCTTGAGTCACTTGTGTGCCTTAACTTTGAAACAGTCAGTAGGATGGCACCCACTGAATAAATGCCTCTTGGTGGTTGGGATACTGTCTGTATTTTTTGATTGGAGAGGAGCACATACAAGGTTTTGATATAAAAATTTATGCTCCATGGTTATTGTGTTGGGTCATTGGGCACAAGTTGGCAAATCCAAGGCAGCTGTAAAAGCAGCCACATTTGTTGTTGCTCACAAGAGACAGCTACCCCCAGAATCACAAATCTTGTCCTGAATAAAACTGCATCAAGTAAGTGAATTAATTTCACTTGAGGGATACTGTCATCATGAAGAGCTGTGAAAGAGAGAGTAACAGCAGCTGTGCTGCTAGGTGGGGTGAATTGCAATGAGCCTCCAGGAGGGGCAGTGCTGGCTGTGGGCTTTAGGTGCAGTTTTTGAGTTTCCAATGGGCTTAGGTTCCAAACAGATTCAAATGGTTATTTTCATTAGAAAGAACATAGTTCCTGCTGCTCTCCTGCAGCTGCTCATGGGTAGCAAAAATATGTGGGTAATGGCCTCCAGATGTTAGAAATGGCTCTGTGTAGGGCCTGATTCAGCCTGGTTGTTGAGATTTTTGGTTGCAGGCACTGTAATTGCAATAGTAATTAGATAAGGGACGCATTTGACAGGGACAGAAGCAGACTGACTTACTTGTAAATGAAACTTCAGCTTTCAAAGCATGTATGTCCTGCTAGAGAAGAAGTGGGGCAAAATAAACGAAGGTGGCAGGCGTAACTGGGATGTCTGTCCCTTTGCCACCTTTGTCACTTGTCCTTCTATCTTCTGATGAGCTGGGGATGTATCCTGCAGTGTCACCAAATGGAGTGTTTCTGTGCAGTGCTCAGGTCCATGAGAAGGTCACTCCCAGTACTGTCCCAGTCAAAGGGCTCATTCCTCAGGGCTGCCATTGCTTGACTTGGATTGCCTCTGCTGGAAGGGAAATAAGCATTTTTGTCATTAGGTACAAGCTTTATAAAGTGAAGCAACATTTACCTGTGCTATGGTTAAGAAGAAAGAAACCTCAGTTTACCACTAACAAATTTTAAAGATGTCCTCCCAGTATACTCAAGAGCGTGGAGCAGGAGATGGAAAAATTGTTTATTAAATAGGGATCACACTTACCCCTGCTCAAGCAGTGGGACCTTTGCCTTTTACAATGTCACAACATCTGTTTGCAGATTGGAGGACATGAATTTGAGGGGGACATGAACTTTCCTTTTTGTGCCACCAGTTTACAAAAAGGAAACATAGTGAACTCTATTTCCTGGCCCTGTTATTGCTCCTCTGCTGCAGCTTCTCAGCGCTGTTGATCGGTGCTGTAGGAGCAGAGGTCACAACGGGAAGAGCCTGAACTAAATTTGAGAGTTTACATTTCCTGACTCAGACTGATAGTTGGAGATAAAAGGACAGCTCTAGGGATCTCCTACCCAGCTGCCTCCTGGCAACTTGCCTCTTTCTCTTTGCAAGAAGAAGATGTTAATGCAGATGGGCATGCTGATGCTCAGGTTGGCAGGAGGGAAGCTGTGCTGGCTGGAGTGTGCTCTCCTGAAGAGCCCAGTGCATGGTGTTGTCTGTAGAGGCTGTTTGGACTGTTTCCTGTGTCTGTACCCTGTCTCCCTTGCCCTCTATGCACCCTTTCTGCATAAGCTGTCATGTGGAGCCATACAGGAGGTTTGGGTACAGGAATGGGTACAGATGCCTGATTCCTGTTTGTAGGAGAGACTGTTGTAGGAGAGGCTGTTTGTCTGTAGCAGCACAGGGACTGTGGGACCTTGCTCAGGGCTGGAGCAGTGGTGGAGTCCAGGGTGGAGAAGTTCTGCTGGAGCAGCTGTGTCCCCATCAGTTTGCTCAGCTTTGGGTCAGATGCACTGGCAACATGCAGCAGCAGCAGGTTTCCATGCTTAGTGCCCTTTGACTTTCTGGTAAGATGGTGATTTTTGATGAGTGAGATGATATTTAGGTTCCCTTCTTCAGTTGCTGCAGTATATGTGAGCATCTTTCCCAAGGCGAGGCAAAGCTTCCATTTTACCATCCGTAGCACTCCCTGTTCTTCAGAATCCCCAGCAGCTCTGCTCCTGTCTCCTTGCGGTTCCTGTCTACCCACCTGATGGCTTCTCCTACACCAAGTCAGCTGAAGTGGATGTCTGCTGATGGATCTGTCTCAGTGAACTTGTCAAATGTTCTTACCTGTTGAAAGCTTTTATTGTATTCTGTGACTTTAACCTGAGTGGTTCTTGTATGGGAAGGGACATCAGTGTTAGCAGCCTCTACAAAAGAGATTTTTGGACTGTCTTGTTTCAGAGTGGAAGTGGTGTAACAAGCAGGGCAACCAAGTTCCTGCCTCTGGGCATCTGATGGAACAGCAGATGCTGGTTCCTATCACCACCAGACACCAGAGCCATTTGTTTTGCTTGTTTCTAACTTATAGTTTTAGGAGATCCATCAGGTGCCTGACTTAGTCTAGCTTTTTTAGCATCTGTACAGAAGTAAAACAGCTTCTATGAGGTGTTTTGTTGTTTAAGGAGATTGAATTATGTTTTATTTTACCCAGGAAAATAATTGCTTTCTGAACTCAAAAAAAAATTGTTTGATGCTTGTTCAGTATGTGCTCAGGCTAGGGTTTTCTGTATGGGAAACCTCCTGCTCCTCTTCAGGGCAGTGATAAAATGCCTTTAACTAATGCTGTCAGAGGAAGCATGTGAAGTGCAGCACCCTTAAGAAACACAAGAGCTGCTCATGGGTGTGTTTATAGGAAGTATAATAAGTTCCATACTGTTTGCCCACCTTGGCACATGCACTGAGGTCATTCCTGGCATATTTCTATTGAATCCCCACCCAGTGCAGTCTTAATAAGCCAGCTGGGAGGTAGAGAGACTAACTTGGAAAAGTCCAGAGTTGCCAGTGGAATAACAGCTATGTGCCTTGTAGCAGCTCTTTGGAAAGCTAGAAATCCATGCCTTGAAGTGGTGGGATTTACTGAAGCATGGGGAGAAGGGGATGTTAATTGTGTTTACAGATAAACAAGTCAAATGCATTTGAATTGTGTAAGAGCTACAATAAAAGTAGTGACATCCGTCCTGGCTGCACTGCAGCTTGGGATAATAGTTGCAATGGTATTTCATTTTAAAAATGCAGTTCTTATGTAAAAGAACAAGAAGCAAGAATTCTAACAAGCAGTTAAGTTTGGGTGGCTTTCTACAGAAAAATTCCATAGACTAGCAGGATATTTCAAGATATAAAGCCTGTAGTGCAGTGATAGAAATTCTAATATGTAATGTTTTTGTCATTGATTTTAGACTAATTCAGTGTTTCTCTTCTCTCTCTCTTCCCTCACATCTAGCAAAACTGTACAATCTAAAGTGGACTGCATTTTGGTAAGTACAACTCCAGAATGCTTTTCAATATTTAATGAGCTGCAAGACCAAAATAGATGGCTCTGGAGACTGACAGCTATTATGAAGCCTTTCCTTAGCAGTATTTGAAGGTACTACCACTAAATGTGATCAAAATGAGTTACCATCTCAGGTCCCTTCCCAGAAATGTGCAACACTGCAGGTCCTGTTAGCTCTGCTGTGCTGCATAAGGCTGAGAGATCATTTTTTGGAGCAGGAGGGCCCTTGAATTGCAAAGTCTTCATCTGTGCATGAAAATAACAGGATCTAGTCAGTGATAAGATATTATTTTTGGGAAGCACTAGTTCAGAAAGAGGTTTTATTTGTTTTTAGTAGTGAGCAGGTTGCAAGTTTTTTTTAAATCAGAGTCTTGAGTTAATAAATCTTAGGACTGGAAGGGATTGCTTATCCTGACTTGCTACCTTCAGCACTTCATCCAAAGGTACCAGTGGATAAGACAAAAAAGTGTCATAGACAGCCATCTGGATCCTATCAAATAGTATGGCTGAGCTAACAGAGAATACTCTTCCAAGTCACACTATCAAAGGCTAATTCAAGTGGTACTGAATTGTCTTGCCATAAAATGTTTTAATTTATTGTTGTGTAAGATTTAAAGCTTTACTGTGTTTCAAACAAACTTTGGACCCCATTTAACCTCTGTTTAAAAGTTCTTGGATGCACCCAGTGGGAATAGGGATGCAGAATGTAATTTTTGTCCCTTTTATTCCTTGTTGACCTTTGTGAACACCAAACAGATGCCTTAAGATCTTAATTTTGTATGTGAATCTTCAGTGGTAAAAGGACAGATTGCAGAACTGCATTTGTAAAACTCTTTTAACACCAGGTATTTCTGTAGAAAAAAAATTGGAGTTGGGGTAGGTGTTTCTAAGTAGCATGGGAGAGGGAGTAAATGAGTAGGAGGCTTACCAGCCATCTACTTTTGGCAGTCTGTTTTAAGAAAATGAAATTACACTAGGACTATTTTTGCATTAAATTCTGCAGATTTATGGACCTTGTGTACTGAGGTAGGGATTATCAGTTTGTATTGAGGGTATTGGGTAGGTCTCATCCACTGGATTGGCAGAGAAGTCTTGGACACAAAGCAGTCTCCATGCTTTGACCTGGAATGGAGCAGCAGTGTCCTGATGGTCTAATTTTCTGTTCCAGATGCCTCCTTGTCTGTCCTGCTGATGAGTTCAGAGGAATTGTGTCAACAGTGGAAAAGTCACTCTAGGTTAGCAAAGGTAGATCTAATGCTGTTCAGGTTTTAAAAAGAGAAATCCAAGATCAGAATAGCTTGAGGAAATCAAAATTTAGCGGAATTCTGGCAAAATTGTTTCAGTGGTTTTAAGTGCTTTGGAAAGCTGTGAGCTGCAAGAGAGAATCTAAAATTGCATGTTGGACTGAAAGGCTGTGGCTGTGGAGCTCTGAATCCCCCCTTTGGTAGCACCAGTCACAGCTCCCATGTGCAGAGCTGCACATGAATGTTCCTGGGCTGGCAGGTTCACGCAGCTCAGCAGGGAGAGCCCTAGGAAGGAGCAGAGGTGATGGCAGTAGCCTGGTGTGGAGGGCTTTGCAAAGCAGGCACTGTAAGAGCCCTGAGACTGCAGCTGCTCAAACAAGAGTCCGGAGTTACCTGCCTTCAACTTGTTACACTGCACCCCTCACATCCCGACACACTGTCACTTTCTGGGAGATCATAAGAAAATCATTGTGTGCTGTGCAATCCAAAAAAGATAATTAGCAAGAATTGTGGTGTAAACAGTCATTAAAAATTCATTATAACAGCTTTTTAACTGTAGTAAACATGTCTAGCAGTAGATTCTCTTATGATTTCACTTGTTATATTTGTAGCCACATACGAAGTGAACTTTTGAACCCAATTTTTAAAACGGTTTGCTCCATATAATCACTCAGCAAGAAGGTTTCTTTCCTTAGTGCTCTGAAAAGAGGTCAGTGCTGGATTGATGGGAACCAGAGCTGCTGTGGGGTGTGCTGAGGCAGTGTCCGTCAGTCCTGTGGCACCAAAGGTGCCTCTTGTCTCTTGGGCCCTACAGCAGACAGACAGAAGCTCCAGGAAGCCTTGGCAGCTGTGCTTGGCCACTGTCAGAACAAAGCTGCCATGTGTTTTTAGGGCTTGTTTGGAGTGTTTAGCACATGAAATATGTTCCGGATTCTGCTCAGATAAAGCATATCAAATGTATTTATTAGCTGCTTTCTAGAATTAAAAAGGTGGTTTTAGTATTAGTTATTTTCTGTCTTGGTGATATTTCCAACAAACCATCTGACCTAGAGTAATTCACCTTTGCTTTTTGTTTCTCTATTCTTAGAATGGGGAGATGATTGCTTGACTACTTTGCTATTTTTAGTTCTGGTTGTTAAATAATAGATATTTGTTCTGCTGAAGTATGACAAATTTTAGGGCCTTTCTGCCAGTAGGTGCTGGTTACATTGCCATTGGCACAGCCTTTTTCACTTTGATTAGAGTATGGTTGTCTATAAATAATCAAAATGTGGAAGGAAATATTAAGAGCAGTCTATGCTCTCTAAAACAGTGTCTTGCATAAAGCTTGCAGAGTGCCCCTGGCCTTCAGCTCCCCTTATCCAAACTCGAGGACAGAAATAACCTGTAATTCTACTTTCATTATGGAATTTGAAATAGTTCAAATTTGAATGACATTTGCACTGTGTACACTACAGAAGTAGCAGCTCTTCTGATTGTTCTTCTTATATTCTTCTTCTATGTTATTTAAAGTTTGGCCTGACTAGGTAAACAATCCAGAAAAAGCACAGTTTTTTTGCTTGGAGTTTTCCTATGGTAATCCCCTTTGACAACTTTGAAATCAAGCTTGACTAATGTTTGTGACCTGTCAGTAGATCAGCAGTCAGAGAAAACCAGGAAGAGAGAACCAACCCACCAAGGTCAGGAACCCTGCAAGATATTCTTTGATTTTGTTCAGATTCATGTTCAGATCTCTAGGTTCTCTGCTTCAAGCAGAAACATGAATAAACTCTGTTTCCTATAGCACAGATTAGGTCCTTAACCTCATTTTGTGCCAAATAAATCTTTGTCTCTTTATGCTGCAGAAACTTGCAGTGGCAAGTTAGTGTCTCCCAGAATGGAAACAGATATCAAAACCTGCTATTTTAATTTCAAAAAACCCTCCCCCACATAATTTTGGTCATCCTGGTTTATTTCACAGATGTTTTATTTTGCTCAATCAAAATGCCTATTAAAATGATAAAGTTGCATCTGTTTCAGTGAAAATCTTGTTCTAGGTCTATCTTAGGCAGCAAAAAGACAGATTCATTTGGAGCAGATCTGTTGGTTTAATTTGTTTGCTACTTATTTTGTGCATTTCTGTAGTTACCTATCTGTATTTGGTAACTGTCAAAACAGAAATAGCAGAGATGTCTGTTCTTTTATCTGTTACTGAAAGTCTTTGCTTAGCTGTGACTTGAGGTTTTTAATTCTTTGTCCTTAGTTTTTCTGTCTCAGAATATATGATCATGGAGGTATTTTGAGTGCTTGATGATTTTTGGCTAAATTGAAGCCAAGTTGCAAAACTTAGTATGAACACTGTCTGCTCCCCATCTTTGAATCTTCCTTTGTTTTATAAGGTTCCAGTTGCAGGGAATAAAGGTAATGCGTGAAGAGCAGAGTACCAGAGGCAATGCTTTGTGCTGCCTTTACACCTCAGTCCTGCAAGAACTTTAGCATGCTTGTGCATTTTGCTAATGCAACTTCAAGAAATATGGTTTATAAATAGCCTTTGGAGAATTAGACCATCTTCATCTGATGTGATAGAACCAGTCAATCAAGGTCAGGATACTTCAAGCAGGATTTTTATTTAGATCTTTTTAAGTAGCAGAAAAGGATTCCCCAGACGTTGCTCAGGCTCTGTGGTTTTTAGAACAACAGTAGCATGAGCTTTAACAGGCTGCACAAAGGGGAGTTTGTCCAAGGTGGTGCCAGCATCACATTCTTCCTTTTGATGCCACTCAAATGGCATCATTCCTTTTCTCTTCCACTCTAATGACCTATTTTTTCCACACTGTTGACCTGTTTGGGGATTGGGGTGGGAATTTGTAGACTATTTTGTGTTCTTGTTTCTTTTTATTTATTTCCATATGCATCCAACCTAGCACAAAGGATAACAAAGAATGAATGAACCTTTTTCTTCTTGGTCAGCTAGTAGAGCAGCTGAAGTGCTCCTCCAATTTCTCAAATTCTGTGATTCTGACTGCATGAAAAAATTGTAAATTCTTGATGCTTTGAACAATTGCAGTAACACATCTGCAGTTATTACTGGATTCACCAGACCTTTAGCATTGAGAACTGGTGCATGTCAGCTGAGATTGAAGAAGAGACTGTAGTTATCAAGACTGTAACCAAGTTTTGAGGGTTTCAGAAATAAGTTGAGAAAACAGCCTAAACAAAACACTGTTTAACAAATTTTAACTGAACAAAATGCAGTTTTTTCCAAATCTACTTGCACTGACTGTCACACTCCATCTCCTTGCTGCCACTTCTTCAGTTTTAAGATGATTTTCTCTAAATAGATTCAGTCTCATCTAATAAGCTTAGGTTTATCTAATTATCAGCCAGGTAGGATTACCTCTGTGAACTGCCTGTGACTTCTTTTAACTCTCCCATTCTGAGGAGGTCCTGCCTTCCAGGGCTTCCCTGCTACTGTTGCTGGAAGCTGAAGGAGTTGTGCAGAAAGTGCTGCCTAGGGCCAGGCATGGAGAGGAGTGGGGTTTGAGTGCAGACAGTGAGATAACATCACTCCAGCTGCCTCTGCCAAGGATGGAAGGCAGCTGTAATCCTCAGGAGCCTCAGATGTAGGGATGCAGTTTTGTTCCTGGGAGAGTGACCAGCTCACTCACATCCTTTGGAAAAGGTTCTGCTAACACAGTCCATTTTTTCCTCTGTTGTTGGGTTTTTTTGTTTTGTTTTTATTTATTTAGGGGGGTTGGCAGGTGGGACCCATGTAGCAGAGTGCCTCAGACAGGGCCCTTCCACACAGCCCCTTCCTCCTAGCATGGCACAGAAATGGCCTCTGCTGCAGTGTATTTTGATGAAACGTTTAATATTTCTTCTAAAACCTTGCCTCCTGTGTTGCATAGAGGCATAGATTTGGAAGGGAGAACTTGTCTTTCACTTCAGTGTCAGACTCATGGGGAGAGGAGGGGGGGATTTATTTTGCCTGTGATGCTTTTGTCTCATGGACTAGTGCTTACCGTGCAAGGTAATCCCACCCAGACAGTGCCCTTTGGTGTGCTGCTTGGGCTTTTGCCATTTAAAACAAAAAGAGCTAAGTTCCTTGGACAAGAGGATGTCTAATAATGAAATGCACTTTTTCCTGTTAAATTTCTGTCTTCTGAAAAATGATTAATTTTCTGCAAATTCTTTCTTTGGAGAACGTTGACTTTGCAATAACGAGCTTGCTAAAGGAAAACCCACCAATTTAAATGCTGTGAGTCATACAGGAAAGGCAGAACAGAGAATTTGACAAAATGCACTTATTATTAAGAAATACCTCTCTGGATACTTGGTGGTCTGAGCACCAACCACTGCTGTGTAAGCTGCTGTAGAGCCACACAGAAATTGGTGTCAGCAAATTTCAGGAGTTTGTCAGAGGAAAAAAAACCCAACAAAATGTTGTGGTTTGCTGCAGCTTATAAAAGCAGCACATGCAGTGTCTGTTGCCTGTGAGCTGCTGGAAGGGTCTCTCTTAGCTCTGGGCAGGTCTGTGGCATCGCTGGTGGCCCCGTTCTGTGCAGCCCTTCTGGGGTGGGGTTTGCTGGCTGGGATTATTGGGACCCTGTGCTCTGCCAGCACCCTTCCCTGCACACCCTGTCCCACCAATCCTTGTGCAGGGGCTGGGTCAGGCAGGAAGAAGTGGAACCTCCTCTTTCATGTGCTGCTCTCAGTTTTGTGCCAGCAAGGTTGGTCTGGATATGGCTAGCTCTGGTAGGGAGCCCCAGTTTGAAGTGAAGTTTAGGTTTTTAGTTTCCCCACTCCCCATTCTGCTCATTGCTGAAGTGAGCCAGGTGTCACTGCATGTTGGTCCCTCCTCTTTTCTCTTCCTTCTGGATGATGTTACGTTGGCAGTAAGATACCAGTAAAGACAAAGAGAATTAGCAGTAATCCAGAAGCTGTATTCTGACTTTAAAAAGGATCATGTGAGTCTCCAACTCTGCTGGTGCACCAGCTCAGGCAGTGCTTCTGTAGCATCGTCCCAAATGAAACGCCCTGCTTCCTGCTGCTGGGCAGACCCTGAGCAGCTTATCACTGATTTTCCTGATTTTGATTTTTCTGATTTTCCTTCTATTTTGAAGTCCATGTACTGGTTTCAGATGACCAAAAGTCTCTGTGTAGCAATCACTGGCTGCAGTCACCAGGTAAAACTCCCCCTCATGTCTGATCCTCAGCTGGTATTTCTGGAGGAGGGGTCTGGCATAACTGAGATGGATGTTCACTGAAGGGCTTGTGTGCAGTAACAGTTTCAATAAGTGATTTCCAAAGGAAACAAAAAAGTACATATGTACATAGGTAGAGTTTTAAATGGCTTAATGAAAGTCTATGGCTCTTAACTATTACTGAATAGAGTGGATTGCAGGGTCACATCTGGCATTCTGTGCTGTTACAGCATAGCTGGTTGTGATTCTGCTTTCTCAGAAGTGCTTCTTGTGTGCTCTGACAAGACCAAGTTTTCATGTTACATGTCTGGTTACAGAAGCAATCCATTGTTAACATTTTTCCAGATTCTGCCTTTATCGCGTGTGAATTTTGTAATTGTAACAAGTGCTTTCTGGTGGGTGAGGGTGTGCAAATAAAATAGGAAATCACATTTCCAGTCACATAGTGCTCACAGTCATGTTCTTTCACATAAATAAATATATTCTTGTTTGAAATTATATTATTTAGGATATACTGTCAGATAACAGTTTTTAGCTGTCAAGCTCAACTATTCTTACTTGCTTTTTCCTCTCCTACCTCTCTCCCTTATTTTTTTTTCCAAACCAAAACACCTTATTTAGCAAGAAGTTGAGAAGTTTACAGACCTAGAGAAACTCTACCTCTACCTTCAGCTGCCTTCGGGTCCCAACAATGGAGACAAAAGGTATGTGTGTGAGTGTAAAAGTGCACAGCTAGTACTGAAAACTTGCTTTACTTCCTGTGGCACTTAACTGCTGAGGAATCATTCACATCATGTTGGTAGCAGAAGCAACCTTTATTAAATATTAAGTACTCTTTTTTCCCCTGAAGATCAGATGTTGGGTTTTTTTAAAACTTTAGAATATTTTATTGCATGAAAAGCTTGTGATTATAAATATCCTGAAATGAAAGAGTCATCAGAGAAAGTGTTTCACAGTCTGTGTAATTGTTCCTACACTGTTTATGTATGAAGTCATAAAATAGCAACACCAATGTGATGGTGGATGAAAGAAAAAACTGATGGTATTTCTGGTAACACTCATTTGACTAAAGGAAGTTCTAGAAAACCAGCCTGCAGATCAGAGTGTCACAAAATAAACCTCTTCCAGCAGGATGGTTATAGCAGGCAGATGCCTATAGGAAGCACACTATCTCCTGGGAAAACTTGATGTTCCCAAAGGACAGCTGGCAAACTCAGTGGGCAAAAGCTTAGAGGTGGCCAGTAAGGAATAATAAATTTAAGAGTCACTGTGTACTCACAGCTGTGTATCAGTCAAGAACTGAAGTGTGGAGTCTGTTAAATTGTGGATGAAAGAGGGAGAAACCACTGCCCAAGGCTCAAGGAATAGGTAAATCCCTGAGGTGCAGGCCCTGTGTCTGTGGTGTCTCTCCCCCTGTATGGGCAGACAGTTATGAAGTCCTCCACAGAGGCATGTGCTGATGAGCCCTGCTGGTTGTCTCTGCAGTGATCAGCTGTCCATGTCGTCCAGCCGTGCCCAGCAGATGCACGCCTTCTCCTGGATACGCAACACCCTGGAGGAGCACCCCGAGACGTCCCTGCCCAAGCAGGAGGTGTATGATGAGTACAAGTGAGTGCCCTGTGTACAGCTCTAGCTCTGTGACACTGGCTCTGCAGGTCCCCCACTGCTGTGTGGGACACGTGATGGACCATGCTGCTGTACCTGAGAGTGCAGTAGCTGCTCTGTGGCAAACTGTA
The DNA here is from genome assembly GCF_901933205.1 of Camarhynchus parvulus. Classification (NCBI taxonomy): domain Eukaryota; kingdom Metazoa; phylum Chordata; class Aves; order Passeriformes; family Thraupidae; genus Camarhynchus; species Camarhynchus parvulus. The sequence goes on from NC_044580.1 coordinate 7,312,295, forward strand.
TTCATTGCTACTGCCTCTGGAGATAAGACTGTGATGTTTAAATTGTGCGTTACATGTACAGTTGCTGAAGGAAAGGTACAAGTATTTCTTAATGAGTGAATATCAGTATCAGGTGAATGAATGAATATTGGGTTTGTTTTGTGCAGTGGCACAGGTAAAAAGCATCAGTTACTGTCTTACCATGTGTGTTGGTCTGCTTGTTTACATACCAGTGTGACTGCCTTAACAAGGGTGAGGGGTTGAATTGTTCCCCATAGATGCAGATGTTTTGCACATATGATCTTGCCCATCACACCTTTCTTTCCAGAATAATGCATAAATATTGGACCTTCCTACAGCAAACCTGATTTCTACAGAGGCACAATATATCTGAATATGTATGAAACCAGTAACCAAGGCCACTGTGAGTCTGTGTTGTCAAGTCTCAAAGCTACCGTGTAATGAGAAAGCGATTAGAAGCAAGGGAGAGGGAGCTGTCTGATGAAAGTTGGATTTGAATTCATTTACAGAACATACCCCATGGGGGAGGGGGAAAGAAATAATCATCCTCAGCCCAGTTGCCTGAAGATGAATAACAGATTTATGATCTAGTATGAGTATTTCCATAATCTGAACGATTACTGTAATTTGCAGGGAGCTGAATCCCTTCACCTCCTAAATGCCTACAGAATTCACCCCACAGTAATTGTTATTGCAGGGCTGCCTTCTGCAAATACCTCCTTTTAATGAACTCTCAGTGCTGAGGTGTTTTACCGTGATTGAGCTGAAGCACGATGGCGCTGGGGTTGATAAACAAGCACACACCTATTTGTGAGCTCCGCAGGGCCGGGGCGGTGCCGCAGCCGGGCAGCGCAGCCAATGGCACAGACACAGCCCAGCGGCCAATCCCCGCGCAGCAGCGCCCGCGCCCACACAGCAACAGCGGCAGCTGCTGTGCACCACAGAGATGATGGGAGCCTTATTCTTAAATATATTTCTTATTTAATAATTTATGGCCTGCTTCAGCAACAAATCTGCTTGGCTTCCATGCTGTGCCAAGCTGCAGATGCCCGGAAATATCATCATCTACAGATTGTGGAGTGTGAAATTTGGATGGCTTTGTATGTAGCTGCATCAAGTATTTGTGTATTGTATTTTTTTCCCTAACAAAATAAGGGTGGTAAGCAAATATTCAGGAAAATATCAAATGTTTGGAATCTGTTCTCCTTTGAAAGCTTCTGTTCTGTTTTTAAAACATTCAGTTGCTTTGAATATTTTCGTGAGCTATTCTTACACACAAAAGGAGAAGTAGTCTTGGAGTGGGATGTGGGGAGCAGGCATATAAATATGTGAGTTAGTTTTGATATGTCCTTTTTCTTTACCTAAGGGTGCTAAGACCTCACAAAACTCAGTTCTCTTATATTAACCAGTTACCATATCTCTTTTCTGTGTGCAGAGATGGATCTTGCATGACCTCACATAAGCAAGCTCATGCACTCTGCATGTGTAAATCAAAAGTGCCAGGCTTCAGAAGTCTTCTGCATCATACCAGCATCTTCATTCCTGCCATAAATTTTGGCTAAAATAAATCTTGCAAAACTACCAGCCTTCTGCATCACCTTCCATATTGTTTTTCTATGAAGAGGGAAAGACAGAAGCTTGCACTGCACAAGTGTTCACCATTGGCAAGTGCTCATAGTGCTTTCAGCTCCTCCACATTTCAGTAGCCCCTTCTCACTGGGCTTATTCACTACAGTGACTCTTCTTTCTGTTTTGTTACTCTTCAATTTAAGTGTGAATTCATGTTTCTATCTGGATAAAAATGAGTGGATTCATCTTTCTTTTGAAAGGGGTAAAATAAATTTAAAATTCATCACAATATAAGGCAGTAGCACTTGGGAAGGCTGAGAGCTTGCAGCTGAATTTTAGAAAGGAGGTAGAAGGGAGCTGGTTCACCTCTTGTTGTGCTGTGATCCTCCTTGTACTGACAGAATACATTGAGCTCTAAGAGGCTGGGTTTCTGTCAGGTGCTCCAAGTTCTTCTGCCATCTTCCTCTGGGAGTTATGTGGGAATACAGGCTGGAAAGTGTGGGAGCTCAAGGGGAAGTGCCCAGCACATTATCCAGCCTGCAGTCAATGGATGCTGCTTCCCATTAGATCCTTTCAGTGTTTTCATGTAAGTCAATTTTACTTGGGTATCTTGTCCCTATTAGAAAACATCCTTCTGCATGCTGCCATGTGTAGATTTAGCTGAGTTTAGAGAACTAAGATTTCAAATCTAAATGCAGTCCTGCAGTATTTATGCAGACAAAATCCTTACTTGCCCACAAAATGATTTGTTGAGCTTTCAGTAAACACTTGAGTTCTCTTATCTTACTTCCGCTGCCGTGACGCAAGGGATGAAAGTCATTCATATTTAAGTTTGGTGTCCTGAAGATTCACTTGATACACTTAATATGGATTAGGAGGTCTTTGAGTCATCCTGTATCTCTTTCCTTTAGTCTGTAAATCATTAATCCTTGCTTTACTGGCTGCTAGGCCACTGGGTGCCACCTGATGCATAGATTATAAGCACTAAGTGTTAAGAATATTAACCACCAAGTTAGAAGAATATTCAGAAGCTAACACAGAAGAGGCAGTAGGTATAGATATACCATGTCTGTTGAACACATCAAGGACACAAGGTACATACTAATCTTGTTGGGTTGTGCTTAGCCAGGGTTTTTATATAAAATTCCCTGATAGGAATAGGATGGGACCTATTGTGTTGCGAAGTCTAGTCCCATGTCTTAAGCAACTACCCGTAGAATTCCTTTGGAAGCCAATCGAACTCCTCTTAAAACAGTTGTTTCTCACTTCTGCTGCTGCTCCTGGGAGGCTGACCTGCAATTTCATTTCTCTAGTGGTTTTCAGACATCTGGTTTCTATCTTACCTGATTATAAGGACTCATTTATGTGCCAGCATTATTTGTCAGTCTAATGAGAGCCTACATCTTTCTGAGGTTCTTGACTCTAACCTATTTTTGGAGTTGTTTTGGGGGTTGGATAAACCAAGAACTCTGTTTTGTTTCATTCAATAGGTTCTTTATCATTTGCTATTCATGCTGATTTTTTCTGCCCAGGAAGCTGTGTAAGCTGGGCTGCATAGCCTCTCTTCATCAGCTTCTAGGTTAATTTTTTTGTGTGTTTTAATTCGGTGTATTTTATGTCTGGAGTACATTCAATTCGAAGATTTTACCCCCCCAAAAAAAAGCCTTTTCTGCTTATCATGATGGGGAGCTCTGTACAAAGGAACAAAGCAACCGCATGTCCGTTGTCATTCCTGTCTCTGCCCAGACCTTCCCTCCCCCCCTCTGTTTCCCACCCACACTTCCAAGAGCAAAACAGCTCCTGGGCTCAGCCATGTGCCAAGAGTGCAAGGAGCAGAGAGAAGAGCTTCAGGGGAGAGACTCCTGCTATGTCCTGTCAAGTCAATGAGAGACCACAGATGGACGTGGAGGGTTCTCCGCCAAGCCAGGAGGGGGAAGGGCCATGGAGGATGATCTGTCTGAAGGCTGAAATTCCATGATAATACTGATAGCTCAGAATTTACAGGCTTGCAGGAGCTTCCACTGTGGATATGAGGGGACCATTTAGACTGTATGTTCTTGCTGCTAGGAAGTGATTGGCTTACAGCAGATGTGCTAGACTTGAGGAATTGATAATTTTATTCCCTTTTAATTTATTTATTTTCTCTTAAGGGGGAAATAATGTTAACTTTGAAGTTAACAATAGGTCCCTCATCCTGGTCTTTTGCTAGTTTGGGTTTTTTTTGTTGTTTTTTTTTACTTTATTTTGCTGACATTGTTGAGTTTCAATCAAAGATACTGCTGTCTATGGCAGAGAAATTCAGAGAGTCTTCCTTTGAATGATATTTAAGATTTAAAGTCTTGTAATCAGCATCAGTAAGCAACAAAGACCCTCCATTCAGGAATTTTCAGACTGAAGTTTGAATCCATGGAGGCCTGGCAAGATGCTAGGGACAAAAAGCACACAGAGATCTATTTATTAAACATGGAGCAATGCCTGATTCCTGTGAGGGTACAGTGAGGCAGCGAGGAATTCCTTTGTAATAACTTCAAAGGGACATATCTGGAAACCAGCTTCTGTGAGTGACATATGTTGAAATGAAATGTGTTGGTATAGAAATTGCATATAAAGCTTCTTGATGTTCCATAGAAACTAGACTGATGCCTTACTGTGTACCAGTTGTAGGCATTGTCTTCTGGTTTGGATGTGGTGAGGAGGCTCTGCAGGGGAGTGTCAGCACCTAAGAGTGTAAATGTTGCTGTTAGTCTTCATCAAAAACATTAAATTTGTGGTGGTACTCTCCAAGTGGAGGATACCAACATACAGCCAGGGTGAAAGCAGCAGATACTTGCTCTGTAGTAATCAATATTTTTACTGAGAAGGTAAGGTAGTGGAAGTATCTCAAGAAATACATGCAGCTTTCTACAGAGCTACAACTTGAAGAGAAGACATTTTGACTGGCCCACTGGGATGCAGATTGTTCCTAGGTGATGCTGGGGGTGAAGCATCTGTTTCAGACTGCTGCTTTTGCTTTGCATCTGCCTGACTTTCTGAGGTTGGTTTGTGTGTGTGCACCTGATTAGAGGCAGCTGTGGGCTGTGAAGTCATTGTTTCTCTGCACTCTTGGTGGTAACCACACTGATCATGTACAGTCACCTTTTCAGAGGCAGGTTGGTTTTGTGTATTGCTGGTAGGACTTCTCACAGGAAACGAGGTCGTTGCTATCTCCTGTTGATGCTGTGGCTGTTGGGAATCTCACTGAGAAGGTTTTTTACTGGTGCATTTTAGGCCACAGCACATTAATGTCTGTGTAACAGTGCAGGGAGTTGCTGTCTTCGTGCTGCCTTAAGCACTTCCAGAGCAGGTCCTGGTTTTCTCCTTTGCCTTCTGTTTCTGATTTTCCAGAACATTCACCTTTTGCAGCAAAATCAACAGTTCTTGTTCTCTGCCTCAAGAACGTATTTTTTAAATGTCTCATGTGCTGAAACAGAATTCCTTTTGCTGTTTTTGAGAAGGGCACTGTTACCTGCCTTCCAATTTTACTAGAACAAGTAAAGATAGCAAAATAATTACATTTTGTTTCTTTATTGCCCTACATCTTCTCATGTTGTATACTGAGCTGCATGGCAATCTTCATTTGCAGCAGTTGGAATCTCTGTTAATTTAGGACAGTTAAATAGGGTTATCTATAATCAAGCAGCTCATGGTTCAATAGAGCCACATTAGTAGGAGGACTGGGTCCTCAATATGTGCTTATGTTACACCTATAAAGCTGGTTCCCTGGGAAGGCATCTTTTAAGTTTAGTTCTGTTGAGGTCTATTAAATAGAAGTTGTATATGCAGAATCTTTCTCTGGACACTGACACATCTCTTACCTACTGCTTTTCAAATATTCCTGCAGGCCTTACCACACTCAAGCTGTGCTTCTGGCTAGAACAGGGACTCTGCTTTATTATGTCCTGAAATATGTGAATTGAAACGTATGCTTCAAACCCAGACGTGGAGTAAATCTCAGCTGTGCTCTAGATAGTGCCACTGCTTGTTATGTCTCCACATGACTTGTCTTTGAACTCAGTAGAGAACAAGGCAAAACCTATGATATTAATAGCTCTGTTTATACATTTTTAATGTGTTCAATTCGTTGTGGATAGCTTCATTAATGTTAAATGTGGTTCTAAATATGGACGGGGATAAGTGTTTCTTTTGAAAACCTTTGGAGTCTAGCGTGTAGGCTGGCCTCTTGCATTAACTACGATTCCATTCACGCTTTCTTTCTTTTTGTTGCAGGAGCTATTGTGACAATCTTGGCTACCACCCATTAAGTGCTGCTGACTTTGGAAAGATCATGAAAAATGTCTTTCCAAATATGAAGGCCCGTCGTCTAGGCACAAGAGGCAAATCAAAATATCCTTTGCTAGAACGCTTCTCAGAAACTTGTTCAGCTCTTGCCTGGAGAACATCTGTCGTTGTGGCTTAACTGCCGGCTAAATGTAGAAGTAATGTTGAATAAAAAATGCCGACACTTTTCCAACGTTCTTTAAAAATTATTAGCTGCAGTAGTGTTCGGTTGCAAGATGTAACTTTGGAAACAAGTATTTAAATTTAGGTTCTGACGCTTAGTTGTCACAGCAGCAAGGCATCAAAAAAGTTTTATCATTTAGTGCAAAGAGAGATATTGGAATAAAGGAACAAAAACTGTTAGTGATTTTTAAACTAGTTTTTTCATCAGTCAGAATTTTTTCTTTTCTGAGCTGAGAATTGTACCTTCCCATGAGAGCCCATAGAAGCCATGGTGAAATAATGCCCTACCTGCTGCATTCCCCAGGGCTGGCTCTCACTGCATCCTGATGTGCTGGGTGGGCAAAACCCTTGCAGTAAGTGGGGGAGGGAGAGCATGAAAAGGCTAAAAGGCATTGAGGTGCTCGTAGGCCCTAATTAAAACCCACTCAAAAGAAGTAACAGTAATGATATGGATGTGCTGTGATACTGGCCTTTGCCAGGTCTCACTTGAAGCATGCACTTAGGCAATTAAATGCTAGCAGGCAGCCCAGAATTGCTTGTCTTCCATTGAGGGGAAAAAAACCTTCCATGCTGTAGTAAATGGAGAACTTTTGTGTCAGTTAAACTGTTTCATAAAATACAGTGTTGGATTATCTAGCAATGAAATCTGAAACTTAGTGCTCGTGTTTGGATAGAGCTAGAGAAGTCTTAAGGAAGAACTCATACGATGTAATTGTAGCTTGACCCAGGGGATCTCTTTAAGTTCTATTTTCAATGTTTCTAATTCAGAATGATGAAAATGTGACCTTGTCTCACACCTACCATAATTCCCAGGCTCCTTAGATTTCTTTTACTGTAATTATGCTCCATCCAGGTTAATGCAAGCAATTGCAAACTACATGACTTAGGAAAGAATCCAGACATGTTTACAGAATGTGAAAAATTAGTGATCCTGGAAAGGATTTTTGTATCATGGAGAAAAGACACTGTGTTTGAACTCCCAGACTGATGCTGTGGATTGGAAATAAAAGGCTGATTTGATTTTTAGACCTATAAACAAGTGAGTACACATAATAAAGGGAGCATATTTTTGTGTACCGATTTGATGAGATCGGTGTAAGAAAAAGTCTGGGTCTTTATATTTTCACAGAAAAATTATTATGGCTGAGGAGAGAGTGCATCAAAAATAGTGTGAAATCTTAGGAAGAAATGCACTCATTGGGCACTTTATTTTGTCCTGGGAAACTTCAGTTTGAGGAAGTCCTTCAGGAGAAGGAAACAAAGTAGAACCTAAGTTCGAGAATGCATTTTTTAATAGTGATTAACTATTTTTCTTTTTTTTTCTTAATTCTCCCATCTTGTTTTAGAAAGAGAGTTTAGTCAAAATTCATGTTAATGATTTGAATGTTGAGTAGCTAGTTGAAGCTGCCTGGAATGGTTCAGTGCTTGTTCTAAGTCATCAAATGAAATTAATCGTACCCAGCATCTCTGCATGGATTGAGAAACCCAATTACCTAGCCAAGAATTCAGCCATTGATGGACTTTTGATTCTCACTGGCTGTGAGATCATGCTAATGACAGGAATTCTTAGTTCTGTGTTGAGTTGGCTTTTGAAGCTTATGAGGGTTATCAGAGGAATTACTGCTCTTCTTTCCTATCCCCCAGCTAACAAGCAGACAATGTAGACCTTAATTGTTGCTCACATATTGCTACAGTGGACTGAGGAAGAAGGCTTTTGTGCATATGCCAACACTGCCCAACCTTGACTTTCATAAAACTGGAGATGGGGTATGATATATATTTGCTTATTTATATCTATTTCTGCAAGTTAGCATTTATTATGCTGTTTTTCTGTCAGAACTTTTCAAAACAAAGTGAAGATATATGCAGCTTTTAAGATTTTTCTTTATGTTTCTTATATTCTTTATGATTCTTATTATTTTTGAGTTGTTTAATTTTTTTTTCTGTAAAGTTCATGATGAATTGCAATATTCTTAAACGAATTTGAGAGGTGAGGTAGATATCCACAGTGTTCCTATCTACCATATACATATTTTAAACTCTGATTCTGTTTTGCTTTTACTGTATTTTTTTTTAAGTCAGTGCTAGGGAAGAGATACCCCAGTGAAAGAAACAGTTCCTGGGTAATAGTGACTACTGAGTTGACAAGATTCTGGATACAGGGGAAATGAATTGTTGGTGCTCCAAATATTAGGATTCTGTCTGTGATTTTCTTCCGGAAATGTCAATTCCATATAATGCCTTTGGGAACAACCCACAGATTATTGTTAAGACATTTAATTTTGAAAGATACCAATGTTGTGATCTCATTTTCATAATTTCATGTAAAATTGGAACACTACTCCAGCTTCTGGTGTGATTCGGATAATAATTTGTGTTCTGTTTTTGTTTTCGTGCCTTAATGACCCTTGTTAATGTAAGTAACCTTTCCTCCTTTGTTTGTTTGGTTTAGTTGGATGGAGCAGAGCCGTCGGGGCAGCTGCAAAGTGCCGATGAGGAAGTCGTGTCTGCAGCCTGCCGCCTTGTTTGTGAATGGGCCCAGAAAGTGCTGAGCCAGCCCTTTGATACAGTCTTGGAATTGGCTCGTTTCCTTGTCAAAAGTCACTATATTGGTACCAAGTCAATGGCAGCTTTAACAGTAATGGCAGGGGCACCAGCAGGTAATGAGATAATGCTGAATGGTGAAATGGGGGATCTTCCTGTGGAGAGTAGTAACAGCTTGGTTTGAGAAAGCACTTCTCTACTCTTCAGGGTAAACCTTAACACTGACTCTGAGCATTCAGCATTCATTTATGTGATTTTAGTCACATTGCTGAAAATTACTGTTCTTGCTGGTAGTCTGGGTAAAGATCTGAAAATCAGCACTGGTCTCAGGTTTAGGTGGTGATCCTCCCATTCCTCTGGTGAGGATCCTGGTCTTTTAAAGCACTTCAGGGTGTGTGAGTAATTGTGCTGAACTTACATACTTGGCTGGAACAGGAGTTTGGTACTGTTACAATGCTGGTTTGTAGGTAGACTGCTGGTGTAGCTGTGTTTCTGTCTGCTAACTTGCCCTAGTTTGGAAACAATTTTCTGTCAAGAGCACATTTTTTGGTGTGGTTTGTTTCCTTCTGCATGCTCAAAATCAGTCAATCATTTAGTGTGTTTTGCTGACTGTGGATAAAATAAATTACAAAAATGAAGGATGAGAAGGGAAATGCAGGTGCACAACATGCCCCCAGACTTGCCTCTGAGAAGTTCTGACTAGGCCTATCAAGCTAAATATAAATAGGCTTGTCTTCAGATCAAGGCCAACCTCTTGAGACAATTTTTAATGGAGAGTGGTGTTCAGGTGATCCCCTTCTGGATCATGTTCTTTTTCCTTCCAGCTCTTTTTCCTTTATTCCAACTTGGACCTGACAGGTGCCAGTGGTGGGTTTTGCTCCTTGTGTGCTCCACTGTGACCTAACACCTTGGCTGCATTTGTTCTGCTTGCCATGCTGCTAGAAGGGACACTTGGTATATGGACAGCTCTTCAACTCATGTAGCTTCCCCTCCTTACTTCCTTCAAGGAAGATGGTTTCCTTCAAGGAAAAGGGCAGTTACCTCCAGTGCATGCCTCTATGGCTTGGATGGTCATTTTAGATGAGGTTCTTCCTAGCATGACAAAAACAATTCCATTCCTCTTGTAGGGAACTACAGTGTCTCTGTGCACTAACTGTGAAAAAACCAACTTTTACCCTCAAAAGAAAAGTTTGAGGGTTTTTTCCTTATCAATATTACTTGCCCATATAGAAGAACTGTGTGCCAGTAATTGTAATATATTTGGGCATTTCACTGCTCTGTGAAGAAGAAATTGTGGAAGTGGAAACATGTTGTGACATTAAACCTCTCATGGTACATGCCAGACCGCTGCTGAGAGAGTGGGCTTCCAGATCACAAGTTCCTAAGGATGTGCTGGCCATCAAAACCAAATACTTGGGTTTAGTATTGTAAAATTAGTATCAGTAAAACTAGTAATGTAGTTAAAATGGTGTTGATTAATTTATAATTAGGAGTAATTTTAAAACTCTCTAACCTCAAAGTGTGAATGAAATTATGATAAGCATTTCTAAAGGGGTAGTTCAGCAAGGTTATTTGGTCTCTAAAGAGCATGCTAATCCTCTTGATTGTTAATAAACAGAAGATTATAAATGTGATGTGATTTTGTGAGGGAAATTAGTGCTAGCTGCACAGAGGACACTAAGTCTGTTTTCTCCATGAAAGCGGCACTTGCCTACTTTGTAATCAGCAAAGTAATTTCTCCAGAAAAAAATGTTCACCCATTCCAATTTCCATTGTTTTTTGAACTTTTTCTTCTTTTTTTCTTTTTTTTTTCCTGAACACTTGTCCTTTTGCCATTTTCCCCCATTATCCCTGGTCACACAGAGGTTTGCATCCATTCTGATATTAGATGCGTTGTATTTAATGCCTTGGCCATTAGATAATGTCATATACTCAAAGCTGCTCCTCTGTGACACAGACCCGTAGCTTTCTGGAAACGTTTTTCATGTAAAGCTGCCTTAGAACAGGTAACAAAACCACGGCACGTGCTGGATTTTAAAGGCTCATCTGAAGCGTGCCCGCCGCCCTCTGCTGCCCGTTCAGTGAAGTGCACCGGGCTGAGATTGTGCTGACACACAAGGTGCCATTTCACATTATTAGAAACAAGAGTATTTTAGCAGCTAATGCCCAGCTTGTCTAAAAGACAGAGGTTTTGTCACAAATGTGGGAATAAACTGAAGCTGAATAGATTTAAACATTAAGTGGATGGGAGCAGTTCATGGAGGAGGTGTTCCCAGAACGGTTTTGGAGATGCGTGCCAGATAATCTCTGTTAGATGTAGAAGTGGCACCACAGCAGACAGGATATGTTTGGTTGTAATTCATTCTCCTTCTTTTGTTTTCAGGAATAAAAGGGATCCCCCAGCCCTCAGCTTTTATACCTACTGCTGAAAGTAATTCTTTTCAACCACAAGTGAAAACTCTGCCATCTCCTGTTGATGCTAAGCAGCAGCTGCAGCGTAAGATCCAGAAGAAGCAGCAAGAACAGAAACTGCAGTCTCCTTTGCCAGGAGAGTCTCCAGTAAAGAAAACAGAAGGCACTGCAACCAACGGTGTGACCAGTATATCTAATGGAAGTCCTGCCATCCTGTCCCCTCCACCTATTGGCATTGTTGTGGCTGCTGTCCCCAGCCCCATACCGGTAATGCTCTCCAGCAATTCTCTAGAGAATCCACCATGTGAAAAGGTTGTACATTGCCAGTAACCAAGCAGCAGTGTCAGTGGATTAGAACAGTTTCCATTCAAAGACTTGGGTGCCTCGATGCTTTTCTGTCTCTGTTGTGTTATAGCACGTTAGTTACAGGGTTGATACAGAGGCAGCAGAATTCTGATCATGTAACATAGGGCAAGTTCATCTTTGAAGTCATTAAAGCAAGCCTTGACATGAAGTTTAACCAGATGAGAGAGCTGATGCCAGTTGTGTGGGTCACTGAGGCCCTAATTTGGAATCTAAATTGCTTTTCATTGGCGCAGTGCATTTAGGGACAGGTACAATTTTATTTTGAATGCATGTCTGTAGTACAGAACATTTTTTGTCTTTCAGCCTTATAAAATTGGGCTAGGGAGTACAGGAATGTTATTTGGTGTTAAGATGTTCGCTGTGCTGTTCATTTTGATGGGTAAGCCATTTTTTCTGCCTGATAGTGAGTTTGTATTTAACTCACTTCTGAAACCTTAACAATGAGCAGTATTTTGAACACATCCTCTCCTCTTTAGCCTTTGTATGTCAGTCTTTTTGTCCCAGGTGGTGAAGGATTGTATGAGAATGACCCTTTCATTAGCAGAAGAGCAGTGTATACACCAGTGCCTCATGCCTTAAAAATAGGAGGCATATGTCTGTCTACCAATCCTTAGGCAGAGAAATATAAATTATCGACAAGTAGAAGAGCTTATTTTGTTTCAAACTGATATTCACTAGCTTTGGTGTATTGAGCTATGTTGTCTTTCACCTTTGAAATGCCTGGGGCTGAGGTCATGTGTGGGCTTGGGGACCTCTCACTTCACCACACCTTTCCTTTTTCTCTCTTTACAGGTGCCAAGAACCAGGCAGTTGGTGACTTCTCCAAGTCCTATGGGATCGTCTGACAGCAAGGTCCTGCCGCTCAACGTTCAGGTGGTCACTCAGCACATGCAATCAGTCAAGCAGCCACCAAAGACTCCCCAGAACGTTCCTGCTAGCCCCGTTGGTGACCGCTCTGCCCGGCATCGCTACCCACAGATCTTACCCAAGCCAGCAAACACCAGTGCTCTCACCATCCGCTCTCCCACCACGGTGCTATTTACCAGTAGCCCAATCAAGACTGTTGTGCCAGCTCCACACGTGAATTCCTTAAACGTGGTAAAAATGACAGCAATATCTCTCGCCCCAAGCAGCAGTAGTGTGCCCGTCAAACAGACACCTTCAGTTAGCAGTAGTGCAGGAGCAGTGGAAGAAGGGAGGACTGGTCCACAGATCAAAAATGGATCTGTTGTTTCACTTCAGTCTCCAGGATCCAAGCCTAGCACTGCTGCAGCTACACCTGCACTCAAGATCAAAACAGAACCAGAAGCATTGCTGGATGAGAACTCTGCACAGGGCCAAGAGAGTTCTGACGTGTCCAAATCCATAAAGGCAACCCCTGACCTGCCTCCTGCACAGCTAATTAATTTTGAGGTTGCAGCCTTGAAGGTTTCAACGGATGATGTCATGGAGCTAAAACCAGGTAAGGGCTGTGATCAGGAAGCTGAAGAAGCAGGGACCAAATATAAGACACAGTCTGATGAAATCACACCAGTTTCTTCAGCAGGCAATAATCAAAGCACTCTTAAGCTCACAGTTGCCAGTCAAAACTTGTCCAGCACCAGCATCAATTCACCTCCTACTGTTGAGTCTATTATTAAAGACAAAACATGCACTAAAAGTCCAAGAAAGCGACAACCTTCCACACTTCAGGATTCCCAGTTACCACCTGTAAAGAAACCACTAGTGGAGCAGTTTGCAACTGGTAATGCCGTGGAGGGTCAAAAAGCAAACAATGTTAAGAAGGCTCTGAAGGTTGGATCAATAGCTAACAGTGACAATACAGCAACGCTTGCTCAAGTTCCCATCAAGGTACCTGTGACCGTACCTGTACCTCCTACAGCTGCTGCAAACTTAGCAACAGACCTTTCTCTGAGCACCAATTTAAATACCTGTGATCCTGCTTTAGAACAGCAGCTTGCATCAGCATCATCTCCAGATATAAAAGTAAAATTGGAAGGAAACTTGTTTATCATAGAAAATGATTCAAAATCTGATGGCAGCTTTAACCCAAATACATGGCACCATATCACCAAAACCTCTGATTTTGCATCTGTGAATTGTGATCAGCAGCAAGATATCAGTGTTATGAGTATTGCTGGGCACTCTGGCTCTGGTGAGCTACAAGAATCATCGTGGGAGCCGGTGCACTGCGAAGGTATGCAGCAGGATGTGTACAGCCAGCAGTTACAGAGCCAGATCCAGGACTCCTTGGATCAAATACAAGCACAGTCTTCAAATCAGTTACCTCTGCAGTCTGAGCTGAAAGAGTTTGAGCATACAGTCCCTCAGTCAAATGAAAACTTCTTTTCATTTGATGACGACCTTACCCAGGACAGCATTGTGGAGGAGCTGGTGCTCATGGAGGAGCAAATGTCCATGAATAATTCCCATGCTTATAGTGGTTGTCTAGGAATGGCACTTCAGAGTCAGGCTGCAGCTCAAGGAGCTCCCGTATCATCTCATCCAAGCAGCACGCACTTTTACCATTCGATCCATAACAACAGCACTCCAATTCACACTCCCACCCCCACTCCCACCCCAACTCCCACTCCCACCCCGACTCCAACACCCACCTCCGAAATGATTGCTGGATCTCAGAACATGTCTCGAGAGAGCCCTTGTTCAAGGCTGGCTCAGACGACTCCCGTAGACAGTGCCCTCGGAAGCAGCCGGCACACGCCCATTGGCACACCCCATTCCAACTGCAGCAGCAGTGTCCCTCCAAGTCCTGTGGAATGCCGAAACCCATTTGCATTTACTCCCATCAGCTCTAGCATGGCGTACCACGATGCCAGCATCATATCAAGTAGCCCTGTGAAGCCAATGCAGCGGCCTATGGCTACCCATCCTGACAAAACCAAGCTGGAGTGGATGAATAATGGCTACAGTGGGGTTGGTAATTCCTCGGTTGCCAACCATGGCATCCTCACGAGCTACCAGGAGCTGGTGGAAGATCGCTTCAGGAAACCTCACGCTTTTGCAGTTCCCGGCCAGTCATACCAGTCTCAGCCGCGCCACCACGACACTCACTTTGGTCGCGTGACTCCTGTTTCACCTGTGCAGCACCAGGCAGCCCCTGTCAGTAGCACTACCAAGCAGGAGGGCTTTGCTGTTCCTGCTCCTTTGGACAACAAAGGAACTGGTTCATCTCTCAACAACAGTCTGAGATGCCGGAGCGTGAGCCCTGCTGTCCATCGCCAGCGTAATCTCAGTGGAAGCACTGTTTACCCTGTGTCAAATATACCACGTTCTAATGTGACACCTTTTGGAAGTCCGGTGACTCCCGAAGTTCACAATGTATTTGCTAATATCCATGCAGACACCAGTGCCAATAACATAGCACAGAGAAGCCAGTCAGTCCCGTTGACTGTGATGATGCAGACGGCCTTCCCGTCTCTTCAGAAACAAACAAACACTAAAAAAATAACCAGTGTGTTGTTAAACAAACTTGATTCTGATAGTGATGATGCAGTGAGAGGTTTGGGAATGAACAACATGCCCTCAAATTACACAGCCAGGATGAATCTCACTCAGATTTTGGAGACATCCAGCGCTTTTCCTAGTGCCAACCCACAAAATATGATCAATTCCAGCACTTCAGTTTATGAATTCCAAACACCAAATTACCTCACAAAAAATAGCAGCACCGATCAGATCAGTTTTTCTTCTGGAGATAACCAAGCACAATCAGACATCGGAGAGCAGCAATTAGATTTTAGCAGCACTGTAAAAGACCTTTTAGGGGAGGACAGTCTGCCAACAAACCAGCAGCTGGTGAATCAGGTGGCATCAGATCTCAATAACGTTGCATCTGTCTTTCCCAGCGACATCAGGTTGTCTTCCGAGCTCTCAGGCAGCATTAACGATCTGAACACTTTAGACACAAATCTACTGTTTGATCCAGGTCGTCAGCAGGGACAAGATGATGATGCTACACTGGAGGAATTAAAAAATGACCCCTTGTTTCAACAAATCTGCAATGAATCCATTAACTCAATGACTACATCAGGTTTTGAGTGGATGGAGAGTAAGGATCATCCTGCTGTTGAAATGTTGGGTTAATCTTGTTTTATAATATGTATGTAGCACACTGTATCTAAAAGACAGACGTATTGTATTTGTCTTAATGGAAGTGCCTCCCGCAGCAGAAACACTTGCTATGTATTGTGGCATTTTAAAAAAAAGTTTGCTGTACCTGTTGCTCATTCTTCAGTAAGGAAAAGGCAGTCTTACCAATTTTAAACAAATCTCTGAAGGTGATGGGCTATCAAAGAGCCAGTATTAAAATTTGAATTTTGGAGTGTTTCCCATTCAACATTTCTTGTTTTAGCAAATAAAGAAGTGGTTAATGGCAGCCAGTGATGACAGCTATGGTTGATGCTTTGGGAGGGTTTTAATTCAAGCTTGTTAGTAGGCTTTCCATACTTTGTATTGGTTGTTACTTCTTAGTAGGTGATCTTTATTGACCTTTGTCATCCAGGTTTGAAATGCAGGGTGCCTGCAGGTAGGTAATGTGGTGGGGAGTGGGTACAAGTGGACCAGGTGACATGCAGATGCCTGATCATTGTGTAGCTGTCTGGAGCACTGCTCGATGGTGAACTTTGGGAAATCTCTGTAGCACTGGTGCCATTGGCATCTCCAGTAAAACACAGAGATGGGAAAAGCTAACAGGAATGATCAAGGAAAAAGATGCACTAAATTTTTTTATTTAAGAGAAATAAATCTATGTAGTTATTTTATCCATTAATATTCAAGACATACTTGATATTTTAGTTCTCATGTCAATGTTTTTATATTAGGTAAAATTAATGCAAAAAGATTTTGAGCACTGAAATTTAATCTAGGCATAACCCCCATATTTTAAAGTGATAGGTACTGTGTATCAATGCTAGAGAAGGAACATTATATTTTCCCTCTTTTTTTACTTTTTTTTTTAATAGAGAGCTGCTGGAGCTCATTAAAATACTGTTTCTAAAAGCTTCTTTTTTTTAAAGTTTTCTCTTTCCCAACCTAGTGGAGGGCATAGGAAGATGTTATTTTTTTCTATTTCAGTAGGTTGAGTCTTTCTGTCTTTCTTGCTCACCCTCTTTCTCTCAAACAAAAGATTATTAAAATATTAGAAAATGTGGTTAATCTAAAAATATTTCATACAGAGCCATAATACTGCCAGGCACTTTACAGATAAACAGTAAGACATGTGATCATTCTTTTGGTAAAATTTATTTTAAAAGTACTTACTGTTTTAGAAGCCTGAATTCAGTTTTCAAAAGTGATTTGATAGGGTTGATGAATCCTTTTTTTTTTAAGGAAAAAAATGCTGCCCCTCTGGAAAATGAGAATTGGACTTCTGTCTCACTGGTTCACTCAAACCAAGAAGACCTTTTATTTTATCAGCATGGCATACATGGATCTCTGATGGTCAAAAGGGAGAGGTATTTACCCGGCTATGGCCTTGATGCTAGAAAGAGGACTTGCAGAGGCAGATTTTTACAAAAGTGGTGCACTGAGTATGCTACAATACTATCCCTTAAGCCTAGTATAAAATGGACTACTTTTCCTGTGACCTGACACAAAGCAGAAAGTAGAGCAGGAAAAATTTTCTTCTTTTGCATTTCTTTGATGAGTGGTCATAAACTTACAAAGGGGGAGGTTCAGTAAACCCCCCCCCCCCTAGATTTCTCTAAGGGGAAGATGCTTGGACTTTTCATGTGATTAGTGTTTTTCTTTAAGTGACTTGGTGGTCTTCTGTTTCTTCAGTTTTTGTAAATGACTTGAGATCCCAGTACTGGTCAGTTTTTTTGGCAGTGCTGATTCAACTTGTGCTGCTGCATTGGCACTGGAGGTGCTGGTATATCATGGCTTCTCTTGCCCTTGCCCCAGTTCATCACCAGTTTATGGCTTCTTCTGGAAGGACAAACAGGTGTGCCAAGTAATAGCACCTTGTGGGGGCCTGATTTCACTGTGCTTGCATCAGAAGTTTTGCCACTTCATCAGGAGTGAACCTGGGGAGTTCTGATCCCTCCTTGAAGCACAAGGATGTTGATTTGCTTTAAGACCAAGTGGCTCTTCCAAGGTGATGGGGAGGAGACTAAAAGCTGCATAGTAACCTTCTGCTTGTTGTCCTGCCAGGTGTCTGTCAGTTAGACTTGAACCATTTTTCTTGTAGACTGAAGTTGCTGAAGGCAGGGCTTGAATCCTATACTTGCCCATGGCCTTTTGAGAGGATGTGTTGAAGATGCTCTCAGCCTGGTAGGAGGATGGGTCTGAGAGACGCTCAGCACCTTTTTGTTTCTGTTTCCTGACCCTGTGTGAAGTGCCAGCACTACTGTGAATAGGTGAAACCTGCTTCGATGAAGGGGGAGGGTCCTTCCAGCTCAGCTCTTGTGTGATTCTGTGACTCAGTGGCAGCTGCAGGAGGAGCTGCCTGGGTGCTGCAGCAGCCCGTGTCCCACGGTGGGCTGGCCTCACCTCGGGTCTCAGACACTGACAGAGGGGCGCCTGGGGGAAGGAAGGTTTAGCCTAACTGCTAGTTTTTTTAAGAAGATTTCTCATGAAAGCAAAAGTAGATTTAAAGTTGATGCATTCTAAATTATGCAGCCATCACCAAAGGTTTTTGAAAGTGCGTTTAAAATTCTCTTTAAATGCAAGCATTACATTGGGCCTAACGTGACTTAATTAGCAGAAATATTCTATAATCAGTGGGTTTAAAGCAAATATATGTTTAATTTTAAAAGCATTAAATTTGATAAGAATTATTTCAAGTAAAATCCAAGGCACAGGCACAGCTTTGTACATTGGTATGTATCATTCTAGAGATGTTTGTGTGTTGGTGTTATAATTAATGTTAGGTCCCTGTACTTAGTGCTAGTTAGTTCTTTATGATACATTGAGACAGAGCACTACTGCACACCAAAGTATGCAATACCCAAAGGAAAATTCTGTGATCCTAACAAATGGAAGCCTGTCTTTGTCAGATACTCCAAAACTTTGAATTTGAGACAGTTCTGACCCCTTGTTTACATTATTGGCTTCCTACTAACATAAGAAATAAATTATTTTGATAGCAGTTTTTGCTAAAGTATATAAACTAGTGAATTTGTACCCTGTGTACAGTATTGCAGCAAACACTTTAAATTTGATTGCTTGGTTAGTCCAGCAAACTTTCTGGGTTCATATATTGCACTAAAATTCTGTTGAACCTGTGGCAGGCACATTCCTTAGGATAAATGCAACAAATACGGCCCACAGATTTAAAAAAAAGGCAAAATGAAAAAAAAAACAAACTTTTTAATGTGTTTCATTATTAAAAGGCAAAATGTCATTAAAAGTGACAGGTGAAATTGTCTTATGTAGCAATGTGCATTGATCTCAATGAGATATTTCTATTTTTGATTCTCTTACATGAGAATATTGCAGCAGGAAAAATTAAGTTTAGTTTGCTTCACCATGTTAATACATGATCACAAAACGTGCATGAGTGTTAATGACTTAATCTTGTACAGTACTAGATATATTCCTGTAACCACTTTTATTTTTTTTATTCTTTTGCTGTATTGAAGCTGGTTCAGTGTTAACCAGGTGAGCATAGTTATTCACAAGTTATTTACTTTTTTATGTTAACTAATTCAGCTTAGTTATTGTTGAATATGTTCCTTTCTAGGATTATTTTTTATTGTTCTGGTGTTGAAAAACATTTTTGCATCATTTTATCATGATAAGAATTCATGAAGTAAATAATTTGCAAATAATTGCAATAAGCACTGACTTCCGAACTGAAAAGAAGGAAAGCGTTTCTTGTGCAGTGCATCTGAGGATCATTTAATAGTCTTGTACTATACTGTGCTTTATTTACTGCACCATAAGGAAAGAAAAATCCCTGTTCCACATTTTCATTTAGTGCAGGAAATCCAGTTTCTCCCTTCTTCCCCAGTGTTTTGTTGTCTGTTGTACTGCTGAAACTACAGTAGTTGAATATTGCAGTAGCATTTCAGTTATTTTTTTTATTGAAAGTGCTCAAAAATTGTTTTTTAAATGTTTTCAAAAACAATAAAAACATTTTGTATTAAAATTATTTCTGGAGTTTTTTCTTTATATGGAAAATGTGCTTTAGGGCTGGCCGAAAATACAGAACTTTATTGTTTGTGCGATGACAGGTGACAGCTGCCCAGTTGAACCTTGCTGCAATTGCTGAGCCCAGTAAAGCTGAGTGTGAAGGTGAATGTTCCTCACTGGGGTGCCTTGGTCAGACTTAGTCCAAGTGTTGGTTTCATGCCTGGTGCCAGCTCTTGCTGTTGTGACATACAACATCCCATTGCTGGTGTTGCCACTGTATTGGTGCTTGCCTGGTTCTGCTTTCCATATTCATAAGGCACTCTTACAAGACAGTGTTAGTGTGGCTTGAGTTGCTGACATAAAGGGGAGATGTGTGCTTTGATCTATGGAGTCCTGTATTTGGATTGTAAAATGGCATGTAAACCCATCAGTGTGCCTAGCACAGTCTGTGTGAACAGGATGGAAAGGCATTGCCACAGAGTAGGAACTGGCTACAGAAAAATGAGAGAGGATAAATATTCAGGTTTTCATGCCAAAGAGATGGCACTTGTTCAGACTTAGACTACATCCCAGACTATTGAAGTGCTGAGATGAGCTGGCAGGTGACAAGATTTGATGTTTGCACAAAATCCCTTAGGCTCATCAACAAAGAAAAAGAATTATCACAGAAGCATAAGACAACATAAATGAAAGAGAATCAGAAAGATAAAAATACTAACATATCATGCGAGGAGATACTATTAATATATCTCACTGCATTCTAAACATGCTTTACAATGAGTTCTCAATGAACAATTGACAGACACCCTTTATGTTCCACAGTCATAAAAAATGCAAATTAAAAACTCCCAAGGTATGAGATGGAATATAAGGTAGGAGATAATAGAAGGATACTTTAGAAATTGCTCATTCGCCTGAAGTAATAATGGGTTTTAATTGGAATCTCTCAGCTGTAAATTTGAAAGAATTTGTCATAATGGTTAGTAAAAGGATCCAAAGAACAAACAAATCTGTGAATGGAAATGTCCTAAGAAGAAAGATTTAAGAAGGTAGAAATCTTCAAACTGAAGTAATGAGCTTTGTAGATGTCAAATTATTAGATGCTTATGTGCTTGATAAAGACATCCAGAGGAAGTCCAAACAATTGCTTTGAAATATTTTCACATCTCCAGAAGTACAAATCTGTATGTGTGAATGCAGCTGGTAAACAGAATTCAGCCTCTGGGGTTAGGGATTGCTGTGCCAAATGAGGCAGTGGTTCATGTAGTCCATACAGTGTTACTGGCAACTGATACCTCTTCTCTAGAGCAGACCTGCATTATTACGTGGTCACAGAATAAATGGCTCTTTGGAAACTGTTCTAGACTCAAGAGACAGAAGCTCCATCTGAAGCCAGTCAGAGTTAACCAATGCTTGGATCTTGCTGCTCTCCTCCCTCTCTTAAAAATGGTACAAGTTAAGCTTGGATAAGGAGACAAAACTGAAGAAAAATATATAGTGAGGCTTACAAATTGGAGCAACACTGGGAAGTTATTCCAAACTTAAGGAAGGAGCAGGGACCTGACTGTATGCTTAAGATGTTTCTAAGTTGGGATCCACAAAATAGTTAACAATTAACCTGAATGTGCCCATGCCTGGGCTATGCTGTCCTTGTGCTGTGCTGTGTTTGTTCTCTGGCTGCAGGAAACCTTGGCCAGGTAACCATAACAGAGGAGCTGCAGGCAGCTCCCACTCAGTGCTGGCAGTGATGCCACTTGGATGTCCTTGCCTTTTATCTGAAAGTGCAGCTGGAAGTTCTCATGTGAACATCCTTTCTGCTTGACCTTTGAAGTAGTGAGCAGAGCTGTTTTCTGGTAGGAAAATTCTATAAAAACTCAAATAAGGTGGCCTTCCATGGGCAAGACGTGTGTGTGGATTGGTGGCCCGTTTTGCTGCACAGTTGGGGGATCTGAAGGGATGTGAGACTGTCTGTACTGTCCTCTCTTTGTAGTGCTCACTCCAGCAAATGGCATTTTAAGCATTACTTCACAGGATCTGAGTGCCTTTGTTACTGCTTTTGTAACAAACCAACACCTTCTAGTGAATAGTCAACATTACCTGATGAAATTGCAGATCTTTCTGTTTCTTTTGTTTTTCTTACCCAACTTGTTAAAAAAAGAGTAAGGCATGACATACAAACTCAGGAAAGCCATATTAATTAAGTCAGAAGTGAACTGAGGACATGGAAAAATTATTTAGAAAGCATTTAGTGCTAAAAAGACAGCTGTTGCAGATTACAGTGTTTAAATACCCCAAATAAAAGACTGTCTTGATATGATGCAGAATACATAACCGAATTATTTTAGTTCGTGATAGGTCATAACATTTCTGCCATGTGTTTTGGATATGTCGGAAATATCCTACTGGTGATGTAAATACTTGAAATGTGTTGGAACATTTGCATATCTATTCTCCAATGGCTTTGTCGTGCCTCTTCCTGAGTCTGTTCTTCCTGGGCCTGCCTACCCTTTTTCTATATCTGGTAATACCTCAGTTCTGATATCATTCAAAGGCTCCATTTTTGTCCCTGTGGCTCATCTTTTCTCTGCTGTGAGCTTCCTTTTAAATAAACTGCTTTTATATGGATTATGATAAGTTATGTATCATTGGAACTTTGCCTATCCACACTACCTAATTAGATGATGCCTATTAGAATAAAATTTCAGTGGATCTCAGGCTGCTGGTTCAAGTAATGCTAGAAGTATCTCCTGATCCAAAGCACAGGCTGCTGTTTGTGTAGGGGGGTTTTGAGTCAAATGTTAAAATTGTACTTGAAAATTGGCCCAAGGACTGAAATGAGCCTCAGTAGCTTGTGAGCTTCATTTTAACCTATCTGTGCATAAAAAGAGCCACTTCTTGGTGGAACTGTTTTTAAAGTTGTGTATATATTATACCAAATAAGCTAAATGTGCTTTTAAAGCCTTCATATGTGGTGAAGGTTGGAAGAAGAAGATACATAGGAAACTGGAAATACATTTTTATTTCTTCAGGGGTTGATAGCCTTATGTTCACTTATTAACTTGTTGGTAGTGGCTTTTTGTGATGACTAAACAGAACAGGGCATTACCTGCCTGCTGCTGGAGCTGAGTGCATCTGTAGCCTCAGGTTTTTGAAGCTCTGTGTGGAGGAGGTAGCTAGTGGGCATCAAGAGAAGCTGTCCCTGCAGCCTTCCTCAGGTAGCCAACCCACCTATGGCTTCAAATCAGTACTTCTCAACATACTTACTTAGAGAGCTGTTGGGCTCTCTTTTTGCAAATATTCTTTTGTTTCTGGTATGGGTGGGAAAACACAGCACTGTAATTTATCCTACATTATAAATTAACTGATAAGGACTTCGTCATCTCCTTTCCCTATCAAGAATACCCTTGAGTGTTCTATTTGCCTGCTCTGTATCAGTACTTCAAAAGGACACTTGTTCCAAGGGCTATGATAATCATTTCCCAGAGGGATCATGCCCAAATCCTCCTTGCTCTGAGACAAGAAGAGGCATTTTGAAACATGTTGTTTAAAAAGCTGTGTATAAGCAATGATTAATTCTGACTGGAAAAAAGATCTCCTTGATTCTATTTCAAATTGCTTTGAAAAATTAAAACCGTCTTTCCTGCTACATATGTATAGATGAGAATGATGATGAAGTGCCTGTGTCTAAGAGGCCCTGCTCAAAGGTTCTTTCACCAAAAGCATAACTAAAATCTGCTCTGACAAGGATTAGTTGTGGACAGCAAAACTAACACAGGGGCCTAAAATGGCTGTCTCCGAAAAAGCAAAATAGCAGATCTCAGTGCTTGCTAATAAGGAATTGCTGGAGACCTGTTATTAATTGTCTAACTTTTTATCAAAAACAGTAGCTGTATAATAATAGGAGGATATTTGCATTTCCCTTTGCTTTTGGCAGAGGAAATACTCTAATCATTAATAAATATAATTTTACAGCATGTACAAAGTTCTACATTCTTGTCAGTCAGCCTGGTTTTTAGGAGAACTTTCTTGTGGGATTACTTTCTATGCCAGCCAGACCTGAAGATATGTGCACATTTCTTAGATGGTGTGCCATTAAGTGTAGTTTGGTATTATCAGTAATTAATTCCCAGTGACAAAACTTTCAAGATCATTGGAAGCCAATCAGTGGACCAAGGATAACACATTGAAAATCTGTGTACTCAAAAGTATTTGAACATTAAAAACACCTCAGAAGTAATTCAAACCAACTAATAACAGCAATTATTTACTATTCCCACTTTCCTAATGAAATAAGAGAAAAACACTATAAGAAGGAGCATCTTGTGTGAAACTGGGATGTGGGAAGATGGAAGTGCATTAGTGATGCTCAGCCACACACCATATCAGAACACAGCTTCTCCTGGTCTTAGCAGTGTTTTAGGCACTGGCAAAGAGGATACAGCACATACTACCTCATACACATATGGAGAAGGATACTCTCAAGGTATTTAAAGAAGAAAAGCCCAAATATGTAATCCCTGGAAAATTCTTACTTGTCTAACATTGCGATGGGTTGAGCTGTTAGCAAAAATATCCATAAGTAGTGTGTTAAACATGGGATCATTGGTGGATAATTAATCTGGGAGCAGTTGACTGGAGCTCATCACTTCAGGGTTTCTGTTCTGGCAGCTCTCCTCCCCCTCAAGCTGAAAATAGAGAGAAAAATATGACATCTGAGTGGTGGTGATTCAGACAAGTGTTTACCATTTCATTCAAATGCATATGCACAAAATGAGTATGACATTCCACCTCCACTATAGTTGCTCTTCCTACTATGCAGGTTTGCTCATCAAGACAGAGATATTTCCAAATGAAATTGCTTGTAAATCGTTATACAAGTCACAAAAATTAGGAAAAACATTTTTTATATCTTTCTCTTCTACCCTGTGAGAGTTGGAGAGCTCAGCATCTTTCCTGGGAGGCATGGAAGAAGGGAGCTGGCCCAGAGCAGGTGCTGGTGCCTGGGGAACACAGGCCCATGCTTGGAGAGCAGCTTTGTCTGCAGGTTGCCCTGGAAAGGAGCTACTTGGGCAGAGAATTTCTGGTTCACATCTGGTCTGTCCCTGGGTGATGGTCACTCCTCACTGTCATCCTGCAGGAGTATGTAGAGCTGCAGGGCTTGAGACTGCTGGAGTCAGTGGCTTGGCTTCAGGCAAAGCACATGTATCCAAACAAGGATATGTTGCTTTTAAAGGAAAGAAGAAAAGCTAAGGAAAACAGAACCTTTGACTTTGGAGAACTGAGAGTGAAAAGGAGTAGGAAGGGGCTGATGAAAACCTGCAAATGAGCTAAAAGCAGCACAGTTGCAATGCAATGCAGAGACAGCTGCCAGCCTGAGTGACTACCAGACAGAAGAACTTGCTTACAAAATATAAATATAAGCCTTCATGTTTGGATCAGTTTTGCATCTCGTTGTCACGGTGCTTGAAATCAGTATTAATTGCTAGGATCTGGCCTGCATTTAACAGTAAAGCCAACAAGAGTGTTAAGTCTTGGGCTCTTAACTACATCTCTGCATTAGTCTCTTTACTGAGACATTGCCTTAATAGTAAAGAAACTGAGATTATTAGAATACCAATAGATATTTACTTCTCTTAGTCATAGCAATGACTCATGACCAATATAATGTTTTTCTATTAATTCCCTGTTGTACACAGTTTTCCATTTACCTATCATTGTGACATTGTGAGTGGTTCATAACATTTTCTATTGTATGACTCAGTAGAACAAAAGACAATAGGACAAAAAGCTGTTTCTGCCATTTGCATGGCTTTGGTTTTTTTGTTTTGATTTGGTTTTTTTTGCTGTTGGGTTGGTTTTTTTTTTGGTTTTTTGGCAGTGGTTTGTTGGGTTTTTTGTTTGTTTGGGATTTTTGTTTTGTTTTGTTTAGTTGCAGTTAAAATGACTTCTATTCCTTTGGTTTAAAGGAAGACCAGCAAAGATAATGTATCCAGTTTGATTTAAAATCCTCTGTAGCAAAAGTGTATGGTACATTTAATAAGTTAAAACATACTTTGCTGTTACTTGATGTCCTAGCTTTTATCACTTAACCATCACTATAGTTAACATATATTCTTAAATCAAAGGCTATTGTGATAATCCTTTGGAATTCTGAAACAAATGTCCTTTATCCATATAATTTCCTCCTTTAAAAGCAAACACTGCTTTGTTGTTTTTTTTTTCAAAGTAATTCAGTATTATGGTGTACAGATTCTCTTTGGCCTAGGAAAAGCATTTATGATAAAGGAAGACACAAACCATATTACCATAAATGTATATAAAATTCAAACCACAAATTGGATCTATCAGGATGAATGCCTTCAGCTTAGAGATGGATTTTTTTAAAACTTTGTAAATTTTTGATCTTTCATGGGACTGAAGGTTAATTTAGGTAGCAAGAGAAGTCAAATTTGTTACCAGATAAGAATTCACTATTGGGATGGACTAATGAGGTAAAATATTAGCAGATTTTTAATGGTATGGATATACAAAGTGTTCCATTGCACTTAGATGATCCAAATTCAGGTTATTCTCTGCAACTGAAAATCAATTATTTGCTTTCAGAATAGCTCTCTTTCACTAATAGTTTGTAATAGCATACCACCATAAAATATTAAATGATGGAGATATATATCTAACATAAGAACTGAATGTTTGTTAACAAACATATCATGGTTTATGTTCCTCCATTTTAAAGTAAAAGAATAATCTGGGTGAAGTGATAGATATCCTGCTGGAATACTGGAG
Organism: Camarhynchus parvulus; assembly: GCF_901933205.1. NCBI lineage: Eukaryota > Metazoa > Chordata > Aves > Passeriformes > Thraupidae > Camarhynchus > Camarhynchus parvulus. The sequence goes on from NC_044580.1 coordinate 7,338,566, forward strand.
ATAACTATTGATCCACTGAAAATGCACGTAGACCTTACCTTAATATATGGATGCCTCTGGGTATCAAACCCAGAAACACAAGTTCTGTGTTTCAGACCTGATCATAGCAGGTCATCTGCTTATGGATTTGGGCATTGACTGACTAACGCCTATTCTCAGTCAGTGGTCTTTCCACACAAAAAATGAGGCAGGGCTGTGTTACTCTGCTACTTAAAAAACGTAATATAACAAAATGAGTATGTTAATGTCCTGTTGTAAGTTTCAAAAGGGCATTATTTTAAATTTTAAAGTTATTGAAATGACACATTACTTAAAATTTAATGTTTGAGTTTTGATGTCCTATAGAAAAAGCCCAATAAGTAATGCACTAATAAAATATTCACAATAAAGCCTTTATTAAACAGGACTTTGGGATGCTTTTCTTATAGCCCTTACAGTACAGAAAAGCTGAGCCTGAGACTGCAGAAAGGCAGGCAGAGTTCTGGCTAGTGACTGTAATGTGTAGTGAGATATTTATAGGGAGAAATAAAAGAGTATCTTTTAATAGACTACAATTATGAAAAAAAAAATTAAAAAACCTCAGCTGTGAGCTTTTGGGGCTCTGATGCTTTGACTTGGTTTGTACACTCTAGCAGAGTATGAGACAGCATTGCAAAACCCAGTGTTGGTGTTTGACAGCCACAAACCCACATGCTTTTTCTAGCAAGCTGTAACAACAATTTACTAATCATCGTTATACTCAATCCCAGAAAAACCTGGACCTGGAAGTCATGCCTGTTGTAACTTAGGCAGATTTTCCTTCCTTGGCTGTTACTCAGAAACTTCAATTGAGACACAATTTAACTTGTGCTGGAAGACTGATGTAGGCAAAGCCAAGCTAAAGGAATCTATCTAAAGGGTCTATTCAGAAACAGAAGAGGGCTGTTTATTTTGAAATACCCAAAAACTTTTCCAGGTCTTATTTTCCAAACTGTCTTGGTTGGTCTTACAACGACATTGTTTCCCTGAGTAAATCTACCAACTCATGAAGCCACTTGCCCAGATGCCACTTTGTCTGTTTGTAAAACAGACCTGAATTTTCATAGCTAACACCCTACACTGATTTTGGGACATGCACAAACTGATGTTGATATTGAGGCTGTGTTTCCTTGGAGCATCTGGTCAGCCTCTGGAAGGAGAACGAGTGTGTGTGTGTGCTAATGGGCATGGGTTTGCCTGAGTCTTTCTGAGGAGGTGTTACCTGTGTGTTCTGTGGTCTGCTTGGGGCACAGTCCAAAGAGCTGAGCCTGGGTCTGTGTTTGTTTTGGAAAGGAAAGAGTTTCTCATCAGATGATGATGGCAGAAATAGGTCACTCAGGGCATGAGGGGCCAGGTTGGATCAGTTGAAAGGTGGTGAAAGACCCTGGTTCTGTGCCAGTACAGGTGCTGCCAAATTTATTTGTTGTTAGCGACCAGTGATTTTCAGCATGTTCATCCTAAGAGGGAGGTATGTTCTCTGCACTCCCAGATTGTGCAGTGCCTGGAGGAGTTTGGCCTAAGCTTGTAGTAAGGCTTATGGTTACAAAGCTCAGACTAAAACATTCTATTTACTGCTTTTTCAGCACAGCTCTTGCTGTTGTCCTCTGCCTGCTGGAAAGATGGATGGACAGGGACAGATTCCTGAGGGATTGAGTCACAGGCTTGCATGGGGGGCAAGCAGATTTTTTTTCTCGAGAAAAGTCTTGACAACCTCGTTGTTTTGATTTCAGACATAGCTTTTACAGTTTATTTTTTTCTGTCCTCTGGCATTCTCCTCACTTGGATGTTATGTCAGGTCATCTCCTCACACAGCTGGGACTTCCTTCCTCCTCAGAGCACCCTGGAAGGCAGCAGTGCTTCATCCTGGTGGGGAAAGTCCTTTTTTCCTCTCAGTTTTCCCTACATTTTTGCTATTTCAGGTTCCCCGAATATGAGGGGTTAGGCAAGAGCTCCATTACTTGCGCCTGGCCCTCAGAGGTGCAAAAATAATCTCAAGCTGCAGCAGGAGAGGTTTAAGTGAGACATTCAGAAGAATTTATGTTAGACATTGGGAAGAATCATAAAAATGGTGATTAGATACTGCCCAGGGAGGTTGGTAGAGTCACCATCCCTGGAAGTGTTTAAGGAAAGACTGGTCACTTGGTGTCATGGTCGAGTTGGCGCGATGGTGTTCGGTCGTACCCGATGATCTTAGGGGTCTTACTCAACATAATCGATTCTGTGATTCTGTAAAGAAAGACCTCGACAGCGTAAACCACCAGGAAAATATTTAGAAAGGCGGCGTTATCCCACCGCGGCCCTGGGTAGGGCTGCCGAGGCGGGCAGGGCGGAGCACGGCGCGGCTCCTGAGGGGCGCTGGGGCTGAGGGCGGCGGCCGCGCGCCCCCTCAGGCTGCCCGCGCGGCGCGTGTCTCCAGGCGGGGCGCGGAGCGGAAGCCAATCGGAAGGCGTCGTCGGCACCCGGGTGGGCGGGGCCGAGGCTCCTCGCGCCAATCAGACGATGGGGAGAGGCGCGGGGCGGAGCCCGGGGTGGGCGCGGGGCGGGGCCCTGGGCGGGGCGTAGGTAAACACGGCGGCGGGGGGCGCGCGCCGTGCGGTCATGGCGGCGTCTCCTGCGGAGGTGCTTGGGTTGCCGGGCGAGGAGGTGAGCGAGGCCCCGGGCCGCCCCCCGCTGCCCTCTCCGCGGAGCCGGGCGGCGGCTTCTCCGCGGGGCTGAACACCCTGCGGGGCGGCTATTCCCTGCGGACCTGCCGCGGTGTGGCGCGGGGCGGGGGAGAAGAGTGAGGTGATGAGGGGGGTTCCGGCGGGATCGGCGCCCCGATACCGGCTGCCCTGAGCCCCGGCCTGCCGTAAGGTGGCGGCTGCCGCGCGGTCTAGCACCGGCATTCCTGTCTTCTCCCATTGGAAGCTTTGGAGCCTCCTCTATGGACGGAGGGGTCCGCGTGCGCTCGCAACTTCCTCGTGACGGAGTGAAGCGGGATTTCTTCTCCCCCCGCTCTCTTCCCGGTACCGGAGAATCGCGCCTTTGTTCCGGGCTTTGTCACAGGCGGTGTGACAGGAGCCGTGCGTGGATTAGAGCGATGCCTGAGCCATGGGGCTCATCCCAGCATTGCCATTAGCGGGAGTGTGAAAACCTGTCTGCGTGTCGGTGTTTTTTGCAATAAACCCGTGGGTGACTGAAAGTGACTCCTGCAGTGGCCTCTGTCCTCAGGTCGTAGTTCCTGAGCACGTGGATCTTTGGAAGGTGGCTGGGGCTGTACCTGTTACTGGCTGTAAGTGGCAGACAGGTGGGGGTGGCTGTTGCATTGTAAGCGAGGCTTGTGCGTGGGCCGGAATATTATGGAACTTTATCAAGAAGAAGGAAAATCAGGTTTTTTTTTTTCAATTGCAGATGCAGG